>NC_064628.1:81044583-81351652 GCF_023864275.1 Schistocerca cancellata
TGTTCGAAGTGCCGTCAATGCGAACAAGAGGTGACCGAGACGTGTACCATTACGGCGGGTGATACGCCAGTATGGCGATGACGAATACACGCTTCTAAAGTGCGTTCACCGCGGTGTCGCCAAACACGTATGCGACCATTATGATGCTGTAAACAGAACCTGGATTCATCCGAAAAAATGACGTTTTCCCATTCGTGCACCCAGGTTCGTCGTTGAGTACACCGTCGCAGGCGCTCCTGTCTGTGCTGCAGCGTCGAGGGTAACCGCAGCCATGGTCTCCGAGCTGATAGTCCATGCTGCTGCAAACGTCGTCGAACTGTTCGTGCAGATGGATTTTGTCTTGCAAACGCCCCCATCTGTTGACTCAGGGATCGAGATGTGGCTGCACTATCCGTTACAGCCATGCGCATAAGATGCCTGTCATCTCGACTGCTAGTGATACGAGGCCGTTGGGATCCAGCACGGCGTTCCGGATTATTCTCCTGAACCCCCCTATTCCATATTCTGCTAACAGTCATTGGATCTCGACCAACGCGAGCAGCAATGTCTCGATACCATAAATCGCAATCGCGATAGGCTACAATCTGACCTTGATCAAAGTCGAAGACGTGATGGTACGCATTTCTCCTCCTTACACGAGGCATCACAACAACGTTTCACCAGGCAACGCCGGTCAACTGCTGTTTGTGTATGAGAAATCGGTTGGAAACTTTCCTCATCTCAGCACGCTGTAGGTGTCGCCACCATCGCCAACCTTGTGTGAATGCTCTGAAAAGCTAATCATTTGCTTATCACAGCATCTTCTCCCTGTCGGTTAAATTTTGCGTCTGTAGCACGTCATCTTCATGGTGTAGCAATTTTAATGACCAGTAGTGTATAACACTTCGAACATTTTTGAGATGGCCTTGAACCAGACCGGGATTTTGAAGATTTGACGCGCCAATTGGACATAATTTAGAACGATGTTCCTCAGGAGGACATCCAGCACCTCAATCAATACCGAGTCGAATAACTGCTTGCATAAGGTTGTAGCTAAATGGTTCAAATGGCTCTGAGCACTATGGGACTTAACATCTGAGGTCATCAGTCCCCTAGAACTTAGAACTACTTAAACCTAACTAACCTAAGGACATCACACACATCCATGCCCGAGGCAGAGTTCGAACCTGCGACAGCAGCAGCAGCGCGGTTCCGGACTGAAGCGCCTAGAGCCAGCCGCTCGGCCACAGTGGACGGCACAGGTGCAGCTACGCATTATTGACTTCCATCCCATCCCGATAATTCCTTCGTCGAACGCCGTTGACTTCCTTTTTTCCCCAGTGAGCTTACTATGCGGTATTGCGAAAAACGTGAAAAGATTGCCAATTTATTGGTAACACAATCAGTCAATATACACTATACATTTCTCAACGGGATTAAATACGAAAACGAAATCTACTATTCGGAGTTTCACCAGCTGAACTAAGCAGTTCATTCTCATGAATAACCCTAGCTGGAACTTGGGTTACTCCTTCACGTCGTCTGGACGGCGCAGGTAGTGTAACTAACTGAGGGTTCGTGCCGATGATTCACCATTACGGTGCTCTACACGTGTAATACTCCTTTTGACTGTGATTAAGCTGTTTATTCCAACTTAGCAGGAACCTGTGAGCTCCTTACTAACGCCGACATACTACACTCCTGGAAATGGAAAAAAGAACACATTGACACCGGTGTGTCAGACCCACCATACTTGCTCCGGACACTGCGAGAGGGCTGTACAAGCAATGATCACACGCACGGCACAGCGGACACACCAGGAACCGCGGTGTTGGCCGTCGAATGGCGCTAGCTGCGCAGCTTTTGTGCACCGCCGCCGTCAGTGTCAGCCAGTTTGCCGTGGCATACGGAGCTCCATCGCAGTCTTTAACACTGGTAGCATGCCGCGACAGCGTGGACGTGAACCGTATGTGCAGTTGACGGACTTTGAGCGAGGGCGTATAGTGGGCATGCGGGAGGCCGGGTGGACGTGCCACCGAATTGCTCAACACGTGGGGCGTGAGGTCTCCACAGTACATCGATGTTGTCGCCAGTGGTCGGCGGAAGGTGCACGTGCCCGTCGACCTGGGACCGGACCGCAGCGACGCACGGATGCACGCCAAGACCGTAGGATCCTACGCAGTGCCGTAGGGGACCGCACCGCCACTTCCCAGAAAATTAGGGACACTGTTGCTCCTGGAGTATCGGCGAGGACCATTCGCAACCGTCTCCATGAAGCTGGGCTACGGTCCCGCACTCCGTTAGGCCGTCTTCCGCTCACGCCCCAACATCGTGCAGCCCGCCTCCAGTGGTGTCGCGACAGGCGTGAATGGAGGGACGAATGGAGACGTGTCGTCTTCAGCGATGAGAGTCGCTTGTGCCTTGGTGCCAATGATGGTCGTATGCATGTTTGGCGCCGTGCAGGTGAGCGCCACAATCAGGACTGCATACGACCGAGGCACACAGGGCCAACACCCGGCATCATGGTGTGGGGAGCGATCTCCTACACTGGCCGTACACCACTGGTGATCGTCGAGGGGACACTGAATAGTGCACGGTACATCCAAACCGTCATCGAACCCATCGTTCTACCATTCCTAGACCGGCAAGGGAATTTGCTGTTCCAACAGGACAATGCACGTCTGCATGTATCCCGTGCCACCCAACGTGCTCTAGAAGGTGTAAGTCAACTACCCTGGCCAGCAAGATCTCCGGATCTGTCCCCCATTGAGCATGTTTGGGACTGGATGAAGCGTCGTCTCACGCGGTCTGCACGTCCAGCACGAATGCCGGTCCAACTGAGGCGCCAGGTGGAAATGGCATGGCAAGCCGTTCCACAGGACTACATCCAGCATCTCTACGATCATCTCCATGGGAGAATAGCAGCCTGCATTGCTGCGAAAGGTGGATATATACTGTACTAGTGCCGACATTGTGCATGCTCTGTTGCCTGTGTCTATGTGCCTGTGGTTCTGTCAGTGTGATCATGTGATGTATCTGACCCCAGGAATGTGTCAATAAAGTTTCCCCTTCCTGGGACAATGAATTCACGGTGTTCTTATTTCAATTTCCAGGAGTGTATAACAAAGGAGTGTGCGATGTTTACTGAATCTGACTGATGTGCAGTTATGAGGGCTCATATCTTGTTGTAATAAAAAGTTTCGATTTTAAATTAGTAATCTGCAGTCGGCATGTAATAAGTCTTATAAGAATGCATGTAATAAGGGTATTCGATAGACTAATGAGGCACTACGTGACATATAGCAAATTAATTACGAAATATATCATAAATTTAGGCAGGTGAGATCCAAATTTTATCAATACAAGTCACAAAAATTGCTTTGTTCACGATTTCTCTATCTTTACAATCATTAAAAAATTAAGTAGACTACCAACTGCTATGAGAGCATCTAAACTACACCTACACTTTCAGGTGAGAGAAAAATTTGAGTATTGCGGTAAATCTCGTCTCAGTACGACGATAGGTGTAAACGAGAGTTCAGCACAATACGCATACCTTAACCATACCATACCACAACACATATTGAACACAACCATACAGTACAAAAAGAACTTTAAATGCTTTGACAACAGATCATTTAATCATGGAATGTCGACGGAAATAATTATTCTTTTACACTACTACTATATGGTATGAAATCCTTATGAAACGAGATTGACGGTGGACATCGAAGAAGTTGAAAGAAGGGCAGCTCGTATTATATCATTACGATGTAGGGGACAGAGAGCTTTCTCCTACGACCGCTAAAGTATTTTGTTTTGACTCCTTTCTACTTAAGGAGAATGACCATGGTAATGAAATAAAAGAAATCGGAGATAGCATGGAAAGTTTAGGTGTTCATTTTCCCCCCGTGATTTTCGAGACTGTAACGATTGAGAAGTAGTGCGAACGTGGTTCCTCGAACCCTCTGCCAAACCAACTGACGTGTTAATTTTCGTATAAGTTATGTAGACGTTGATGTAGGGCAGATACGCTTACCTGAAGTAACTGTAGGTTGGATTGTCTGTTCTTATCTTGAATGAAATCCTAAGGTCCTTCTCAGTGTCTTGCAGAATGAAGACACGACTTACTAAAGCTCAGAGTTATGGATAATTATTGGAAACAACATTACGGGTGCTTCCAAAAATCTCTTAAGACTATATCACATACTAGTGGTGCGTTACTAAAACCTAAACGTGGGCAGAAATGTTTCCGGGAAGTTGCACTTTTCGTTTCCTACTACATCATTTGGAGAAAAAAGGCTTCAAACAGCCTTTATAAGTATGTTTAAGAACATATGCATCAGAGCTGGATCTTTCATTTGACTTAATTGAACGTCTTGGCTCTAAACAATAGCAAGGGACAAGTTGATTGTTTTGAGAAATTACTCATTGGTGATTCAATAAAATCTCATACTCTAAAGACATATTTGAAAGAGTAAATTACAAACAAAGTTTGTCTTAAAATTTTGTCAATGTGTGCTTAACATTGCTTACATGCAAACGGAGAGCATTTACTACCGCTTACTTGCTGGACAAATAAACGAAACGTTATTGCTACACCTCAAAATAACACAAATGTAAGGATTTGAATTATTTCAGTTTCTGATACAAAGATTGCTTTAGAAATTTTTGCGATAATGAAGTATAACACTCTCAGAAATTAATCTATAGTTCACTACAATATGAAATTAATTTTAGCAGTCACCTGTTACAGCACGTAAACGATGTTAAATTTCACCCCGTCACGAAAATTCACGTACACTGTGCTGAGGGACACAATTTAAAACCCGTGCGCTTGCTTAAACGCATATTCAACTGTTTGGCAACAACTTCTGAAGCGAATTTGCGTTCTGGAACACATTCAGGATCTTTATCAACCTGAGGTTCGTACAAATCGTCCCTGAAGAGCATTTTCCTGTCACGAACACCGCATGCACTACTACTGCTGGCTCTCGTGTTTCTATAACTTAGCACTGTTTTCATGCACACATCCTTAAAAGACTGTCATTAGTGAGAATGTGTCCCTAACCATATTTACAGCCGAAGGCTTCAATTAGAATACCGCGAAATTCAGAGTAGAAATCCGGCAGTAAGATTTAATGTCACGCATAGTTTCTATGTAGTCCCAGAAGACATATTCAGACCTTGGAAGAAGCAAGTGTTCAAGGAACATACGTAACTCATGTACTTTGAGCCGGTGGTTTCGTTGGCTTTTAGAGCAGATGAACCTCAACAGCGAACGGCAGACCTTAATGGTGATTGTTTGAAGGTATCAATTACAATAAGACTAACATTTGTATTATCGACACATCGGACAGAAAATACTGCAAGTGAACAGTGGAATTGTGGTAAAGTTGCCTAGTTCTTAAATTCAGTGCAACTGCAGAACACTATCATAAGACAGGTAGTGAAACGAACTTGAGAGCTGAACTCCGTCGGAGTGCTTCTGGTAAACTAAATGCAGTTCTCAGCACCGAGTGTGAAACAGCAAGATCAAGATTATTACGTATTACTAGTGTTGCCTGTAGCAACGTGGTGCAGAAACCATTCCAAGATTAAGGGTGCCTCAGTGGATAATGCAAATAATTACTATTAAAGGCACACAAAATGGATGACGAAATGACTGGTGTAGGAGAGGTAGCATGAATTCAGTCGAAACAGGTAAAACGATGGTTGTTATTTTTGTTTTTCGAAGTCAATGTTGAGCAGGAAAATATGTTACAAGGTGTATCATTTTCATTGGAAGCATACAATATAAAACGATCAAGATCGAATGTGCTTCTATACTGCCACAGGGTTCTGGTCGCAATGACCTATGTCTTATCTGAAAGCAATTAAAGGTATTTTAGGACGTGTTGGTTTTATTTGTAGTTATATCCAAACTCGTTAGCGATTAATGTAGCGTCGGAAAGTGCGTCCATTTGCCCGCCAGCTTGCCTCTTGTTGAGAGTAGACGCGGTTTCAATTTTGTTCAAAAGGGCGCATGTTTCACTTGCCAATGCCGCTTCCTTTGAAGCCCGTATCGCTTTTCTCGAGGCAGCACAGTAATTTTGACGTTCTTATTTCCTTTACTGTACATTATCCACCCTTCTGCAGAGAAAACGGCAGTCTCATTTGCTGTTGTTGTGTTAAGTTCTCAGTAACTAAAAATTTTAATGACGCAATAACTGTCTCTCTATTACTCTTTAAATATATAATGCTGTTTGATAGGCTACACGTTTTTAAATAACACAGTTGCAAAAGTCATATATTCGTTAACGCGGTTATTTATTTTGACACAGCGAGAACTAATCACGTGATCTTGTGTCACACAGTATGAGAAAGATGACAAATTTACATATATGTTAAATTCTACATTTACATCTGTATGGATACTCTGCAAATCACATTTAAGTGCCTGACAGAGGGTTCATCGAACCACCTTCACAATTCTCTATCATTCCAGTCTCGTATAGCGCGCGGAAAGAACGAACACCTATATATTCTATATTAAAAATGACGTAATTCCTCCAGCTGTTCCATCACACGCCTATCTCACCACTGATTATTAGTTAGACACATACGGTTACTGTCTACAAGTATAGACATGAAGATGATATTGCAACAACATCGAAACTAGTTGCCAATAAAACCAGCACCTTAATACAGCTGGAGGAATTATGTCATTTTTTAACATATATTATACCAGCTGACGTCCCAAGTCGTCCGTTTTAATTAAGGATATACGAATATATCTTCTGTGCAAGCTATGATTCCCATTATTTTATCATGGTGATCGTTTCTCTCTACATAAGCCAGCGTCAACAAAATATTTTCGCATCCAGAGGAGAAAGTTGGTGATTGGAATTTAGTGAGAAGATTCCTCCGCAACGAAAAACACCTTTGCTTTAATGATGTCCATCCCAAAACTTGTCTCATTTCAGTGACACTCTCCCCCCCTATTTCGCGATAATAAAAAACGTGCTGCCCTTCTTTGAACTTTTTCATGTGCTCCGTCAATCATATCTGCTAAGGATCCCAAACCACGCAGCAGTATTCTAAAACGGGACAGGCAAGCGTAGTGTAGGCAGTATCCTTGGCAGATCTGTTAGATTTTCTAATTGTCCTGCTAATAAAAGTCAGTCCTTGGTTAGCCTTCCCCACAACATTTTCTAAGTGTTCCAATTTAAACTGTTCGTAATTGTAATTTCTAGGTATTTAGTTGAATTTACGGGCTTTACAATCGGCTGATTTATCGTGTAACCGACGTTTAACGGATTCTTTTTAGCACTTATGTGGATGACCTCACTTTTTTCGTTATTTAGGATCAATTGCCAATTTTCGCACGATGCATAATTGACCAGGAAGTTGATTTTTATTAAACTGATATATTTTTCTGTTTTGTATTCAAAAGAAAAAAATTTTGTAAAAAATTTAAAAATCGCAAGATAGTAAAGATCTTAAAAATAATGCACTGAACACTCGAAGGAACTACACTGAAAGACAGGGAAGACACGCGATATGTAGCGTTATAGGGCATGGTTATAAATAAATGGTTCCAGTGCACTGTAACTGTAAAGAGGAGGATATATTTTGGTGTAAATCGGAAGAAAAAGAAATGGGGATGGATACTAAGATGTGGGAACAATGACGGTGCGAAGAGAAAGGCTTAATGAAAGCTGAATAAGAAGAGGGGGTCCAAACAGTGGGGTGTAATAGGAAAAGAATAGCCACACTCAATGGGTTTTCACTGGGAGAGGGAGTCGCCTGAAGTTTCGTTGAAAGAGAATAAGGAATGTGTTGGTTCGATTTGTCGGTATATGCGGGGCAGCGGACCATGTGTGTTGTTGCACTATGAGGAGGAAATTATTTGCTTCAATCGGTTTACTAATTGGCAAATAGTTACAGTTATTCTTGTTTGATGGGTCAGGGCTTCAGATGTTCTACAATTGGTGGGACTGAAGTGTTTGCAGGTGGGAAACGAAGCGGTATAATGACACTGTTTTCAGAAATGTCAAGCTTTACAGAGAGAGTATTTTGGTGACATCTTATCAACGGTAGAGAGATCGAAATTGTAGCGGAGGCACTTCAGACAATGGGAGAGCTGGAGATGGATTCTTGAAGCGAATGGCATATCATGGCTCCCCCAGAAAATACGTAATCTATTTTGAAAGATGATTCCGTTTATATTCGAATGAGGAAAGTTGCGAGTGAATGGTTTTAAATACAGACGACTTTCTGGGACTCGGTATCATGATTGTAGTTCAGATTCGGTTTCCTGTAGCGTGATATCAAGGTCAGCCCCACTGATCGTAGCGATCTATCGTGTAGGCAAAGCTAATATGAGGGAACCTTGGGAGGTCAGTATGGGATTTGGAGTGGAGATTTCATTAGGTCAGATTCAGTCGTATTTACTATTTGTTGGACGTGGAGATTTGGGAGACATAATTTTTTCGTTGTAGCTTCAGGAATTTGGAATTAAATGATTTTAAGTTTGGACAAATGATGAGAAATGTTTGAGTAGGCGGACAAGGTGATGCTGCGGAAGAGGAAAAATTGTGACCATGTAATACACTCTCAGCTGAGGGGGGAGGGTGGTGGATTAGGAACTTTTTCTGTATCTGGACGTTTGTATGATTTATTAATGAATAGAGAGTGAAGAATGGTTGCTAGTGGGATATGGCGTGATGTAGACGTTTCGTGGATTATCTGTGGATGATGGAAGTCCTGCAGCATGGTTTTCGTCGGTGGGAATGGTGCAGTTTGTCGGTGGATTGCTTGAAATATCAGGCGTTGCTACTGTTGCTCGTGGGACGTATGCATGCTGCAGAAGTGGCTGGCAACAAACCGAAAGGAAGATGTGTAAAGCGTCTTAAAGAAGTAGAAATCTGATCACTAGAAAATACTCAATGGGTGGTTTCGACAAGATATTTAAAAGGATATAGCGGTGTTCGGCTGTTGTGGAATCGCTCCAGCACATTCGCCAGTACTGACGTCCAAAATAGAACAAACTGCATTATGCGTTGTTCATACAACGTCCTGTCGACAATCTATTTTTGCTCCAAAACATGAAAGACGGGCCGCATGTAAGAAGTTGTGCTCAGATAACCAGTTCCTCATCGAAGTAGAGGCCAACATCACTCCTAACTTAGAGACGACTTCAGACGTAACTTCAGTTCTAGCCAAAAGGACGATTATAGGGTCGTTTGAAATATAAGTAAATGATCTAGTGGAAAACTTCGGAAGCTCCACGAGGGTATTAGTGAATATTGCTGTTGTGCATAAAGAAGTAGCAACGCTAGAGAAATAGAGGAAGAGACCAGAAGACCGATGCTTGGTTCGTGGAATGGCAGTGGCACCTCAACATAATCATACGGGTTGGTGTAACATGCAGTAAGGACGACAACACCTGCTTGTACGTGTATCGTGGCCTAGTACGGTCACATCTGGGCTACGGAATTATATTTTACGGATCACGGACACTTAACTACAAAAACTTAATAGGTGGAACGTAAAATGGTTATATCTGCGTTGGTGCCGTGAAGTCAATCCTAACAAATGTATTACTTGTGTAAAGTAACGAGCCATCCCTACACTTGATGTGCAGATATTTAAACATGAAATTAATAATAAAGCGGGCTCAATTTTCAGTGTAAGCTTTGTTATCGGCGTGAAGAAACTTTTTGTAATATGTTCCATGTCAAAGTATTGGTTGCATAAAAATCTGCCTCCCTGACAAGGGAATATACTTTAGAGACCACAACAGACATTCGATTAGGTATCTGTGTACGACGACTGCTCATTTTTGAACAAAATTAATTCTGTACTGTCGTTGAACTTGATGTAAGACTTGATCTGCGAGTTTCTTCAACTGTTTCAAATCATGCCATGCGTGATCTGTGAACCAAACACCCACCGGTGAGGATACTCTACATAGACGACTCAAAGATTTAAGTGAGAACAGGATGTACCTGATAGGATTCTCATGTGCAAGTGGAATTTAAGCACAGACTGCCAAGGCATTTGCAGTAAAGACAACGGAGCCTATGCCGGTCTTGGAGTCCCATAAGTACTGTCATAAGCCACCACAAGAAAACATTGTTATCGCCTCCGTATCAAAATATGTGCTCACTCCCCTTAAATACTTTCATCGAAGACGTACAAATGCCTGACATCCCAAGAGACTATCAGTTAAGAAATGGCCGCAGTGTCTCCATGTATTGAGTTAAAGCACATAACTACGTACTCGAAAATGATATTGCTGTCTCTCCTGCTAAGGAAGCCGTGACCTCAATTGCAGGAGACAATACAAACGTACACACGTTCCAGTGTATCTATTACAAATTTTTGCCCGCGGCTCGTGGTCGTGCCGTAGCGTTGTCGCTTCCCACGCCCGGGTTCCCGGGTTCGATTCCCGGCGCGGTCAGGGATTTTCTCTGCCTCGTGATGGCTGGGTGTTGTGTGACGTCCTTCGGTTAGTTAGGTTTAAGTAGTTCTAAGTTCTAGGGGACTGATGACCATAGATGTTAAGTCCCATAGTGCTCAGAGCCATTTGAACCATTTCCATTACAAATTTATCAGAAGAGGATCCGAAATGAGTGGGATAAAGCATGGAATGCTTCTCAGTCTCTTAAAGAAAATTACTACGCGCAAATAACACCAGTGTTGCCAACCAAACCTTGGTACCATCGACTCCCCTGTACGCTGATTTTTACTGCCACTTCACACAACACCTTCAACGCATAAGCATGGCACCAACTCCACTTTGTAACTGAGGTGAGCCGGCCGGTGTGGCCGATCGGTTCTACTCGCTACAGCCTCGAACCGCGAGACCGCTACCGTCGCAGGTTCGAATCCTGCCTCGGGCATGGATGTGTGTGATGTCCTTAGGTTAGTTAGGTTTAAGAGGTTAGTTAGGTTTAAGTAGTTCTACGTTCTAGGGGACTGATGACCTCAGAAGTTAAATCCCATAGTGCTCAGAGCCATTTTGAACCATTTAACTAAGGTGAAGTGGAATAAATAAATTACATATTTTTTTGGACTCATCAGCCAGTGGGACCTAAAATTAATGTTGATACGAAATGTTGCAATAAATATCAATTACCAACATCTCTGTCATAATTATTAGCAACGAGTGACTTTGCAGTTTATGAAGAACTTTACACCTTACTAAAGGAAAGAAACAAAGCTCCTAACTAACTCACATAAACCAAATAACTTTGGTTAATGCCAGTGTGATATTTCAAATAATTTTTGCCTTTTTATGTCATTATCTTAATTATTGTCTTTTTACCAACTCGGTTTTGTTATCTTTTTCATTTGAATGTAATTCTGATTTATGTATGTGGATAGCAGTATGGGTTATACTCAAAGGGCAATAAAAAGAAAATAAATGTTGCATGTTGGGTATAACCAGGTGGTAAGACCCGTTATAGTATGACTACACGACTGGGAAACTGTCACTGGAAGGTGACACATCATTTAAATTCTGAGAGAAAGTGTACAGATCGGTTTAAAGAGGGACGACCAAGAAAAATGTTGGCAGTGAGCAGACTGAGATTCATTGATAGCATCCTCGTCTAAGAGTGGATCGAAAGAGATAGGTTGTAAACTCTTCTTTAGGTCGAGACATGAGTACTGGTTGTCAGTTTGGGACCTTTGCCAGTGTAGAGGTCAGGGATGAATGACCTCTACGGTGGGTAATGGACTGGGCTGCTAGTGGCCAGCAACGCCTTTAGTTCTCCGCCCAGGACGTGGCCGCAGCAGAGAGGTGGATAGATGCTATCTGGACGTCGAGCATCCAGTCATGAAACAGTAGTTGCATGTGTTTCTATATTTGGTACTGTAACGCATCAATCAAGCTCGTCCAGGCGGGGGTCAGCGCCCCAAAGGCAAAGAAGGTCTCAGTGAAGCATGCTTAGGTCAGCAGGCAGCCTCCTGTCTCGATCCACGTTCGGTGACGCCTCACTCAGCAGGCAGTGAGGTTACACAGCGTCCCTGCAGTATAGTGTCGCATCATCTCCCAGACAGTCGGTCGGCACTGCGTTGTGACAAAATGCAGAGTGGGTCACATTAGCAGGGTGGATACGTGACTCATTGCGGGATGTACCAAGGGCTGGCCGGGGTGGCTGAGTGGTTCTAGGCGCTACAGTGTGGAACCGCGTGACTGCTGTGGTCGCAGGTTCGAATCCTGTCTCAGGCATGGCTGTGTGATGTCCTTAGGTCAGTTAGATCTACGTAGCTCTAAGTTCTAGCTCACTGATGACCTCAGAAATTAAGTCTTATAGTGTTCAGAGCCATTTGAACCATTTTATGTACCAAGGTGCGCAGAGAGAAACCATGGACCCCAGTGTGGACAGCAGCAGCAGTACTGGCAGCCAAAGATTGCGCCTGAAGAAGTTGACGAACAACAGTGGTGTTTGACCGCAATGGGCGATGAAAAACAGCAGTGTCTGCCAGCACTGGGCGACGGCGGCTAGGCAGGTAAGTAGCCCACACTTGAACTGTGTGCCCCCAATGCAGGCGGCCTTCAGTTCTCTGAAGATAGCCAGGAGGTGGGTTGTCAGCTGTAGGCACCAAGTCAGCTGAATCTGGACTTATCCGAAGGCAGCAGACTCGCAGTAGCAGCTTGATTCGTTTCAGGACGCTGACTGGAGTAGCTTCCCCTAGTAGCTGGCTCCTGACAACAATTGAGGTTACTTGTCTGATACGGGCAGTATTTACGTGAATTAAATCAACCAGTTTTTCTAAAACGTCAGCGCTTTCCCCCTAGTACACTCACACTTGTAAATTAAGGATAATGCTGATACATGGAGAAACAGCGCTTTGGTGGGTGGTTTGCGGGTTTAAATCACCTCGGGGTATGACCATGCGGTGCATTTGACCTGCGGTTGGCGGACGGTGGCGCTGGCAGCAGTCCACATACGCAGAGGTGTGTTGGTGCATGTCAGAGTACGGTGCAGCGAGTAAGTGTGCAGACGTTTTCAGACGTGCTAATGGTGACTGTGTGTTGAAAATGGCTCAAAGAACACATATTGATGATGTTATGAGGAGTAGAATACTAGGGCGACTGGAGGCTGGTCAAACACACCAGGTCGTAGCATGGCAGTGTGATATCACGATTATGGCAACCATTCCAGCGACAGGAAACGTGTCCTGGAGCTACAGTGCGGGACGTCCACAGTGTACAACACCAAAAGACGACCGATAGCTCACCATCAGTGCCCGCAGATTGCCACGGAGTACTGCAGGTAGTCTAGCTCGGGACCTTACCGCAGCCACTGGAACAGTTGTCACCAGACACACAGTCTACTGACGACTGAACAGACATGGTTAATTCGCCCGGGGACCAGAAAGGTGCATTCCACTGACCCCTGGTCGCAGGAGAGCCCGTAAATCCTAATGTCAAGAACACAGTACATGTTCATTGGAACAGTGGTCCCAGGTTATATTCACGGGCGAGTCCTTGTATAGTCTGAAGAGAGATTCTCGCCGGGTTTTCATCTGGCGTGAACCATGAACCAGATACCAACACCTTAATGTCCTTGAAAGGGACCTGTATGGAGGTCTTGGTTTGATGGTGTGGGGTGGGATTATGATTGGTGCATGTACGCCCCTGCATGTCATTGACAGAGGAACTGTAACAGGTCAGGTGTATCGGAACGTCATTTTGCACCAGTATGTCCACCTTTTCACGGATGCAGTGGGTCCCACCTTCCTCCTGATGCATGATAACGCACGGCCCCACCGAGCTGCCATCGTGGAAGAGTACCTTGAAACAGAAGATATCAGGCGAAAATGGAGTGGCCTGCCTGTTCTCCAGACCTAAACCCCATCGAGCACGTCTGGGATGCTCTCGGTCGACGTATCGCTGCACGTCTTCAAACCCTTAAGAAACTTCAGGAGCTCCGACAGGTACTGGTGCAATAATGGGAGGATATACCCCAGGAGCTGCCCGACCACTTGATCCAGAGTATGCCAACCCGTTGGGCGGCCTGTGTACGTGTGCATGGTGATCATATCCCATACTGGCTCAAATGGCTCTGAGCACTATCCATGCCCAAGGCAGGATTCGAACATGCGACCGTAGCGGTCACGCGGTTCCAGACTGAAGCGCCTAGAACCGCACGGCTACACCGGCCGGCGTATGCCATACTGATGTCAGGATACATGTACGGGGAAAAGTGGCGTTTTGTAGCACATGTGTATCGGGACGGTTTTCTCAACGTATCACCAATATTGTGGACTTACATATCTGTGTCGTGTGGGTTCCATATGTGCCTATGCTATTAGCGTCAGTTTTGTGTAGTGCCACGTTGCGTGGCACCACATCCTGCAGTTATCCTTAATTTATGAGAATGAGTGTAGATCCGGGACAAAAGACGTAGTCGTCGGGTAATCATCAACCTCTACGTGGCTCAGTCCTTCCGCATGACTGCAGTTCCGGTGTGCTATGACAATGTCGCAAACTCGCTTTTCAGGTCTCAGTGATATCTTCTACAATGTCAGTATACTCAGAATACGGCTTGTTTTTGGAGAGCGCCTCTCACAGAGATTCCTTGCGTCACTGTGCTACGACGTACGTCACAGGCCTGCTTTGCTAGTCTTACCGGGCTCTCACGCAACACTGGTCCACCGTGGCGACAGGATCGCAACTGCCCAACGGCTTCGACCGGTGCAACGCTTCTTCTGAAGAGAAAGAGTTGCCGTTCCAGTTATACTGTGATCAGGGCTCATACGAAAACTGTTCGTTTTAGACATGTAGTATCAATCGCAGCCTGCAGGCAAAGTCTAGCCAGTCAACGTCCCTAAATGAATCATCAAACAGTCTCCGCTAGACACCGTCTGCCCTAGCTCTGGGTCTGCTGTCGGCGCAACACCTGATGGAACAGAGAGACAAGAAAAGAACCATAGAAGAGCAGTATGTCAAGTCGGAGATCCGTTTATTATGCGGCAAAGAATGACGGAGATGCTCATGCAACTTCATTACCAGACACAACACGAGATGCGTTATCTAACGCTGTGCCGTTTACTGTTAAAAGTCCTAAAGTATACATTACAGGAAGAAAAAATGGTTCAAATGGCTCTGAGCACTATGGGACTCAACTGCTGTGGTCATCAGTCCTCTAGAACTTAGAACTACTTAAACCTAAGGACATCACACACACCCATGCCCGTGGCAGGATTCGAACCTGCGACCGTAGCAGCAGCGCGGCTACGGACTGGAGCGCCTAGAACCGCACGGCCACCGCGGCCGGCCTTGCAGGAAGAGTCATCCAGTATGCTGCTTCCTCCTATGTATATGTTGTGATAAGACCACGACCGCAGGATCAGGGAGACTGGAGCTCACACGTAGATTAACGAACAATCGTTCATCCCGTACAGCATTCAGGAGTGGAACACGAAAGGGGGAAATTGACAGTAGTACACAAAGTGCAGTCCACCACACACCACAAAAATTTGTAAATTTGTGATCAGATGGTATGGGACCAAACTGCTGCTACCCCACGCGGCTCACACAGTGTAGTGTATCTAGAAATCGAGCCGAAACAATGCGAAAGTTTGGTTCATTCGACGTAGAGGAGAATGTACTGTCTCAGGAAGCCCGTGGGAGGTACTCTCTATACTGACACACTAATTCTTTTTAGGTAAATAAATCTAAATGTATTTATCACACATTACAAAACTGATGATCTCAAGATGTTTCCTACCAATTAATTCCTTGTTTTAGTCAAGTTGTGCCACAAATTTCTTGTCTCACTAATTCTGTTCAGTACCTCCTCATTAGTCACGTGATTCACCCATCTAATCTCCAGGATTCTTCTGCAGAATGACATTTGAAATGCTTCTGTTCACTTCTCGTTTAAACTGGTTATCGTCCAAATTTCGCTTGCATAAATGGCAACACTCCAAATACATAGAAAAAGGCTTCCTAACACTTCAGTTTATATTCGATGTTAACAAATTTTTCTTCTTCAGAAACGCTTTTGTTGCCATTGTCAGTCTACATTTTATACCCTCTCTGATTCGGCCATCATCAGTTATTTTGCTGCCGAAATAGCGCAACTGATCTATTACTTTAAGCGCGTCCTTTCTTAATCCAATACCCTCAGCATCACATGACCTAATTCGACTAAAGTCCAATATCTTTGTTTTGCTTTTGTTGGTGTTCGTCATATATCCCCCTTTCAAGATGCTGTGCATTCCGTTCAGCTGCTCTTCCAAGTCCTTTGCAGTCTCTGACAGAATTACGATGTCATCGGCAAATCTTTAATTCTTCTCCCTGAACTTCAATTCCTACTCTAAATTTTTCTTTGGTTTCCTTTAGTGCTAGCTCAATGTACAGATTGAATAACATTCGGGATAGATTCGAACCCTATCTCACTCCCTTCTCAAACACTATTTCACTTTCATGCCCCTCGTCTCTTCTAACTATGGTCTGGTTTCTGTACAAGCTGTAAACAGTCTTTCGCTTCCCGTATTTTACCCCTGCTAGCTTCCGAATTTCAAAGAGAGTATTCTAGTTAACATTACGAAAAGCTTTCTCTAAGTCTACATACGCTATAGACAGGTGTTTGCCTTTCCTTCGCCTATCGTCTAAGAGAAGTCTTGGGGTCGGTATTGCCTCGAATGTTCCTACATTTCTTCGGAATACAAACTGATCTTCCACGATGCCGGGTTCTGCCTGTTTTAGCCTGTTTCTCCACTCTTCAGCAAATAATTCGTGTTAGTAAGTTTAAAGCATGGCTAATTAAACTGTCAGCAGCTGTTTTCTTTGGAATTGGAATTATTACGTTCTACTTGAAGACTGCGGGTGTTTCGATTGTCTTATACATCTTGGACACCAGATGGAAGAGTTTTGTCATGACAGGCACAGCCAAGGCTGTTAGTAGATTAGATGCTCTGGGGTACCAAATTTTGATTAGATAGTATGAGCCGTGGTGGCCCCAGCTTATGTGTTGGTTTGAACCTTGACTGTTACTCTGCGTTTAGTTTCCGGCGGTTATTGCGGTTATGCTGTGGTTCTTCCTTTTTCTACGCTACGTGTGGCAGCAGCGGTGTGTATCGATATTCGCACCTCGTACTATCTTTGGTCGGGGGCTTCTAGTTTCCGGCTAGCCGGTGTGCGGCAGTCGGTCGGTTGGTGTGGATCAGCCAGGAAATCTCCGCCTGGCGCAGTGGGCCGGGCACGCTGGCTGTCTCTACACAGTGTCAGAGTGTGTGGGAGCTGTTCCGATTGCTACAAGGTTCACGGCCCACAGACCCAGGACATCAAATTTGATTGGTGATTTCATTACCGAAGGCAGTCTGTTTTTCATGGTTGGCTGTTGTGGGGTATTCCCGTGACCGACAGCGAGTGTTTGAGTTGGCGGAAGTTTGGCCACCATCTGGTGGAGTTAACAGTACTTTGGTTATTTGAAATCTAAGTGCACCAGCGGAATTTTCTGCCTTGTGGCCGTTAGCGTTCCGCTTACCTGCCATGGTCGCTGATGTAAAATTCAGGCAGTGTCCTTTGTTCGCTGTGTTGTCGCTGTCCAATACTTGTGTGTAGTTTTGACAACTTGTGCGTACTTGTCTTGTCGGTGGGTCCGTTGATTGTCTCTTGGTTGGTTTGCCAGCGGATCGGATATAGTTGGGCCGACTACCTGTCTCCCCTATGCGAACGTTAATATTTAAAGTGCAGACCGACCCCCGGAAACGTCTGAGCGCCGCTGGCTGTACTGCCTTTTCTTATTGGTGTTTGATAGTTTTTTTAATGGTTTGAATTTGTATCCTTTTAGTTGGGCTTTAAATAATAGGCCTTCCGCCGTTTTAAAATTGAGAGTTCCTTACTTGTCAAGTCTTCCATTGTTTGGGCCTTCAGCCTCATTTAAAATATTTTTTTGGATAAAGCAGCCCGCATCTCGTGGTCGTGCGGTAGCGTTCTCGCTTTCCACGCCCGGGTTCCCGGGTTCGATTCCCGGCGGAGTCAGGGATTTTCTCTGCCTCGTGATGGCTGGGTGTTGTGTGCTGTCCTTACGTTAGTTAGGTTTAAGTAGTTCTAAGTTCTAGGGGACTTATGACCACAGCAGTTGAGTCCCTTAGTGCTCAGAGCCATTTGAACCAATTTTTTTTTTTTTGGCTAAAGCTTTGGGCCACCTGCCTTTTGAAAATTTATTGTATTTGTGCTTAAATCATGGGCCTTCAGCCGTTTTAAAAATTAAAGAGGTTGTGCCCTTAAGCCATAAGATTGTGTGACATATTCAGTCGATAGTTAAGCTCGGAAATTTGTACTGTAATGTTTGGGCAACTAAATAAAGTTACATGTGTTCGAGTGTAACTGACAGCAGCTCATTCTTCGCCCCTTTCCACAATTCCAACTACCTGTTCTGTCCTGTGGATTTAACCAGGTGTTTCATAGTATAATTCGAGAAGCTATTGAACTGCACTAGCATAGCTGCGTACTGTCCCGTATTGACACCCTAGCATCACAGTTCAATAGGAAACTCCTGTCACGGCAAGTAACTGTGGTATGCGGAAGGCGAGGCAGACACGTTTAAGCCAGGGTGTCGCATGGTCCCCTTCCCCCGGAGCCAAAGTGCGTTGTTTGGCTTGCCGGCCTGTGCTGGCTGCGAGATCGATGGCCCGCGTGGTGCGGTGCGGTGCAGTGTGGCGTCCACTAAGTGGATCCGGCGGGCAGCGCCCATTGTCCGACGCTGATTGTTTCGGCCGCTTAGCCGGGATACGGCGGATCGACGCGCTGTGATCGCAATTGCGCCGCCGTGATACACCATCCCGCTGTTCTCGGACGGGACCGCTTACGTCCGTGATAGCGCCCGCGTGGCAGCTCTCCCTCGTATCGGGCGATTAAGCTCGTTAGGAAATTTCAAGCCTTTGTGTCGCAGTTCTCTTCTGATACGTTGAGCTATTCTGCAGCTCACACCTAAGTATGCGTTCATTACTTTCCATGGTCACTTGGAAAAACAATATATAACACATCGGTATGTTCGGCTTAAATTTAAATAACGTAAATATACACTACTGGCCTTTATAATTGCTACACCATGAAGATGAAGTGCTACAGACACGAAATTTAAGCGACAAGGAGAAGATGCTGTGGTATGCAAACGATTAGGTTTTCAGAGCATTCACACAAGGTTGGCGTCGGTGGCGACACCTACAACGTGCTGACACGAGGAAAGTTTCCAACCGATTTCTCATACACAAACAGCAGTTGACTGGCGTTGAATGGTGAAACGTTGTTGTGATGCCTCATGTAACGAGGAGAAATCCGTTCCATCACGTTTCCGACTTTGATAAAGGTCAGATTGTAGCCTATCGCGATTGCGGTTTATCGTATCGCGACATTGGTGCCCTCTTTGGTCAACATCCAGTGACTGTCAGCAGATTGTGAGGTCGGTGGGTTCAGGAGGGTAATACGGAACGCTGTGCTGGATCCCAACGGCTTTGTATCACTAGCAGTCGAGATGACAGGCATATCCGCACGGCTGTAATGGATCGTGCAGCCAATTCTCGATCCCTGAGTCAACAGATGGGGACGTTTGCAAGACAACAACCATCTGCACGAACAGTTCGACGACGTTCGAAGCAATATGGACTATCAGCTCGGAGACCATGGCTGCGGCTACCCTTGACGCTGCATCACAGACAGGAGCGCCTGCGATGGTGTACTCAACGACGAACCTGGGTGCACGAATGGGAAAACGTCATTTTTTCGGATGAATCCAGGTTCCGTTTACAGCATAATGATGGTCGCATCCGTGATTGGCGACATCGCGGTGAACGCACATTGGAAGCGTGTATTCGACATCGCCATACTGATGTATCTCCCGGCGTGATGGTATGGGGTGCCATTGGTTACACGTCTCGGTCACCTCTTTTTCTCACTGACGGCACTTTGAACAGTGGACGTTACATTTCGGATATGTTACGACCCGTGGCTCTACCCTTCATTCGATCCCTGCGAAACCCTACATTTCAGCAGGATAATGCACGACCGCATGTTGCAGATCCTGTACGGGCCTCAGGATCTATGCACCCAAATTGCGTGAAAATGTAATCACATGCCAGTTCTAGTACAATATATTTGTCCGATTAATATCTCTTTATCATCTCCATTTCTTCTTGGTGTAGCAATTTTAATCGTCAGTAGTGTACATGTATCCATGTTATGTGCTACTCTCTCTACGTGGCACCGTACGATCCAAAGTGTACTAGTCTAGTGTGATGAATTCTGATTGTGGGGTAAACAAAAATGAAATTATTGGGTTGGTGCACATTTTCGTAGCGTTTGAATAAACACAACAGATACATATAACAGAGATTTAGTCATCAATAATATATTCCCCATCACTATTTACAACAGTCTGCCGACGCTGGAGTAGCTTTTCGATTCCACGACTGTAGAAATCTCGTGGTTTTGGGCGAAGAATTCGTCGAGCCATGTTCCGGGAGCATTTTCTACCGGAAAGGAAATTCCTTGATGGTTGTATGACACAGAGCGAAGAAGGTGAAAATCTGAAGGCACAGGATCAGGTGAATAAGGTGGGTGCGTAATGACTTCCAAACTCAGCTCCTCGACGCGTCAGTTTAGCAGAATGCGGGAGGGCGTGATCGATGGGTAGCATCACATCACGCCGCCTTCCTAGTCGTTGTTCTTCGATTGCGTATGCAAAACGGCTCAGTTGTTGACAATATATGGCAGCAGTGATGTTACAAATCGGGAAAGACTTTCTTAGTTCACCAACACGTAGCTGTTCCACCACACGGGTAACGGTAACATAACAGTCGCAGCATCCCGTCTTCCTTTTTTTTACCCAAAGCGATAGCAGCTTTCCACACGGCCAGCAAGCGAAACTTCTGAATACGATCTCGGATGAATTCGCATAGTAACCTTTATACTGAGTTATAACATAGTTTTTACATTAGGGTGTGTGTACAGTGCCGGAAAAATCGACAATAACTAAATAATTACACCACATTTGTCATTATTTAGTTTTCTAAGAACCTTGGGAGGTATTGAAAAGTACATTACAGGACAGTTTAAGTACGATTCTCTTGTAACGTACAGACATTTTCTGAATAACGTCGTTTTATTTAAATAACAAAAAATTGCTAGTAGGGACCAGAAGATCCGGCCATTTTTGGAATGCCATCGTATACATACCCAACAAAGCATACTTTTGTTCGCTCAACTTTCAGCCAAACCAGTGAATGTGTAACGCAGGAAACATATATGGAGTGTAAGACCTACACTATTTGACGAACCAAATAAGCCACCATAACTTTAGCTTAAGGAAAAACCAAGCAGACGTGATTAAAAATCACCAAAAGAAGGTCACTACGAACATCACTGAGATATTAAGACAGAGGTGGGCAACATTCTAGCATCCGAATTGTCAGAAATTTAAAGTCTTGATGACCAAATATTTTTCCAATTTAATATTTTAAGTCTTTTGAATGGAAAATAATCCAGAATCCAATTTTGTTTGTTTCGGCAGTAGTTTTCTAGTAATCACTTCAAAATGAACAGTAGTAATATAGTTAAAGAAACACATTGAATATTTAAAAAGGAAATAAAATAAAGTCAGTATGCATTGTTTACCTGTACAGAAAAGAGAGTATACATCCAAAAGTTAGTATTACCTCTATTTTTGAACAATAAATAAAACGAACTCAACAGAATTTTGGAGACAATGTTTTTGTTCTTTGAAATCACATATATCTGGAACCTCTATTCCAATCAGGCATTACTCTGTCATAGTGCAACACAAAAAATGCTTATCTATCTTGAAACTCAGTAACTTATTCCTATGTTGTACAATAAAGTATCTCTCTAACTATTATTCATTAAGGCCTCTCCTCGACGCAGATGGCCAGCAGACTGCGATAACTTTGACTAAAAATTAAGAATGTTTATATGGTCTTCGTCTGCCCTTAGCTTTTAATGCTATTTTAAATATAATACTGCCATTAATATGTATATTTTAAAATTTGTTTTGTTCCGTAATGATTTTGAAAAATTAAGCAAATACTATAAGCTTTCGTTAAGTGTAGTTTATCTGTTTAAAACAACCCCTTTGACGTAGGTGGAATAAATGGTTCAGATGGTTCAAATGGCTCTGAGCACTATGCGACTTAAGTTCTGATGTCATCAGTCGCCTACAACGTACAACTAATTAAACCTAACGACATCACACACATCCATGCCCGAGGCAGGATTCGAACCTGGGACAGTAGCGGTCGCTCGGCTCCAGACTGTAGCGCCTAGAACCGCACATCCACTCCTGCCCGCGTGGAATAAATGTATTAAAACATATTTTGTAAATAATTATGTAATATTTCAAGTACAACTGTAATTACTTATGTCAATTTTGTATGTATATGCTGTCATGCAATTGTAGAAGGTTCATACTTAAGGTTTTTGTAATCAGAAGTGTAAATTGAAAAGGTTTAGGGATCGTAGGTAGAACGGAACTCCGTTCTGTGGTGGAATGGAAAAGGTGGTGGGGCGCGCGAGTGAGAATTGGCTCGCAAGTGGCTCACACAGTCGGTAGCTGCCCTGCAAGTCGTGAACACGCATTACGTTGTTCAAGCACTAGAGGCCCCGAATTTACCTGCAAGACTTGGTTTTGGTCTCGGACATGTTCTACATGATTGGCGCAGTACGGCAATAAATTAATACCTCAGATATTTTGAATCTTATCATCGCCACCAATAGGAAGGCAGAGCTATGTGCATCAACAGCCATACCTGCTCAATGTTACTACGCAACACCGCCTCACGCCACCTTCGACATCAGTAACAGGCAAAGTACTTTATTTAGAAGTGTATCACAGTATGAACCATCCATCTTCAATCAGTGGAATATAAGTGTTAAATGTACCTTTGTGTTTAACCGTAATTTTCGTATTTCATTTACCTCAGTAGGGTCCTTACCTAAACGAATTTATTCCGAGTATCCTGATGCTTATTGAAGCTTGAATAATAGTAAATTACTGGCAATAGTACGGTTTTGGTAGTAAATTCTGAAAATCATTATTAAATACTGAAGTTTTCACGTATCAGTTTAAGGGCCACCACTTTGCGTGACCATGAGTATAAGTTTTCAATAGCATTTCTGAAAGTAAAGTAACATAATTGTATAACTGCAACAGTCTTAACAGTAATTGTTCGTGTTGTTTCTCCATGTCAAAGAAAGCCAGACAAATATTGGTGTTAGTAAAACGTTAACAAATAACAGTCCTAAAGAAATGAAATTTAGTCGTGTTAAATAATAGTTTTGGTCATATGGATGATAGCTATAAGTTTAATATTTTTTGTATGCTTGTTGAAACATACGTGTGTCTTCTTTAAATAATTACTGAAGTATAGTGACAAATTCCATAAGTAACAAAAAGTGGGATTAATAGTTCTTACTGCCAAGTGACCGTAGTAAATCGAAATTAAGTGGTTGTGTTTAAATTACGTAGTAAGTGAAAGTAGTTATTCATTCAGTGTCGAAAATTGACTTCATCTTTTCGTGTACACACTGTACCCGATTTGGGTGCGGCCGTTTTATTAAGCAAAACAGTTTATTGTTATAACAGGCTTTGTCTGATAGAAGGTTTCCAAAAGTAATTATTCTCACTGCTTTTCCCACAAACTGTATGATTCAGAGAAAATTAGTTCGGTACTTTACCATCAGGCTGAACACGGTTAAAATCTCTCTCCGGGAATCGATGGTTTGGAGTGTTAGTGCTGCGTAATTTTGTGGTGTTGTTCCTGCCGCTACTTACTACACAGTTCTGACATTCCGAAGCGCGGATCTTCCGTCTTTACAGTGAAAGAACGTAAGCGTTCTGATACCGTACTGACGAGAACGCGAGAGCAACGTTGCCAGCTTACCGTCGTGTCGGTTTTGACCACGTATGCCACAAGCCGTTGACTCTGATGTGAAATAATCAGGTCATCCAGACGGTGCGCCTCTAGCCTTCCGCCATGTCAATGCTATTGGGACCTCAGTCTCTCTGCATGGCGACAATATGCGACAACCGCTTTGCCGCTTGCTAGCAGTACTCGCAGTGAATCTTAAAGTATTGAAAATAATATGATTGTTGTTAAAAATTGAAAGTTTTGCTTGTTGGCAGTGAAAGCCAGGGCATGCCAAATTGGGTTCCCGAGCAGACTGCTGGCGAAACGGCGTGACGTCATTAGGAATACGAGAAGTGAAAAGCGGGAAGCGGTAGCACTACACGTACATTGTTAATACAAGAAAAATGGCAAATAAATGCATTGAAATAAATAAAATGCGTTTGTTTATCAGCTATTCTTATTTCTGGTCGTTTTGTAGTTCGACGAGCAAAATTAGAAGTCACTGCGCTATTGCTGAATGCAAAAATTCTCCACATAAAACTGCTGATGTCGCTTACCACAGATTTCGGAAAGATAAGATAACTACAGCGCAGATGCGTGTCATGCTGTAAAGAAACTGATCCTGTTAATGTGAATAAAGCAACAAGTTACCGAGCTCGTTTTCTTCCCGAAGAATATCAACGGGACATAAAAAATGAGCTTTTGGGGTTTCCTATGAAAAGGTGATACAACGGTGACTTTCTGCCATTACAATAAATTCCAAATTAGCATCTAGATGAATTTGAGATTGTCGCAATCACTAGCATGGACAACGTTCAGATAATTGTCAAATATTCATCCTCTTTAGAAATACATTTCTATTCGCGTGTTACTTTTATAGCATTTACAGACATTTCATTTCTACAACGACAATGATTCTATCTGAAAATAGAGTTGCTTTTATAAACAAGAAACACGAGCAACAGATCGACGATGCGAGAAGAGAAAAGTATACTGTCTGCTTTAGAAGCTTTATCTCCAAAGAAAATTAAATTAATAAATGAAAAGCACCAGTTTGATTTTGTTCTACAATATTACTTTTATTGTTAACCGGTTTTCGGCTTACAAGCCCATCATCAGACATTTACTGAGTATTATCACCAAAGAAGTTACAATGTTTGCAAACAACGTTGGAAGAGAAGTAACACGTCCAGACTGAAGAAGAAACAAACAGTCAGTAACATCTTTGACATTGTGGTGGTAATGCAGTGGAAAAGTAAAAATTGAACACTAAATAGATAAAAATAGAGCAAACAGGAAAATATTTAACATAAAATAGGAATAGCATGCCTACATAACAGTTTCCATTAATAAAAAAAACTAATAAAGTTAGTACTAGACAAGGCTACATCAGGAGGCATGAAGCATGGAGAGTGATAACCAAACCAATAAATGTAGGAAAAAGGAGGCGTTTGAGGGAACCTACAGCAAACGCAGTCTTTGAAAGTGTGATGGTACTGCATTTTGACATTAACATTATAATCAAAACAGTGGCTGTGTAACAGTTTGTATTAAAAACAGGAACAAAGTAAAGTATGAACAATATTTGATGGGACAACTACAAGAGGTGTTAAACATGGACAGTAATACAAGTAACGGTTAAAAGAAAGCTTTAACTATTGAAACTACAGTCTATATGGAATACAAAGACAACTTAAACAAAACAAAAGAACATGTAAATGGGAATATGTAGGCGGAGACAGTGTGGGAAGTAATGAACAACAGAGATGATTATATGAAGTTTAGGAGAGGGGGAAGTGTTGAGCTGTGTCTGGTCATTTAAGATTAAATCTTGACTGTGAGCAAGATGTTTGTTAATTTCCAGGGCTTCCAGCAGGTTTAGTTTATGGCCTTTATTTGCTAGGTGAAGTACACGGGACACTGGCTGGTAGTTCTGACCCTCACTCAGTACATGCTCAGCAAATGCAAAGTCTGAATTACGCAACCTCCAGCTGCGTTCATGTTCAGCCAGCCTAGCTGATATGTCTCTGCCTTACTGACCAATGTAAAATTTGTCACAATCAGAACAGGTGATTTTGTATACCCCACTGTTGGCTAATAACTGCATCTTATCTTTGCTATAAAAACACACTAGGCTGTCGTGTTCCTGACATAGTAGGAAAGCCTGTACTTGCAGGATTTCAGTGCTTTGGCTACAATCTGTGATACCCCACCTAGAAATGGTAGTGTACACCATTCTTGCAGACAGTCGATGGAGAAGCAGGTGGGGCATATAGGAGGGGTATAATTTTCCGTTTTTGTTTCCTGTGCCAGATGTGGTCAATAAGAACTGGATTGTAGCAGTTGGCTGTGGCAATAAATTTTATTGTATCTAACTCTGCATTAAAATCATCTCTGGACATGGGGATGGATATGAGACAGTGAACCATTAAGTAGAAAGCTGCATGTTTGTGCGCTATCGGGTGTTGTGAGCAAGAAGGTATTACTGTGTCTGTAGTTGTAGTTTTTCTGTAAATTTTGAAACAATGTGTTTGTATACTGATGTCAAAGGTGAGATCTAAGAAGTTTATGTATTTGTTGGCAACCTCCATTGTGAACCGAATATTTTGATGTTGAGTTTTAGGTTTTTCAAAAATGTGTTGAGTTGTCTTGTAGTACCAGTCCACATACACAGGACATCATCTACATATCTAAACCAGTATTCGACAGGTCCTGTTTTTAGAAAATTTTGTTCATAACGATCCATAAATATTTCAGCCAACAGTGGACTACGAGGGGAACTCGCAGCTAAGCCTTCTAATTGTTTGTAAAGAGTCCCTTGGAACTAAAAATAGTTCTGCGCCAGGCATCTCGGCGTGGCCAGTCTCAAGTCATTCTGTTCCACAGTACTGACATTAAATTTGTGCATCAGCTCTGTCAGAATATCAATGCATTCTACCACTGGTATGTTAGAAAACAAACTGCTGAAATCAAAGGATACTAATTTATCGCGGTGTGAGACAGATATATCTTTTAACTTATTTCCTAGGTCCACGGAATTTGAAATACCATGCTTTGGTTTGAATTTAATCTTGCTCTTAATTAGGACATCCAGTTAACTAGCTAGTTTGTAAGATGGAGCAGTGAATAATGGAACAACTGGACGAATATAAACATCTTCTTTATGCAGTTTAGGAAGCCCATACATTCTGGGAGGCGCTGTGTTCATACTAGTTTGGTTCAAACTCAGACAACATGCTTTTGCATGAATTGATTGCATATTTAACATCTTCTTTGAACAATTTAGTAGGGTCTTTAGGAGGGACTTGGAAGCCTGTGGTATTAAGGAAATCATTAACTTTATCCACATAATCACATTTGTTCAAAAGCACAATACTGTTGCCTTTACCAGATTTTGTGGCAATGATACCTTGGTGTTGTTATTTCCATTTTAAGGACTTGAAAGGTGTGAAAGTCAACAGGCCGTGGGATGTTACACACGAATTTGGTTTCATTCTTTAGTGCACTGGCAACTATATATTTTGCAGTGGTGTCTTTCGTTAGAGCATATTCAATATCTACTTTCATAACAACCAGTTGCTTTTCAGGTGGAGGGTGGGGAGGAGCATATGTAAAACCTTTCTCAAGCACTTTTTGTTCATTTGGAGACAGAACCAAGTTCAATAAGTTAATTACGCATTGCGAAAACTCTTTTTTTACAGTTTAAGGTTAGGGGTACACTCACCTTCCTAATCATAGATAATTTCTTGTTCTACTGCAAACGTACGTCGTGAATACGACCACTTACACTTTGACGAACTTCTCTATCGAAAACGTCAAACTTCTTCAGTCTGGACGTGTTACTTCTCTTCCAATGTTGTTTGCAAACATTGTAACTTCTTTGTTGATACTACTCAGTAAATGTCTGACGATGGCCTTGTAAGCCGAAAACCGGTTAACAATAAACGTAATATTGTAGAACAAAAGCAGACTGGTACTTTTCATTTATTATAATGTTGTTCTACCAAGAACCAACGGAAGATTCTCTTAAAAAATTAAATTAGGTCAGTCGTTCAGCACAGAGGTAGTTTTTAACCTAGAAGTTACGCTAAACACTAAACTGATTAAAAACTGCGATATAACTACTGAGGAGACAAAACTACGCTTTGAAAAGAAGTAACAAGGTTTAGCAAGCCAAGTACTCCATGAGTGTTGTGGAAGTAAGTAGATGTGCTCCTTCTACATATACTTGACTAGACGGTTCGTCGAACCATCTTCAAGCTATTTCTGTACCAATCCACTGTCAAGCAGCTCGGTAGAAAAACGAACACTTCAGTCTTTCCGTGCGAGCTCTTGTTTCTCTTATTTTATTATGATGATCATTTCTCCCTATGTGGGGAAACCAACAAAATGTTTTCGCATTCGGAGAAGAAAGTTGGTGATTGAAATTACATGGGCAGATCCTTCCCAATTATCGCATCATATCTGTGACACTCTCTACTCTATTTCGCGATAATACAAAACGAGGTTCCCTTGTTTGAACTTTTCCAGTACTTTCCGCCAATCCTATCTGATGCAGACCCTACACCGCACAACAATACTCCAGGACAGGGCGGACAAACGTAGTGGTAAACTCTCTCTTTAGAAGACCTGTGGCGTTTTCCGTGCGTTTCTTCCCCCTCACCCCGCCCCCCCCCACCATGTCCAACATTATCTATCTGGTCGTTCCCATTTAAGTCATTCGTAATGTAAAGTCTTTGAAGGTGACCAATGAACATCTATCACAATATTTCATTTAAGCGATGCCTTATAACGTGCATCAGCTCTCCAAAGTATATAAATTATGACGCTGATGTTAATGCTGGAAGGGCAGTATTCCCGCTGTTATCATTACCATTAATCAAAAACAGCACGATTCCGCAAAATAGCTCATGTGTCTCTTACTAGTTGCCTCAAACGTAATCCACGTATAATTCCAACACAGGAATTCGTACTTTAAACGTAGGAATTCAAATGCAAGGATCTGTTGCAAAATCTGACTAACTTGAAAATGCGTATCTGTTTCAATTGTCTGTTTAGACATTCGTAATGGTAAGAATACTGTCTGAATTTAACACTGTGAATCGTTAAACTTTTAAAATGATTCACTGGAGCTGGTAAATACTCAATATTCCCTTTTTTTATTATTTACTTTAGGGCTACTTGTTGTACTGCTCTTGTCTTGAAAGCGCATCGCATTTGCTGAGCTATAACTAACTACTGGATGCCCCAGGTGCAATACGCTCTCTTTTAAAAAAGGGCAAAGCATACTTGAATAATCTGAATAACTAAAAATGATAACTCATATTTTGGTACAGACTCTGGATGAGGACAATGACTCGGGAAAAATTATAACATCAAATGCAATCAGTATGATTAAAAAAGTTCTACAGGGTGTTACAAAAAGAAAGAAAATATGTTATGTGGACATGTGTCCGGAAACGCCTACTTTCCATGTTAGAGCTCATTTTATTACTTCTCTTCAAATCACATTAATCATGGAATGGAAACACACAGCAACAGAACGTACCTGCGTGACTTCAAACACTTTGTTACAGGGAATGCTCAAAATGTCCTCCGTTAGCGAGGATACATGCATCCACCCTCCGTCGCATGGAATCCCTGATGCGCTGATGCAGCCCTGGAGAATGGCGTATTGTATCACAGCCGTCCACAATACGAGCACGAAGAGTCTCTACATTTGGTACCGAGGTTGCGTAGGCAAGAGCTTTCAAATGCCCCCATAAGTGAAAGTCAAGAGGGTTGAGGTCAGGAGAGCGTGGAGGCCATGGAATTGGTCCGCCTCTACCAATCCATCGGTCATCGAATCTGTTGTTGAGAAGCGTACGAACACTTCGACTAAAATGTGCAGGAGCTCCATCGTGCATAAACCACATGTTGTGTCGTACTTGTAAAGGCACAGGTAGAGTATCCCATATGAAATCATGATAACGTGTTCCATTGAGCGTAGGTGGAAGAACATGGGGCCCAATCAAGACATCACCAACAATGCCTGCCCAAACGTTCACAGAAAATCTGTGTTGATGACGTGAATGCACAATTGCGTGCGGATTCTCGTCAGCCCACACATGTTGATTGTGAAAATTTACCATTTGATCACGTTGGAATAAAGCCTCATCCGTAAAGAGAACATTTGCACTTAAATGAGGATTGACACATTGTTGGATGAATCATTCACAGAAGTGTACCCGTGAAGGCCAGTCAGCTGCTGATAGTGCCTGCACACTCTGTACATGGTACGGAAACATCTGGTTCTCCCGTAGCACTCTCCATTCAGTGACGCGGTCAACGTTACCTTGTACAGCAGCAACTTCTCTGACGGTGACATTAGGGTTATCGTCAACTGCACGAAGAATTGCCTCGTCCATTGCAGGTGTCCTCGTTGTTCTAGTTCTTCCCCAGTCGCGAGTCATAGGCTGGAATGTTCCATGCTCCCTAAGACGCCGATCAATTGCTTCGAACGTCTTCCTGTCGGGACACCTTCGTTCTGGAAATCTGTCTCGATACAAACGTACCGCGCCACGGCTATTGCCCCGTGCTAATCCATACATCAAATGGGCATCTGCCAACTCCGCATTTGTAAACATTGCACTGACTGCAAAACCACGTTCGTGGTGAACACAAACCTGTTGATGCTACATACTGATGTGCTTGATGCTAGTACTGTAGAGCAATGAGTCGCATGTCATAACAAGCACCGAAGTCAACATTAGCATCCTTCAATTGAGCCAACGCGGTGAATCGAGGAAGTACAGTACATACTGACGAAACTAAAATGAGCTCTAACATGGAAATTAAGCGTTTCCGGACACATGTCCACATAACATCTTTTCTTTATTTGTGTGTGAGGAATGTTTCCTGAAAGTTTGGCCGTGCCATTTTGTAACACCCTGTATATCGAATAATTGTCTCTTTCTTTGCTTCACAAACACAAATGCAGAAAAAAATTCCAATTCTTTAGTGGACAAACGGAGGTAGCCTTCAACATCAAATGAGAGCTTTTTAAACTGCAACGCGTAAAAATGACATTGAATATTCAACAGCTATACTTGCCCCAAATTCTAGTTGAAAATTATGCATAGCTGTTTATGCCTGAACCAAGAATGCCTAATTAAAAACTTCCGTAATAAAGTACCAGTAAATTAACCCTGTAACGGTAAGGTTGGGGTTGGATCCGACCCCAGCGAGTCTATTTTGTTTATAACTCCCCACTCCCTTTTCTGAGAGCGCTACGGTTCCAGCTACCCTACCAGCCAGTCGTCCCGAGAACGCCGAGGAGGCCACGTCAGTCTGGTGAGTGACCTGCAGCTACCCTCTCTATCCGAAGCCCACATCACCCGCGCTCGGGTTTGATCCGACCCCACCTTACTGTTTACGTCACACTTATTAGTTTCTTTTGTGGGGAGGAGTCAACCCCATATTGATGTATATATTACATCTAAGTTATTGTTTTCCCTTCTAGTATCTTACTAAAATGGCGCATCATCTCCTTAGAACTCCTGAGGAGATACGCAACGAATTTCTCCGACAGGAGGCTGAGTCACAGGATGGCGACAATATCGATGCAGAAAACTGTTCAGAAACCGAGGATGATTTATTATCTAATACTGATGACGAGGATGATGTATTTCATTGTGCGGCAGGAGCAGTCGAGTTTGATAATTCTCAGTCAGATGTAGATGATGAGAGAAATTTTGAGCTAGGTAAAGACTTAGGGACAATATGGACCAACAAAACCAACCATTCAAAATTTTCTAGGACACCAGCGTCAAATATTATTACTCATCTCCATGGTCCACGTGGGGAAGCAAGGGGTGTCACTAGTGAATTGGAAATATTTTTATTATTTATAGAAAATTATAGAAAAAATTGTTTTGTACACAAATCTTGAAATCGATAAATCAAGGCAAAAGTACAATACGGTCCAGTGGTTTCATTCACCAACAGAGAGAGTTGAAATAAAAGGGTTGATGGACTTTCTCTGCATGAGTGGTGTCCTAACAAATTCTATGCTCAGTTTAGATGAAATGTTCTCAGCAACTTATGCACCTCCGGTATTCCGTTGCACTATGCGCAAAAAAAGGTTTGCATTTCTTCTAGAAAACCTCCGCTTCGATGATAAAGCCACCAGATAGGCCAGAAAAATCAACGACAAATTTTCGGCTTTCAGAGAAGTGAGCGACATGTTTGAATCTGACAGAGAAAAAAATTATAATCCATCTGAATATGTCACAGTAGATGAGACTCTACCGAGTTTTCTGGGCGCCTGTCCATTCAAAACGTATATCCCATTGAAACCCGACAAATATGGGTTGAAAATAATGTCACTATGCGACGCAGGGACATTCTATATTTTGCATGGCATTCCATACACTGGCAAGGACAACAGAATAAAGAGGAAACCTGGAGATTTGCCTTTACCTGCCCAGTATGTTTTTCGCCTGACGGAATCTATCAGAGGTTGTAATAGAAACATTACAGCGGACAAGTGGTTCTCCTCACTGGAGGTGACTGACGCCCTCCTCCAAAAGAAACTCACATTTGTAGGTACACTGAGGAGGAACAAACCGCAAATACCACCATCATTGCTGCTTTCCGCTCCAGTAGGCTCTTCAACATTTATGTATCAGGACGACCAAACTCTGGTGTCATTTACCCCAAAGAAAAATAAAGATGTTTTACTGATATCTCTGGAGAGATAAATGAAAAATCAAATAAGCCTGAAATTGTGGAGTTCTACAGTCTAACTAAAGGAGAGGTCGATGTATTAGATATGTTTGTCACAGCAGGACCACAAAAAGAAAATCGAGAAGATGGCCTATGCTGTACTTTTATGCTATTTTAGACATCGCGGCTATAAATAGTTTTATCATTTACGAAAGCAATAGCAAAATGGACAGCTTTTAAAATGACGCGAGAATATCATTTCTCAAAAATCTAGCGCTCTCTTTGACAAAACCTCTTATGGAAAAGAGGTTAAATAACACACATCTTCCCCGTGAGCGCTGTTCGAGTATTGGAAAACTTTTAGAAAAAGAACCAATCGAATTAGACAAACCTGCCTAAGCACAGCCACTAAAGAAAAGAAGATGTGATTTTTGTGACAGATCAAAAGATTGAAAGGGGAATGCTTTTTGAAGTAAGTGTAATCGTTCTATATGTGGGGAGCATAAAGTTATTACATGCCCTGGCTGTAAAGAAACTGAGATGTGATAAATTGTGCCAAATATGTATTTTCAGGGCTGTATGTGATCATTTCCAGGATAACATTATACATTTATTATTTGTTCCTATTACATTATGTGTACAAAGACATTTATTATTGAGAACTTTATATTTCGAAACTGCTGACACTGCAATTATTTTCTACTATTAGTAAGAGATGTTTGTCATTTAGTTCCTATCTTTAGGATTTTGTAAAGCACTCAAGTACCTAGTTGATGACTGAATCCATTGATTTTTACTATGTTTTCAATAATTTTATAGAGAATAATTCTATTAAGGTATTTTTTGTAATCAAGTTCCTATTTCTTTCCAAAGTACTTTATATTCTTATTTATCGACTATAAAAATAAAAGAACTTGTTTTCATAACAAATATTGTATGTTTTTGATTGATAATAAAACTTTTTCCCATTATTCATTTTATATTTTACCCCCAAAAATCGATATTTGGAGGGCGGGGTCTGATTCAACCCCACCTTACCGTTTGTGTCAGGAAACTTCACCTTACCGTTACACGGTTAAGTCCCTTCTATTAGTCATCAAAAATACTCACAATTAAATATTCTGCTCAAGATGCATCAATCTCTTTCCTCATCTCAAATAATTAATCAGTAAATCAACTGCAATCGTACCACTCGTCCTATGCCGTACAACAACTCGTGACACACCACTGCCTATGGTCTCCTCACATCACGATTAACTGTGCGCATCGTGTCTAGGGCATCTTGCAAACAGTACAACGGTGCTTACTCTTTGATGTCATACAAATACTAAAAAATAGACAAGAAATTGTCTACAGCCCCCTATCAGCTGTATCAGCACGAGTATCTGGCGAAGCTTTGCTCAGCCGTCTGACTTGACCTACATCTCTGGCATTTTACAGTGGCCGAGACAGATATCCTAATTTTCCACCAGCCGCACCAAGTAAATCATTTTACGATGAAATACCTCTGCAGACCGCTGTAACCCCAACGAATCCATAATTTTATATTTAGCTCGAGTCGATCCGCCCATTGTACTTTGCTTCTCCATGGCTATAGCTGTTTTCTATTTGCGAGCTTCCGCACACGTACACTACCCCCTACAGATTGGTACTTCTCGGAAAAGCGTTATCAACGGTTTTTCTTTGTCTCCAGGAAGTAAGTGGCAAACTTGAAGTCCAACAAGAAATAAACCAATTATTTTCGACGCGTGAGTTTCCGCAGTTGCAATGAATTTTTTGAAAGATTTCTTGAAGCCTTCAGCTTTCATTCTCTTTATTTCACGTACAATTGTACAGATTCAGCCTTAGGCTATTTGCTAGTATCTAAAACGGAAGTATCATACGTTGGATACCTTAGTGACACTTGTGATTTTGATGTTGTTGTTGTTGTGGTCTTCAGTCCTGAGACTGGTTTGATGCAGCTCTCCATGCTACTCTATCCTGTGCAAGCTTCTTCATCTCCCAGTACCTACTGCACCTACATCCTTCTGAATCTGCTTAGTGTATTCATCTCTTGGTCTCCCCCTACGATTTTTACCCTTCACGCTGTCCTCCAATACTAAATTGGTGATCCCTTGATGCCTCAGAACATGTCCTACCAACCGATCCCTTCTTCTGGTCAAGTTGTGCCACAAACTTCTCTTCTCCCCAATCCTATTCAATACTTCCTCATTAGTTATGTGATCTATCCATCTAATCTTCAGCATTCTTCTGTAGCACCACATTTCGAAAGCTTCTATTCTCTTCTTGTCCAAACTATTTATCGTCCATGTTTCACTTCCATACATGGCTACACTCCATACAAATACTTGCAGAAATGACTTCCTGACACTTAAATCTATACTCGATGTTAACAAATTTTTCTTCTTCAGAAACGCTTTCCTTGCCATTGCCAGTCTACATTTTATATCCTCTCTACTTCGACCATCATCAGTTATTTTGCTCCCCAAATAGCAAAACTCCTTTACTACTTTAAGTGTCTCATTTCCTAATCTAATACCCTCAACATCACCCGACTTAATTCGACTACATTCCATTATTCTCGTTTTGTTTTTGTTGATGTTCATCTTATATCCTCCCTTCAAGACACCATCCATTCCGTTCAACTGCTCTTCCAAGTCCTTTGCTGTCTCTGACAGAATTACAATGTCATCGGCGAACCTCAAAGTTTTTAATTCTTCTCCATGGATTTTAATACCTACCCCGAATTTTTCTTTTGTTTCCTTTACTGCTTGCTCAATATACAGATTGAATAACATCGGGGAGAGGCTACAACCCTGTCTCACTCCCTTCCCGACCACTGCTTCCTTTTCATGTCGCTCGACTCTTATAACTGTCATCTGGTTTCTGTACAAATTGTAAATAGCCTTTCGCTCCCTGTATTTTACCCCTGCCACCTTTAGAATTTGAAAGAGAGTATTCCAGTCAACATTGTCAAAAGCTTTCTCTAAGTCTACAAATGCTAGAAACGTAGGTTTGCCTTTCCTTAATCTTTCTTCTAAGATAAGTCGTAAGATCAGTATTGCCTCACGTGTTCCAGTATTTCTACGGAATCCAAACTGATCTTCCCCGAGGTCGGCTTCTACTAGTTTTTCCGTTCGTCTGTAAAGAATTCGTGTTAGTATTTTGCAGCTGTGGCTTATTAAACTGATTGTTCGGTAATTTTCACATCTGTCAACACCTGCTTTCTTTGGGATTGGAATTATTATATTCTTCTTGAAGTCTGAGGGTATTTCGCCAGTTTCATACATCTTGCTCACCAGATGGTAGAGTTTTGTCAGGACTGGCTCTCCCAAGGCCATCAGTAGTTCCAATGGAATGTTGTCTACTCCGGGGGCCTTGTTTCGACTCAGGGCTTTCAGTGCTCTGTCAAACTCTTCACGCAGTATCGTATCTCCCATTTCATCTTCATCTACATCCTCTTACATTTCCATAATATTGTCCTCAAGTGCATCTCCCTTGTATAGACCCTCTATATACTCCTTCCACCTTTCTGCTTTCCCTTCTTTGCTTAGAACTGGGTTTCCATCTAAGCTCTTGATGTTCATACAAGTGGTTCTCTTATCACCAAAAGTCTCTTTAATTTTCCTGTAGGCAGTATCTATCTTATCCCTATTGAGATACGCCTCTACATCCTTACATTTGTCCTCTAGCCATCCCTGCTTAGCCATTTTGCACTTCCTGTCGATCTCATTTTTGAGAAGTTTGTATTCCTTTTTGCCTGCTTCATTTACTGCATTTTTATATTTTCTCCTTTCATCAATTAAATTCAATATTTCTTCTGTTACCCAAGGATTTCTACTAGCCCTGGGATTTTTACCTACTTGATCCTCTGCTGCCTTCACTACTTCATCCCTCAAAGCTACCCATTCTTCTTCTACTGTATTTCTTTCCCCCATTTCTGTGAATTGTTCCCTTATGCTCTCCCTGAAACTCTGTACAACCTCTGGTTCTTTCAGTTTATCCAGGTCCCATCTCCTTAGGTTCCCACCTTTTTGCAGTTTCTTCAGTTTTAATCTACAGGTCATAACCAATAGATTGTGGTCAGAGTCCACATCTGCCCCTGGAAATGTCTTACAATTTAAAACCTGGTTCCTAAATCTCTGTCTTACCATTATATAATCTGTCTGATACCTTTTAGTGTCTCCAGGGTTCTTCCATGTATACAACCTTCTATCATGATTCTTAAACCAAGTGTTAGCTATGATTAAGTTGTGCTCTGTGCAAAATTCTACCAGGCGGCTTCCTCTTTCATTTCTTAGCCCCAATCCATATTCACCTACTACGTTTCCTTCTCTCCCTTTTCCTACACTCGAATTCCAGTCACCAATGACTATTAAATTTTCGTCTCCCTTCACTGTCTGAATAATTTCTTTTATTTCATCATACATTTCTTCAATTTCTTCGTCATCTGCAGAGCTAGTTGGCATATAAACTTGTACTACTGTAGTAGGTGTGGGCTTCGTATCTATCTTGGCCTCAATCATGCGTTCACTATGCTATTTGTAGTAGCTTACCCGCATTCCTATTTTCCTATTCATTATTAAACCTACTCCTGCATTACCCCTATTTGACTTTGTGTTTATAGCCCTGTAGTCACCTGACCAGAAGTCTTGTTCCTCCTGCCACCGAACTTCACTAATTCCCACTATATCTAACTTTAACCTATCCATTTCCCTTTTTAAATTTTCTAACCTACCTGCCCGATTAAGGGATCTGACATTCCACGCTCCGATCCGTAGAACGCCAGTTTTCTTTCTGCTGATAACAACATCCTCTTGAGTAGTCCCCGCCCGGAGATCCGAATGGGGGACTATTTTACCTCCGGAATATTTTACCCAAGAGGACGCCATCATCATTAAATCATACAGTAAAGCTGCATGCCGTAGGGAAAAATTACGGCCGTAGTTTCCCCTTGCTTTCAGCCGTTCGCAGTACCAGCACAGCAAGGCCGTTTTGGTTATTGTTACAAGGCCAGATCAGTCAATCATCCAGACTGTTGCCCTTGCAACTACTGAAAAGGCTGCTGCCCCTCTTCAGGAACCACACGTTTGTCTGGCCCCTCAACAGATACCCCCCCGTTGTGGTTGTACCTACGGTACGGCTATCTGTATCGCTGAGGCACGCAAGCCTCCCCACCAACGGCAAGGTCCATGGTTCATGGGGGGGGGGGGGGGATTTTGATGTAGGGACTGTAGATATACGGGGTGTTCAAAAAGTCTCTATGCAGTGCCGTATGATTGTGAGCCGCGCATGCCGTATGCCGCAGTGAATATACCGAAATGAAACTCAGTGAAATACAAGTTATTAATCTATGGAATATTCATTTTCACTTACAAATTTTCACATTAAATGTTGAAAGTGTGCCCCCTGTTGTTGAATACACAACTCAATTTCCAGGCAGGCGAACAATCATACGGCACCCGCGTCTAACAATCATACGGCACTGCGGAGAGACTTTTTGATCACCCCGTACTAAGTGCATTATAACTTACTTTATGGATGATTTTCTAGTAGTAGATTACGCCCTGTACATCGTTGCTCCTACGACATCACGTTATGCTCGTAAAATAAATTCGAGATGGTCACGGTAGTTTAGAAGCACGCTACTTTCGAGGAGCTGTTAAGTATAAGGCCCATGTTTCAACGTACTTAAGTTATGACAAAATCATGGATATTATGGAAGAAACTGAAATTTACATTCATCTAAAGAAGATCAGCCAAAAATGAGCAAAAAGAACAGCGAAATGGGAAATTCGTAGACAACTTTCTACCAGTTCTACAGCGAAACATTACGGAAGCAGGGAATGTAAAATTATCGCTACATTCAACAACAACTATGACTGTAATGCGAAACAACACGCAACCATAAACCAGTTTTTAATCGACTCTCGTAGTTCTCAGTAATGTTTCATCAGAGCACTGTGAAAGATTTCATATACAGGGTGGTCCATTGATCGTGATCGGACCAAATATCTCACGAAATAAGCGTCAAACGAAAAAACTACCAAGAACGAAACTTGTCCAGCTTGAAGGGGGAAACCAGATGGCACTACGGTTGGCTCGCTAGATGGCGCTGCCATAGGTCAAACGGATATCAACTACATTTTTTTAAATAGGAACCTCCATTTTTTATTACATATTCGTGTTGTACGTAAAGAAATATGAATGTTTTAGATAGATGTCTTAAATAGATAGATTTGTGATAGATGGCGCTGTAATAGTCACAAACATATGGCTCACAATTTCAGACGAACAGTTGGTAACAGGCAGGTTTTTTAAATTAAAATACAGATCGTAGGTACGTTTGAACATTTTACTTCGGTTGTTTCAATGTGATACACGTATCTCTGTGAACTTACCATTTCTGAGAACGCATGCTGTTACAGCGTGATTACCTGTAAATACCACATTAATGCAATAAATGCTCAAAATGATGTCCATCAACCTCAATGCATTTCGCAATACGTGTAACGACATTCCTCTCAACAGCGAGTAGTTCGCCTTGCGTAACGTTCGCACATGCGTTGACAATGCGCTGACGCATGTTGTCAGGCGATGTCGGTGAATCACGATAGCAAATATCCTTCAACTTTCCCCACAGAAAGAAATCCGGGGACGTTAGATCCGGTGAACGTGCGTGCCATGGTATGGTTCTTCGACAAGTCCACCTGTCAGGAAATATGCTATTCAGTACCGCTTCAACCGCACGTGAGCTATGTGCCGGACATCCATCATGTTGAAAGTACATCGCCATTCTGTCATGCTGTGAAACATCTTGTAGTAACATCGCTAGAACATTACGTAGGAAATGAGCATACATTGCACCATTTACATTGCCATCGATAAAATGGGAGCCAATTATCCTTCCTCCCATAATGCCGCACCACACATAAACCCGACAAGGTCGCTGATGTTCCACGTGTCGCAGCCATCGTGGATTCTCCGTTGTCCAATAGCGCATATTATGCCGGTTTACGTTACCGCTGTTGGTGAATGACGCTTCGTCGCTACATAGGACGCGTGCAAAAAATCTGTTATCGTCCCGTGATTTCTCTTGTGCCCAGTGGCAGAACTGTACAAGACGTTCAAAGTCGGTGCCATGCAATTCCTGGTGCATAGAAATATGATACGGGTGCAATCGATGTTGATGTGGCATTCTCAACACCGACGTTTTAGATATTCCCGATTCTCGTGCAGTTTGTCTACTACTGACGTGTGGATTAGCAGCGAAGCAGCTAAAACACCTACTTGGGCATCATCATTTGTTGCAGGTCGTGGCTGACGTTTCACATGTGGCTGAACACTTTCTGTTTCCTTAAATAACGTAACTATCTGGCGAACGGTCCCGACACTTGGACGATGTCATCCAGGATACCGAGCAGCATACATAGCACACGCCCGTTGGGCTTTTTGATCACAACAGCCACACATCAACCCAATATTGACCTTTTCCGCAATTGGTAAACGGTCCATTTTAACACGGGTAATGTGTCACGAAGCAAATACCGTCCGCACTGGGGGAATGTTACGTGATGCTACGTACTTATACGTTTGTGACTATTACAGCGCCATGTATCACAAAGCGAAAAAAGTGGTCCAACCAAAACATTCATATTTCTTTACGTACTACACGAATACGAATATGTAATAAAAAGTATGGGTTCCTATTTAAAAAAAAACGCAGGAATCGTGTCACACTACCTTACGTGCCTGCGTATGTAGAGATTACTACCCTCCTGGAAATTGAAATAAGAACACCATGAATTCATTGTCCCAGGAAGGGGAAACTTTATTGACACATTCCTGGGGTCAGATACATCACATGATCACACTGACAGAACCACAGGCACATAGACACAGGCAACAGAGCAATCACAATGTCGGCACTAGTACAGTGTATATCCACCTTTCGCAGCAATGCAGGCTGCTATTCTCCCATGGAGACGATCGTAGAGATGCTGGATGTAGTCCTGTGGAACGGCTTGCCATCATGCCATTTCCACATGGCGCCTCAGTTGGACCAGCGTTCGTGCTGGACGTGCAGACCGCGTGAGACGACGCTTCATCCAGTCCCAAACATGCTCAATGGGGGACAGATCCGGAGATCTTGCTGGCCAGGATAGTTGACTTACACCTTCTAGAGCACGTTGGGTGGCACGGGATACATGCGGACGTGCATTGTCCTGTTGGAACAGCAAGTTCCCTTGCCGGTCTAGGAATGGTAGAACGATGGGTTCGATGGCGGTTTGGATGTACCGTGCACTATTCAGTGTCCCCTCGACGATCACCAGTGGTGTACGGCCAGTGTAGGAGATCGCTCCCCACACCATGATGCCGGGTGTTGGCCCTGTGTGCCTCGGTCGTATGCAGTCCTGATTGTGGCGCTCACCTGCACGGCGCCAAACACGCATACGACCATCATTGGCACCAAGGCAGAAGCGACTCTCATCGCTGAAGACGACACGTCTCCATTCGTCCCTCCATTCACGCCTGTCGCGACACCACTGGAGGCGGGCTGCACGATGTTGGGGCGTGAGCGGAAGACGGCCTAACGGTGTGCGGGACCGTAGCCCAGCTTGATGGAGACGGTTGCGAATGGTCCTCGCCCATACCCCAGGAGCAACAGTGTCCCTAATTTGCTGGGAAGTGGCGGTGCGGTCCCCTACGGCACTGCGTAGGATCCTACGGTCTTGGCGTGCATCCGTGCGTCGCTGCGGTCCGGTCCCAGGTCGACGGGCACGTGCACCTTCCGCCGACCACTGGCGACAACATCGATGTACTGTGGAGACCTCACGCCCCACGTGTTGAGCAATTCGGCGGTACGTCCACCCGGCCTCCCGCATGCCCACTATACGCCCTCGCTCATAGTCCGTCAACTGCACATACGGTTCACGTCCACGCTGTCGCGGCATGCTACCAGTGTTAAAGACTGCGATGGAGCTCCGTATGCCACGGCAAACTGGCTGACACTGACGGCGGCGGTGCACAAATGCTGCGCAGCTAGCGCCATTCGACGGCCAACACCGCGGTTCCTGGTGTGTCCTCTGTGCCGTGCGTGTGATCATTGCTTGTACAGCCCTCTCGCAGTGTCCGGAGCAAGTATGGTGGGTCTGACACACCGGTGTCAATGTGTTCTTTTTTCCATTTCCAGGAGTGTACATACACTGACGGAAGGAGAATCACAACACAAAAAGTAATTGATGTAAAGTAATGAAGTTTCTGGAATACATTTGGCTAGGAAAGTGACCAACATTACAAGATCACACGTTAATGCATGGCAAAATAAGCCACTCCAAATGTGAAATGCTGGTACATAAATAGCCCGTGTAACCGCTAGAATGTTGAATACAGCCGTGCAAACATACATGTATTGTGTTGTACAGGTGCCGGATCTCACCTTATGAGATGTGGTTAGATGCCTGTTGCACTTGGTCGGTCAACAGAGGAACGGTTAATGTTGCTTGTGAATGACGCCGGAGTTGCCGTCTGATGCTCGTTTGGAGACGGATCTGGTGATTGAGCAGGCCAAGGCAGTATGTCGACATTTGTACAGCACGTTGACTTACAACAGCGGTACGTGGGCGAGCGTTGTCCTGTCTGAAAACACTCCCTAAATGCTGTTCATGAACTGCAGCACAGCTAGTCGAATCACCAGACTGTTGTAAAAATTTGCAGTCAATGTGCGTGAGATAATCAAAAGATTGCTCCTGCCGTCGTACGAAATCGTACCTCAGACCATAGCTCCAGGTGTAGATCTGGTAAGTCTAGCGTACAGACAGATTAGCTGCAGGCGCTCGCCTTGACTACTCCTAACCAACACACGGCCACCACTGGCAACGAGGTAGGACCAGCTTTCGTAAGAAAACACAACAGATCTGCACCCCACCCTCCAATGAGTTCTCGCTTGACATCTCTGCAATCGCAAATGGCGGTGTTCCCAGATCAGTGGAATGAACGCTATACGGCCTCTGGCTTGGAACCGTCCTTTAGAAAACCGATTTGTAATACACTCCTGGAAATGGAAAAAAGAACACATTGACACCAGTGTGTCAGACCCAGCATACTTGCTCCGGACACTGCGAGAGGGCTGTACAAGCAATGATCACACGCACGGCTCAGCGGACACACCAGGAACCGCGGTGTTGGCCGTCGAATGGCGCTAGCTGCGCAGCATTTGTGCACCGCCGCCGTCAGTGTCAGCCAGTTTGCCGTGGCATACGGAGCTCCATCGCAGTCTTTAACACTGGTAGCATGCCGCGACAGCGTGGACGTGAACCGTATGTGCAGTTGACGGGCGTATAGTGGGCATGCGGGAGGCCGGGTGGACGTACCGCCGAATTGCTCAACACGTGGGGCGTGAGGTCTTCACAGTACATCGATGTTGTCGCCAGTGGTCGGCGGAAGGTGCACGTGCCCGTCGACCTGGGACCGGACCGCAGCGACGCACGGATGCACGCCAAGACCGTAGGATCCTACGCAGTGCCGTAGGGGACCGCACCGCCACTTCCCAGCAAATTAGGGACACTGTTGCTCCTGGGGTATCGGCGAGGACCATTCGCAACCGTCTCCATGAAGCTGGGCTACGGTCCCGCACACCGTTAGGCCGTCTTCCGCTCACGCCCCAACATCGTGCAGCCCGCCTCCAGTGGTGTCGCGACAGGCGTGAATGGAGGGACGAATGGAGATGTGTCATCTTCAGCGATGAGAGTCGCTTCTGCCTTGGTGCCAATGATGGTCGTATGCGTGTTTGGCGCCGTGCAGGTGAGCGCCACAATCAGGACTGCATACGACCGAGGCACACAGGGCCAACACCCGGCATCATGGTGTGGGGAGCGATCTCCTACACTGGCCGTACACCACTGGTGATCGTCGAGGGGACACTGAATAGTGCACGGTACATCCAAACCGTCATCGAACCCATCGTTCTACCATTCCTAGACCGGCAAGGGAACTTGCTGTTCCAACAGGACAATGCACGTCCGCATGTATCCCGTGCCACCCAACGTGCTCTAGAAGGTGTAAGTCAACTACCCTGGCCAGCAAGATCTCCGGATCTGTCCCCCATTGAGCATGTTTGGGACTGGATGAAGCGTCGTCTCACGCGGTCTGCACGTCCAGCACGAACGCTGGTCCAACTGAGGCGCCAGGTGGAAATGGCATGGCAAGCCGTTCCACAGGACTACATCCAGCATCTCTACGATCGTCTCCATGGGAGAATAGCAGCCTGCATTGCTGCGAAAGGTGGATATACACTGTACTAGTGCCGACATTGTGCATGCTCTGTTGCCTGTGTCTATGTGCCTGTGGTTCTGTCAGTGTGATCATGTGATGTATCTGACCCCAGGAATGTGTCAATAAAGTTTCCCCTTCCTGGGACAATGAATTCACGGTGTTCTTATTTCAATTTCCAGGAGTGTACATTAGAAAAGCATTATCCCTGAGCGTGCGAGCGCGCCAAAGGTAGTAGCAGTTGGGAATCGCGAGGAGACAGTTGGTGTCGTTGGTTGTGTGTATTCGCCGGTGTGGCTATGCAAAATTGCGGAGACAAAAAGTCTGTTTCCGAAGTGCGGAGTAGTGAAAACTGAAATGCTTGTTTCGGCGCATGTTTAATATGGGCAAGCTATGGCATTTATTGGGCACAGTACAAATGCAGCTAGAGTAATTCACATAACATCAAGAGTACTGTGGGCCCTTGTTATTGACTATGGTATGGTAAGAAAATCAACCTGTGGCCTGCTTACTCCTAAATGATGTCACTCGACAAACCAACGGCATTGTGAAGTGAAGTAAGAGCTAGACATTTTATGACTAGAAGTGTAATAGACTGACCAGCGTAGCTGGAATTTTATTGTTTGAGTAACATTGTTTCCGTGTATATTGCCACGTAAATTATTTTCCTACGTCATTATCCAACTAGTATCTATGCTATCCCTTTGTATGAACCGGGATAATCAGAAAAAGAACTGAAAATGAAGTGAACATTAATTTATTAGATTATCATAACGTAATTTTTCCAATTTTTGGACAGTTACGTAATAATGAAATCTTTGGTTTTAGTACGAATAATGTCGGAAATAGAATGAAGCAAAAGCCGGTGTTCAGTCATTTGCTAAAAATAGAGTAACTTTCACAATAAAAAATTGGTAGGAAAACTTTAAGTAGCTTGTACACTGAATTTCGTAGTCAAAGCACAATTCTATTTTATAGCTTGTGACATAATTTGTAACTTTTATTACAAAGAAATATCAAAGTAACTACTAAATTCAAACAATCTTTCTGCTTGCTACAATTATGACAGTCAGTATTACGGTGAGTAACGTAACAAAAAAGTTTCTGTCCACAGCCAGTAAACAATGTTACTTTAACTGACCTTTGAATATTAGCATGACGTGTTATATGTGTTTGCTATTTGATCATTATCTGACTACTGTAACATGTGTGGTGTGAAGTACTAGAAAGTGTGTGTTAGGTACTTTTCTTACATCATGACGCCAATAATCATCCTTATGTAAGATTGCTTACGAGTATAAAGTTCAGTTTCTATTTAATTATCCTTGTTCCGGTGAGGAAGTGGCGACCGTTGATTATTTCATTAATTACATACTTTCAAAACTTTTCTTCCAAATTTCCCGCTAACTATTGTTAGTTAAAAACTAGTTTACGTAATTAAAAATATATATAGTTAACTGAACTTCGTTTCTAATCGTCATTGCTAAAATACTAAGTAGTGGCAATTCGGTTATAACCTTCATCTACTTCTCTCGGTTTTGCATTATTCTTCGGAGTAGATGCCTTGTCCCCACAGATTAGGGACTTTAGGTACACGGTCATCTAGAAAAGCTTAATTAGCCGGAGAGGTAGGAGGGTTATAAGTTACGTCTTTTTTTAATAGCGTCCTATAGTAATCCCTGTCCTCATCACATGTTCAGAAACGTTTTACATATTCATGTAAACATAGCATTCAATTTAATAAGAAACAGATACAGGTATTTCCAGTACCATTTTGTAGTATTGTAATCCATTGTAGGCCCAAAGAAGTGTAGAAAATTCAAATGTGCTGAAAGTAATAATCATAAACACCTTATCGCCTCTTCCTCACTTACCCGAAAAAGCGAATTAAAGCAAGCATGGTAAGTTCCTTCTTCCTATCTGGAGTTGTTTGAAGGTCACGATAGTCAATGTCGTTAATCCGAAAAAAAAGAAAAAATTCTGAAAAGTGAAGTCCGAAGACTGAGCAGGTCAATCCATTGCTCCTCCGAAAGCAATCCATCTGCAGGAAACCTTCGATTCAGAACACAACGTGCACACAAGACATTATTTGCTGTACATACGTCGTGTTGGTACCATATACGCATTCCGATTCTTAGCGCCGCTTCACCTAAAGGCCAGAAACAACCTCCGTGAGACAGCTAACATATACCTTGCTGTTTAGATTAACACCGAAAAAATAAGAGCCAATAACTGTAGTATGAAGCATCTCATACTAGATACTAATTCTCTGTTGCGAAGTTCCACCTCTCTAAGCCATCGGGTGGGGGGGGGGGGAGGAGGCGAAAGGGGGAGCGGATTCTCTGGCCTAATAGTGCATGTTCTCCATATTTACCTGTCCTTTATTTGAAACAAGGATTGCGGAAATCGTTCCTACGCAATTCTTGCTGTAAATGTATGTTATAAAAATGGAAATGGTCACCTGTTATAACGTAATGTATACCAGTTTTAGAAACGCCCATGCAGTATTCAAGCTTTCGTGTACTCACGTGTGAATCCACAGCAACAGAAGTAGGCCACTTTGTCTGTAGGAATATTCTACAGCGATTCCATTGCCTCGGTTTGCACCTTACTCTTTCTCAAAATGTGACAACAAGGCAAAAAAAAACATCCGTTGGGAAGATCGGTTCATGTCAGGATATCACTCTCTGTAGAGTCCCACCGGCAAATGGTCATACTGGATCGTCCTGATTATGCTGTTGCATGGGTGTCTCAAGACAACGAAATGACCAGAATTTGCATAAAAGGTCTTTACGAACAACTTCTACTTTGATCCCCCCCCCCCCCCCCCCCCCCAGCTCTACGTTCTCCAAAGTTGAGTAGCATTTCTAACTTCTACTCAAGTTTTATGTCTGTTTCCAACGACAGTAATGGAAAAGCAATGGCGATGTAATTTTTAATAGAAGACTTCCTTCACTGTACACAACATCTCGTTTAACGGTATTAGGGTATGCACGCATATTATCAATAAGGAGACAGTATTGCAGTTACTATTCTCTAACTTACAGGGTGGCGTAACATAGATGTTGTTTACTACAGCATAACAGAGGGTCTTATTAACATATTTGTGGTATAGCAGAGCACATGAAATTGAATGCAGAAGGTTTTCAAATTTCTTCCCTTCTGCTGTAGTCAGTGTGTGGAGCCTTGAACTGAAGTATGTGACTACTTTCTGAAAAACATTATTTTAAACTTCATGAATCTCTCTGGGAATTACAGTACCAGCATCCTGGAAAGTTTAAGATGAATCGCTAAAGGTTTCGTCCTCCTGACAACCTCTTAGAAATAATCACACGGTTGAGATAGGCATTGTAAGAGAGCCATTTCACATCATGTGAATATTAAGCTGTCCAGAGCAACGATATGATATCTAAATGGCCTCTCAAAGAACTTTGATGTCCACAGTAGGGTTTAGACGTGCTCCATCCAGCATCAGTCAGTAGTTTTGTAGCACTCAGCCGCGTCGTGCAGCAGGTACAGATTCACGTTCCAGTACACGACTGTGTTTGTCCTCTGTGACAGGTCCGTCAATAAAAGTGAACCCAATAATGCATTCTGTACTGACTATGCACCAAACACTTATTTTTGTTGAGCAAGTGCAGTAGCTGCTTGAACATATCGATTCCCAGTAGCCCAGTTCTGTTTGCTGACGTACCCCTAGAGCTGGAAGAGTGCGTTATCATTAAACCAATCTGATGCGTATCGCTGTTCCATTTACAAAGGTCTCAATCACCTCATTTTCAAAAGAATATCGCCGTCCCACATCCCTGTCCTTCAAAGTTTGGCACCGTTGAAATCTGTAAGGCAAAAGACTAAGTGTCTCTTTTATTATCCTTTGGAGAGATCATTGTGAATCCCGAATTGCTGGGCTGCACCTCTTGTTAATGTAGCGCACTCCTAAATGAAGACAGTTCGATTTCGTCCCTCTTTCTTCAGGGCCAGAACTGGTGCTTGTCTTCCAGGCTGGTCCTACTTGGATTCATGTAGGGATCCGGTCTTTAAAAAACATTTCTTGAAACTGTTAAAAAACATCGGAAACATTACGATTCACTTCACTTCTGTGCTGTGGCCCCACCGGCAAGTGGTCATACTGGATAGTGCTGATCTTGGACCAAATGTGCTGTTGAATGAGCATCTCGCCACAACGACATGCTTAGAATTTTCATAAAAGACCTTCACGAGTAACAAACGCTGTTTCACTGGCAGTGCTTCCATTCTGAAATGAGAACTGAGACACTGGAGGGCGATCTAAAGAATTTTCAGAGCTGCAATACAACAATATCACACGGATACCCATTTAAAGCGTACGATAAAACCACAGTGGACAAATACTTCGTAACACCTATTTTGCGCCCCTCTGCAAATTCTCCATAGACGAGTAACATTTCTACGTTCTCTTCGTTGCTGTATATTACACCCACACAAACCTGCAAATGAAGACCGCTGACTGAATACATAATGTACGTTCTCCTTTCGTTTCCATTTGTTTGCTGTCAACTCTATGTGCCAAATATGACGTTAACGTACAATAAATGTTACCTTCTGAGAGGAATTTTGAAGTTTCACCATGAGTTAACCTAATGGACAGAGGGTATAGAATATGAATTTCGTTACTATTGCAATTAGTAGAAAACTGGAAGATTTTAATTTTGTAAGTAATGAAAGTAGCAAAATTCACGTAAATGAGATACTAAACGGTCGCCAGCCTAATTAGGTATCATAATTTGAAACATTAAGCTCAAAGAATTTAAATATAATATAGCAAAAGGGGGTTTCATTCTTTCTCTCCCGTTGAAGTGCAAGGAAAACATAAAAATACCAGACGAACTGACCCGTGGTAAACAGTAGTTATCATTGGCATAAATTGGCAATCACAGAAATATAATCAGCACTTTACTCCTATTGATAATAATCATCACCTCAACCATTAACCAATTCAGCACTAAACGGTTATCAGAGACCTCACGAGACTAAATGAAGTATGACAAGAGTCCTAGTTTAACTAACACACACACACACACCACAAATGCAGATAAACAACACTGTACAAACACTTTTTTACCCTCTCTGATTTATGGAAATACTTCAGATTTCTTTAGCAAAACAATCTTTAGTTTAACTTAACCATAATAAAAAAGAATATAGTGGGGACCCATAAGCAGTAAATTCCTTTATAAGTAAACTATGCACACATTTCATAAACAATTTGCATGACACTAATACTGATTTACAACCCCACTTGAAATTATTTATCTTTCATTGCTTTATTGCAATTTATATTGACAATATTCTTCGTTAACTTTAGAAATAAGTTCAGGGTAAAGTTAAGTTCCAAGTACGTTCAAAATTGTATGCCTCTTTCATTACTTGTGAAGCAAGTTATTTTAACTAACAACATTTATGCCCTTTTAGCACTAAAACTTTGGAACATTCAAAGTAGAAACAATTTAAACATAAATAAAGGTTTTTATAAGTTCCAAATTACGTGCATCTCTCTTTACCTGCGAAATAAGTAAATTAAGTAGCAACATTTATATGCTTTGAAACTTAGGCACATTCAAATATTAACAAGTTAGAGGTTCTTCATGAACAGGATACTCGGTCTTTAGCATGTTTACGAAAGGACCCTGCTTGGTTTCGTCAACAGGATAGTTTCAAAGTTCAAACACGAATTTTTATCATAGACATTTTTAGAGAGAAACACATCAATATACTGGTCCATACAGTGATACATATCTGAACTCCTGCAGTTGGTGGAGCAGTGACGCAATAGTGGTGGCAAGCACGTGGCGGCTGAGTAGTCCCATGATCTTTAATTTGAATCCTCTTTCTAAATTCTTTTTGGAAACGTATTTCCTTCATTTTAGAGCCATTTCATTGTAACAAGAGCACCATACGACAGCCAAAACCACATCCCAGGCAATTTCAACATAAATTGGCTCCCCAATGCCTCAATTGGCACCCGTGTTGTTAACAGTACAACGTCTAGCCACTGACTGCGTAATGTACTCTCTCTCTTATCGCCCGGTTTGGCGACCAGATCCACCTTCTCTCACGCGCCAAACCCCTTCCGAAGCGGAGCGGGTTCCCTACGTCATTTACGTTGCACCATATAATTTCCCTAAGTATGAACCAGTATTCAAATTACAAATTCACTTTTATAAAAATACATAATTTACTAAATTTCATTATTTTCAAACATCTCTTAAGTTATTATATTACATATAATACACATATCAACTTTTCATTCATAGTTCAATGAACTTAATCAGTAAAGAACAACCACTTCATAGTCACATACATAGAATTAAACAGTATAAACAACTTACAATCGATATTGGTGTTAGAAGTCGAGTTACTGAGTAATACACTACTGGCCATTAAAATTGGTACACCACGAAGATGACGTGCTACAGACGCGAAATTTAACCGACAGGACGAAGATGCTGTGATATATAAATGATTGGCTTTTCAGTGCATTCACACAAGGTTGGCGCCGGTGGCGACACCTACAACGTGCTGACATGAGGAAAGTTTCCAACCGATTTCTCATACATGAACAGCAGTTGACCGGCGTTACCCGGTGAAACGTTGTTGTGATGCCTCGTGTAAGGAGGATAAATGCGTACCATCGCGTTCCCGACTTTGATAAAGGTCGGATTGTAGCCTATCGCGATTGCGGTTTATTGTATCGCGACATTGCTGCTCGCGTTGGTCGAGATCCAATGACTGTTAGCAGAATATGGAATCGCTGGGTTCAGGAGGGTAATACGGAACGCCGTGCTGGATCCCAACGGCCTCGTATCGCTAGCAGTCGAGATGACAGGCATCTTATCCGCATGGCTGCAAAGGATCGCGGAGCCACGTCTTGATCCCTGAGTCCACAGATGGGGACGTTGGCAAGACAACAACCATCTGCACGAACAGTTCGACGAAGTTTGCAGCAGCATGGACTATCAGCTCGGAAACCCCTTGACGCTGCATCACAGACAGGAGCGCCTGCGATGGTGTACTCAACGACGAACCGGGGTGCACGAATTGCAAAACTTCATTTTTTCGGATGAATCCAGGTTCTGTTTACAGCATCATGATGGGCGCATCCGTGTTTGGCGACATCGCGGTGAACGGACATTGGAAGCTTGTATTCGTCATCGCCATACTGGCGTATCACACGCCGTGATGGTACACGTCTCGGTCACCTCTTGTTCGCATTGACGGCACTCTGAACAGTGGACGTTACATATCAGATGTGTTACGACCCGTGGCTCTACCCTTCATTCGATCCCTGCGGAACCCTACATTTCAGCAGGATAATGCACGACCGCATGTGTCAGGTCCTGTACGGGGCTTTCTGGATACAGAAAAGGTTCGATTGCTGTCCTGGCCAGCACATTCTCCAGATCTCTCATCAACTTAAAACGTGTGGTCAATGGTGGCCGAGCAACTGGCTCGTCACAATAGGCCAGTCACTACTCTTGACGAACTGTGGTATCGTGTAGAAGCTGCATGGGCAGCTGTACCTGTACACGGCATCCAAGCTCTGTTTGACTCAATGCCCAGGCGTATCAAGGCCGTTATTACGTCCAGAGGTGGTTGATCTGGATACTGATTTCTCAGGATCTTTGCACCCAAATTCCGTGAAAATGCTATCACATGTCAGTTCTAATATAATATATTTGTCCAATGAATACCCGTTGATTATCTGCATTTCTTGTTGGTGTAGCAGTAGTGTATGTTGTACTGATCGTCAGCCAGTCGCTAAGGAAAAGCACTCCGTCTTCAGGCCACAAGTGGCCCATCGGGACCATCCGACCGCCGTGTCATCCTCAGTTGAGGATGCGGATAGGACGGGCGTGTGGTCAGCACACCGCTCTCCCGGTCGTTACGATGGTTTTCTTTGACCGGAGCCGCTACTATTCGGTCAAGTAGCTCGTCAATTGGCATCACGAGGCTGAGTGCACCCCGAAAAATGGCAACAGCACATGGCGGTCCGGATGGTCACCCATCCAAGTGCCGGCCACACCCGACAGCGCTTAACTTCGGTGATCTGATGGGAACCGGTGTATCCACTGCGGCAAGGCCGTTGCCAGTCGCTAAGGAAAGCACACCTTAAACCAAGTTATGGGCCACGATTTAGTGTCACACGGCACAGTTGAAGTCCTGACGCACTCTGCAGTTGGTGTTCCGACGCGGCAGAGAGTGTTCCAACTAAAAAGACGCCGACGAGAGCATCACCGCGAGTCGCCGTGCGGGGCTGAGCGACATCATGAAGGAGACTTGTGTGCGGCAGCGGGGGAGCCACAACTTGATGCCAACGCTGAGGCGGCGTGCGTCAGCTGACGGAGAACACTATGGGAGCGGTGTCGGACGCATGAAGGACGTGCCGTCCGGGCTAGACTTCATCTCGGAGTGCCTGGTTTCTACAACGGTCAGCGAAGGGTAGTCCTGCAGTCTTGGAGCATGCGCCTGGGGAGGTGAAGATGGTGGACTGACAACACAAGTGAGAGGCCCCATACGCAAGGCAGGCCTGTGTTGTCCAGCAGTACAATGGGGGCAGCAACGGAACAGCATGATCTAGAAGTATGTACCCAGGGGATGAGTGGCGATTGGCTGCTGGCAATTTGTGATAGCTCCAGCGGGGCGGGGTTTTTGCGTAAATGTTTGTTCACTGCCTCTCGTCGTACTGTGCACTACACAAGTTCCACCTACCTCAGTACGGCGTCTGATTACCAGCCCGTTTCTCTGCATACGTAGATACTCTTCAGACGGCGTTAAAACGTGAGTCGAAGAAAAACACCGTCATTACTTACGTTTGCAAAGTCAGCGTAAACTCTGGTACCAAACTATCCTGTAATATCTTATAACAATTGTTGGGTGGAGGACGATTGCTTCATCTCTTTAGAAAAATGTCAAAATTCTGCAACAAGTTGTTTTATTTCTTTAGATTCAAAATAAAACGTGCCATCAGCCTGTATTTAATAAACGAATAATATCAGTGCCCTCAACTCACAGTTCAGACATCCCTGTACACACACAAGGCAACTAGGAATGTACTTAAGTCCGACCCGAATTATTACGCAATTAACAGTCATTACTCTGCTACAATATACAAGTGTCACATTCGGTACTTTTTCAGTGGATATCTAATAAACAAATTGCTCGCCAAATATTCCATAGACGAATATGAAACATGTCACGCGGAATTTTACAAAGGCCGAAAGTTCACACGCGGTTCTCTTTACAACAAAACAATCCAAAAACTTCCAAACTTCACAAAACTGTCCGTAAATGCAACTCCTATTATGGTCACACAATCTGGACGTGATAGACCAATTATTTATTCATTTTACACATGACAGAGACGGAAGCGTTTCACATTACCTGCACGTCCGATAGCTGACTAGCGAATCCTCTTCAGTCTGCTTCTCTCCCAGAGTAACTACGCAGCAGTGCGCGGGAACTGCTTCACTCTGATTGGTTGATCAAAATGACCAGCCAATCAGAACCATCCTTCGAGATTATTCTCGTGCCAAAACTATCCTACACCAATCACTATTCCCAGTTTCATTTACGTCATTTCAAATGCATAATTAATATAATGTTTAACAAAACAAAACAAAAGGAAAACTAAACCTGAAATAGATTTAGAAATTTATTACCCTGCAAACATCGAAATAAGTGTCCAAGGAATAGAAAAGCAACTGGAATCACTCAACAGAGGAAAGTCCACTGGACCTGACGGGATACCAATTCGATTCTACACAGAGTACGCGAAAGAACTTGCCCCCCTTCTAACAGCCGTGTACCGCAAGTCTCTAGAGGAACGGAAGGTTCCAAATGATTGGAAAAGAGCACAGGTAGTCCCAGTCTTCAAGAAGGGTCGTCGAGCAAATGCGCAAAACTATAGACCTATATCTCTGACGTCGATCTGTTGTAGAATTTTAGAACATGTTTTTTGCTCGAATATCATGTCGTTTTTGGAAACTCAGAATCTACTATGTAGGAATCAACATGGATTCCGGAAACAGCGATCGTGTGAGACCCAACTCGCTTTATTTGTTCATGAGACCCAGAAAATATTAGATACAGGCTCCCAGGTAGATGCTATTTTTCTTGACTTCCGGAAGGCGTTCGATACAGTTCCGCACTGTCGCCTGATAAACAAAGTAAGAGCCTACGGAATATCAGACCAGCTGTGTGGCTGGATTGAAGAGTTTTTAGCAAACAGAACACAGCATGTTGTTATCAACGGAGAGACGTCTACAGACGTTAAAGTAACCTCTGGTGTGCCACAGGGGAGTGTTATGGGACCATTGCTTTTCACAATATATATAAATGACCTAGTAGATAGTGTCGGAAGTTCCATGCGGCTTTTCGCGGATGATGCTGTAGTATACAGAGAAGTTGCAGCATTAGAAAATTGTAGCGAAATGCAGGAAGATCTGCAGCGGATAGGCACTTGGTGCAGGGAGTGGCAACTGACCCTTAACATAGACAAATGTAACGTATTGCGAATACATAGAAAGAAGGATCCTTTATTGTATGATTATATGATAGCGGAACAAACACTGGTAGCAGTTACTTCTGTAAAATATCTGGGAGTATGCGTGCGGAACGATTTGAAGTGGAATGATCATATAAAATTAATTGTTGGTAAGGCGGGTACCAAGTTGAGATTCATTGGGAGAGTCCTTAGAAAATGTAGTCCATCAACAAAGGAGGTGGCTTACAAAACACTCGTTCGACCTATACTTGAGTATTGCTCATCAGTGTGGGATCCGTACCAGATCGGGTTGACGGAGGAGATAGAGAAGATTCAAAGAAGAGAGGCGCGTTTCGTCACAGGGTTATTTGGTAACCGTGATAGCGTTACGGAGATGTTTAACAAACTCAAGTGGCAGACTCTGCAAGAGAGGCGCTCTGCATCGCGGTGTAGCTTGCTCGCCAGGTTTCGAGAGGGTGCGTTTCTGGATGAGGTATCGAATATATTGCTTCCCCCTACTTATACCTCCCGAGGAGATCACGAATGTAAAATTAGAGAAATTAGAGCGCGCACAGAGGCCTTCAGACAGTCGTTCTTCCCGCGAACCATACGCGACTGGAACAGGAAAGGGAGGTAATGACAGTGGCACGTAAAGTGCCCTCCGCCACTCACCGTTGGGTGGCTTGCGGAGTATAAATGTAGATGTAGATGAAACGGATATTCTAGCTGTCTCCCTACAAAAGCAAGTACACTTGACATACGTCATCAGCAATGTGGGTGAAACACAACTTTCCCACGACACAGTTACGTAGTGTATATAATATAATATTGAAATTTTACGTATGTCCCACATACACACTCTCACTCATTCTCATTCTTTCCAGAACAACAAAACAATATGTCATTTATTTCTTCTTAAATTTTTATATTACAAAAATGAAAAATAGTTAAAGTTTTTAAATGTGAAAATCCCGAATAAATAGTGCTGTCCATTGAGAGTCCTGGAAATGTTTTCTAATGATAACAAAACTATTGTAGATCCTAACTGAATTTCATCTTATAAGTATCTGTTTTTGATTCTTTTAAGTAAATTTCTGTAACTATGAAACTTTGACAGATAGAAAGCTGAAATTTTTATAGAATATGCTTTTGAATAACAAAAGGTAGTGTACCGAATTTTAACTAGATTGAATTATATTTCATATAGTTTATTTAGATTCTTAGGGGTCTGAATACGTAGTTGCTCAAAATGACACACATACCGCATCTCACGGCTAGCATGGCGACAGGTGTGAATGACTCATTGCTAAGACACAACTCGCGGTCCCCTTTTACAGCCAACGGCTCCAATGCTACAGTCTGTTCCGCAAAGTAGCTTACTGCAATAAAGTTATCTCGTATTGACTCGCGACGTTACAGTACGCCTACATAGATATTCTGTAAGCCGCTGTATAATCGATATGGTGCTGTTCCACTCGCAGATACAGCGACGGAAAAACGACGGCATATATGCACCCATGTGATCCCTAATTTCTCTTATCTTCATGGTCCTGAATCCAAATGTATATTGGCAGCAGTAGAATCGTTTTGCAGCTAGCTTCACACCCCGTTCATTGTACTTTCTCAAGAGTGTTTCACGAAAAAAAATGTAGTCCTCCCTCTGCGGATATCCAACTGAGAACGCAAAGCGTCTCCATAATACTCTTATGTCGATCGGCCCTGGCAGTAACAAATCTAGTGACTCGCCTCTGACCTTTTTGATGTCTGCTGTTAATTCGTCCTGATGGAGATCGCAAACAATCCAGCAGTACTCAAGATTCACACCAGTTTTCTACAGTGTGGTTGAAAACAGTCTAAAAAGCTTGTGAGGGTGTTACAGGTTAGGTAACCCCGAGAAATAAAGCACTCCGTCTGCAGGACACAAGTCGCCCATTGGGACCATCCGACCACCGTGTCATCCTCAGATGGTTCAAATGGCTCTGAGCACCATTGGACTTAACATCTGAGGTCAACAGTCCCGTAAAACTTAGAACTCCTTGAACCTAACTAACTTAAGGACATCACACACATCCACGCCCGAGGCAGGATTCGAACCTGCGACCGTTGCGGTCGCGCGGTTGTGTCATCCTCAGCTGAAGATGCGGATAGGAGGGGTGTGTGGTCAGCAGACCGCTCTCTCGGTCGTCATGTTTTTTTTTTATTTTTTATTTTTTTTCTATCGGAGACGCTACTATTCGGTCGAGTAGCTGCTCAATTGGCATCACGAGGCTGAGTGCACCCCGAAAAGTGGCAACAGCCCATGGCGGCCCGGATGGTCACCCATCCAAGTGCCGATCACTCCCAACAGCGCTTAAGTTCGGTGATCCGATGGGAACCGGCGTATCCACTGCGGTAAGCCCGTTGCTCTGAGAAATAACCGTTGAGAAAAAATTTCGGTACGTTGCGCCGTTTCCGAGCTAATTAGCACTGACGTTAGTCAATCACGCCGTTGCGCATGCAAATTCAAGCAACCCACCAGATGTAATTAGTTGTTCTTACAGAATGGATGACAGTACACGAGACTGCTGAGCCTTTGGCTCAGGTTCACTTCTTACTACCATCCCATGTCCAATTTCTATATTGCTCTCTTGTTCGGATTTAGGAAACCAAACAAAGAACATGATTGGCGATACAGTATATGGCGGGCCGCTTGAATTTGCCTGCGCACCAGTCTGACCGGCTAACATCAATGCTTAGTAACTCGGAGTATCGAGTTTTTTTCTTGAGAACTATTTCTCAGCGCAATCTACCCTGCAGCACCCTTACAAGGTTTCCAAGCTGTCTCTGACCACCCTGTATACTTGGTCTCTTTTATAGATGAGCTACAAATTCCTAAAATTGTCCCAATAAACCGCAGTCTACCATTCGCCGTCCCTATTACCGCCCCTACCTACACGTTCCATTTCATACGGCTCTGCAACGTTACACCTATATATCTAATCACCGTGACTGTATCAAGCACCGCAGTGTCATTGCTGTAGTCGAACATTGTGGGATGGTTTTTCCTACGCATCGGCATTAACTTGTATTTTCCTGTATTTAGAGCACACTGTCATCGCACCAACAAGAAATTTTGTGTAAATCATCTTGCATTCATCTACAGTCACACAACGACTACGCCTTCCCGTATACCTCGGCGTGACCAACAAATAGCCGCAGAGTTGTGCTCACCTTCTCTGGAGCACTGCTGACGATACCCTTCCCTCTGATAAACAATGGCTGTCGAGGACAGCGGACTATGTTCTGTTCCATAAGAAGTTATAACACTCCCGTCTGCTACTACTATACCATAACCTCGAAACTGGAGGCAATTTGCAAAACAGAATTACTTTGTTAGAGTAAAAATGGTATAAAGCAACAGATCAGTGTTACCCTCTGAGAGGAATTTTGTTATGTTGACCGTGTTGTACCTAACGGAGGTGGCTTATCGGAAGTGAAAGTCAGAATTACGTAAATATTTGAACAGTACGAACAAAATTTTGCCTAGCTATACTGTTTATAGAATAAGGAAAACGGTCGCCAGCCTAATTAGGCAAGAGAAAGATTAACATTCTCGTTCAAGAAAATAGTTATTAGTAACTTTAATGGATAAACACAACCTATACTTTGTCACACGCGAGTGCAGTGAACTCTGACACATACATATGTTTACGGTAAGATTGAAGCTAACAACTGGAGCAGCACAAACTATTTGCAAACATATAAGAGATAGCGAAACACATTATTACTTTCAGGGCTTAAAGAAATTATGGTTTTACTAATTAGTGGTCTTTCCGTTACTTATTACCGCTCATTAATACAATAGACAAACTGTGTATCTTGTTATACTATTAATATGCACTTCCAATACACAAGAGAGACAAACACTTAGCAATCATGAACATATAGTTTTCTATTATTGCAGTTTCCCACTTTTACTACAGCGAAACACAATATCGACAAAATTGCAAGAAACTGACTCACCTTTTAGAATTTACTACAGACAACAATGTGATCATTTACTGTATTAGCCTCAGTCTTAAGAATTTTTAATTTTGAAGTTAGCAACAGCACTTTAATAAGCAGTTTTAATAGGAATATTTTCAGCAAACAACTTTTACTTTAACTCACTCTCTTGCCACCTTAACTTTAACTGTCTTTTTACTATGTTGAAGAGGTATTAATGAGCACAATATTGGGCTTTAATGTTCTTTTAGTAAGGACACTCGGATATCACTTTAGTTCAAACGGAGAGGAACCTGAGAGGTATTATGATGAGGAGAGAAATCAGGGTAGGTACATAAATTCAGATATAAATTACCTTATATTTGAGCACACTAACACATCCATTAAGCTGATCCTTCACTGTACATCATTGTAGTATTCCGATGTAATGATTGCGCAATGTGGTGGCCACTGCATGTTGTTAGGTGGAATTGCAGGTAGAATTGCAGGACTCTGTCATTTCTTGGTGGCGATGACTGATACCAATCCAAGAATATTTCCAGCTATTTATCCAGTCTTCCGAGGCACTGGAAAGCGGCAGGAAAAGCCTCTCTCGGAACCAGCACAAGATGCATCTTTTACATGGCAGTGCACGGTTTAGTAGCTCGTCCCCAACTCGTAGCTTGTTCCCGACTCGCAGCTCGTCCCCGACTGACTATCAGTTCCACCTTTTCCACCTAGCCCAGCCACAATTTGCGCGCCCTACAGAGTTCCGTTCCCGAGGGGAACCACTACACCATTTACATACAAACTAACTAAGAACCCTAAGTGAGGATCAGCAATTTACATAAGAGCAACCAAATGCATTAAATAAAACAAAACATTTACACATATTGACATCTCTACAAAAAATTATTCACACAAAATTACAATCATATACAGTAAGTTTTGTTCCCTCCAAATGGGACAAAGAATTTTGAATTACAGATACATTACTTTGCATAGAATCAAATCATGACGTCAAAGTTTGTACAAAGAAAGGAGTATACAAGTTTGTGTTATCTATTCAATCAAACACATTTACAGAAGCTCAGTGACGTTAAATGAAACAAAAGCAAAACAAATCAGTACAGCATTAGAGCTATGGTGTTACAAAGTGTTCGAGCTACCCGCATGTCTGGCAACCTAAATCGTATGCTCTGACTGGTAAACAGTTACTGCGTGAGATTGTCTAGAAGGGGGAGGATTAGGCCCTAGTAAGGGTTCAACATCATTTGTGGCCAGTGTTATATTTACTGAATAACGTACTCTTAAAAGAGCAATCAAACCAATTAAGAAAAATGTACCTGTAAGCTTTGAAAAATTAATAAAAAAAAACACATTAAGAACGATAACAAGTTTCAAAATTTCATAAATGTGCACATCCTCGAACTTACGCTGCTGTGTCTACTTTTCGTTCCACTAAGACCCTAACACACTGTCACGCTGACCCACATTGTACTATTAAAAACAAAGGAAAGCAGAAAGGTTTTATATGGTTATGAAAATATCTATGTTCAAAGACAACAAATGAGCTTTGCATTTAATTACCACCGTTATGGAAGCATATGCTTCCAACACGTCACTTCACTGAGCAAAAGAAATATGTTGCAGTTCGTTGAGAATTAATCACTTAGCACCAAGTATAATTTCCTACAATAAGATAACGTGTAACTACTGTATTTTTGGTACAAGCTCATGTGAATTGAGAAGATACAAAAATTGAATACAGTATCTACGCTTCAAAACGCAACTACATCAAGACTAATTTGTGTCACAAACTATTCAGCAGTTCGCTTTAACGTATACTTTGACAGCCTATTTACTGATTTTCACCTGTTTGGTATCACTGAATGTTCCACAATATTACTGACCAAAGGAAACAATGATCTTAAAGTTTACATTCAGTTTCCCAAACACACACATTTCCAAAAATACATAATTTTTAAGAAACAACGCAGGTGCAATGTTGAAACAAGCAAACATTTATTTTTCAGGCCACGCTAGTACTGTTCATAAAGAGGCAGTGGAGCCCGGTATCTCATCCAATCGGCCGCTTCCACGTAGTTAGCCTAAACTGGATATACAGGGTGGTCCATTGATAGTACCTGCAACTTGCTCACTCGCTGAACTGTGTGTCAAAGGCGTTCACCCTAAGCGGGTTGCCTCCAAACACGCCTCCGACGATTATCTGGTTGAAGGCATATACGACACTCATCGGTGAAGAGAACGTGATGCCAATACTGAGCGTGTTGTTGGGCCCATCTGCATCGTGCTGCATGGTGTCGTGGTTGCAAAGACAGACCTCGACATGGACGTCGGCAGTGAAGTTGTGTATCATGCAGCCAACTGGGCACAGTTTGAGTCGTATCTCACTAAACAAGCACCAAACGAAAAAATTACAAAGAACAAAACTCGTCTAGCTTGAAGGACAAACCCGATGGCACTACGATTGGCCCGCCAAGATGTCGCTGCGATACGTCAAACGGATATCAACTGCGTTTTTTTTAAATAGGAACCCCCATTATTTTACATATTCGTGTTGTACGCAAAGAAATATGAATGTTTCAGTTGGACCACTTTTATCGCTTTGTGATAGACGGCGCTGTAAGAGTCACAAACTTATAAGTACGTGGTATCACGTAACATTCCGCCAGTGCGGACGGTATTTGCTTCGTGATACATTACCCGTGTTAAAATGGACCTTTACCAATTGCGGGAAAGCTCGATATCGTGTTGATGTATGGCTATTGTGATCAAAATGCTATGTATGCTGCTCGGTATCCTGGACGACATCATCCAAGTGTCGGGACCGTTCGCCGGATGGTTACGTTATTGAAGGAAACAGGAAGAGATCAGCCACATTTGAAACGTCAACCACGACCTGCAACAAATGATGATGCCCAAGTAGGTGTTTTAGCTGCTGTCGCGGCTAATCCGCACGTCAGTAGCAGACAAATTGCGCGAGAATCGGGAATATCTAAAACGTCGGTGTTGAGAATGCTACATCAACATCGATTGCACCCGTACCATATTTCTATGCCCCAGGAATTGCATGGCGACGACTTTGAACGTCGTGTACAGTTCTGCCACTGGGCACAAGAGAAATTACGGGACGAGGACAGATTTTTTGCACGCGTTATATTTAGCGACGAAGCGTCATTCACCAACAGCGGTAACGTAAACCGGCATAATATGAACTATTGGGCAACGGAAAATCCACGATGGCTGCAACAAGTGGAACATCAGCGACCTTGACGGGTTAATCTATGGTGCGGCATTATGGGAGGAAGGATAATTGCCCCCCATTTTATCGATGGCAATCTAAATGGTGCAATGTATGCTCATTTCCTACGTAATGTTCTACCGATGTTACTACAAGATGTTACACTGCATGACAGAATGGCGATGTACTTCCAAAATGATGGATGTCCGGCACATAGTTCGCCTGCGATTGAAGCGGTATTGAATAGCATATTTCATGACAGGTGGATTGGTCGTCGAAGCACCATACCATGGCCCGCACGTTCACCGGATATGACGTCCCCGGATTTCTTTCTGTGAGGTAAGTTGAAGGATATTTGCTATCGTGATCCACCGACAACGCCTAAAAACAGGCGTCAGTGCATTGTCAATAGACGTGCGAAAATTACGGAAGGCGAACTACTCGCTGAGGAATGTCGTTACGTGTATTGCCAAATGCGTTGAGGTTGACGGACATAATTTGGAGAATTTATTGCAGTAATGCCGGCCGGAGTCGCCGAGTGGTTCTAGGCGCTACAGTGTGGAATCGCGCGACCGTTACGGTCGCAGGTTCGAATCCTGCCTCGGGCATGGATGTGTGTGTGATGCCCTTAGGTTAGGTAGATTTAAGTAGTTCAAGGTTCTAAGGGACTGATGACCTGAGAAGTTATGTCCCATAGTGCTCAGAGCCATTTGAACCATTTTGTATTGCATGAATGTGGTATTTACAGGTAATCACGCTGTAACAGCATGCGTTCTCAGAAATGAAAAGTTCACAAAGGTACATGATCGCTTATTCTCGGACACGCGGCTCCAAACCGTCTCGTCCGACAGAGAAATGGCTCGGTTCAAATGACGACACGCCGTGTCTGAAGTGCCCTTCCTCCTCGGCCGCGTGCCGCCGTCCGACTCGCTTCTCACACTGCTACTTGCTTACATCAAAACTCCACGCCCTCCGCTAGAGGCAGAGGTGGCGTGCGGAAGACGTATGGTTCCCTGTCGACACGGTACGGCTCCCGGACCTTTTCCAACTGTCCGTAGTGGGGTACCGTGTCAAATCCTTTCCATAAGTCTAGGAATATACACACATCAAACATAAAAAAAAAGTTTTGCATCACCTTGGTTCCGAGAGTCCCGGATCCCGTACAGAAAATTGTAATAGAGATCAACATAAACATCATTCTTAACATGTAAGCTTTCACGGCCGGCGTCTTCATTTAATTAAACTTCCGGGCTGAATTGCCGTGGTCCATATATAAAACTGCTTCTCCTTCCTGACGTTTCGTTGCCTACTGCGGGCAACATTTTCTGAGGTGATGATAATGTCGTGTGACGAGGGCCTCCCGTCGGGTAGACCGCTCGCCTGGTGCAAGTCTTTCGATTTGACGCCACTTCGACGACTTGCGCGTCGATGGGGATGTAATGATGATGATTAGGACAACACAACACCCAGTCCCTGAGAGGGGAAAATCTCCGACACAGCCGGGAATCGAAACCGGGCCCTGAGGATTGACAGTCTGTCACGCTGACCACTCAGCCACCGGGTGCGGACATTTTCTGAGGTGAGTCGGCGACTGGCTGTTAGGCGCTGGAGGTCCCGCTTATATAGAGCGCTTAGATGGCGATACTACTCATCACGTGCTTTCGACTTTAAAACTTTCTCTGGCTAGTGCCATCTCTCTCGATTATAGGTAATCGATAGTCACTTCGTTGGTACAGAGTCGACCGCCATATCTTGTCTAGTTTTAATCCTTCTTCTTTTTTTATTAAAATTATTTTCGTGCTTGTAGATCTCTATAGCTTCTCTATACATGCGAGTATAATAATATGAGGTCCTAGCTATCACGTTTGTCTCACTAAATTTTATTTCGTGATCACCGTCTTTGAAAACGTGTTCCGCTACAGCTGATTTCTCAATCTGTCCCAATCTACAGTTCCTTTTGTGTTCCGTTAGGCGGGTATTAACACTCCTTTTAGTTGTTCCAATGTAAACCATGCCACAGCTACACGGAATTTTATACACACCTGCGGTAGCTAAGGGGTGTCGTGCGTCTTTCGCCGATCTTAAAGTTTCACTAATTTTCTTGGTAGGTCGAAAGATTGTCTCCACTTGAAACTTGGCTAAAACTTCCCCAACACGGTCCGTGATGTTATGAATAAATGGAAGAAAAACTTTTCCAGCTGGCGGTTGTTGTTGTCGTGTATTTTCGGACACTTTTCTTCTAGGGTGGAGTGCTCGATCTATTTCGTTGTCAGTGTACCCATTTCTCTTGAAAGCCGTTCGCAAATGGCTTAATTCATCTTGCGAATAAATTGGCTTCCAGATGTTATTAGCTCTGTTCACTAAAGTTTTTACGACTCTCTTATGTAGGTAACGATCGGTGCGTGTGTCTTTCCTATATACCTTGTGTCCTAAAGTCCCATCTGCCCGTTTAATAACCAATACATCCAAAAAATGTAGTTGTCCATTACTCTCTTTCTCCATGGTGAATTGTATCTTTGGATTGAAACTGTTTTTGTCCACCAAAAAATCACTCTGTTCCTGTTCAGCATGATTCCATATTACAAAGGTGTCATCCACGTATCGATACCATTTAAAAGGGCTCTCTTTGGTCGACTGCAGCACTTGTTGTTCGAAAAATTCCATAAACAGATTAGCAATAGCAGTGCTCAGAGGGCTACTCATGGCCACCCCATCAATTTGTTCATAAAACTTGTAGTTATATTGACAACACGTCGAGGATAGACAATGTCGAAACAAAGCTATTATATCAGAAGGAAACATATCAGCTAGGTAAGAAAGAGCTTTGTCAACAGGAACCATGGTGAACAGGGATACTACATCGAAACTGACAAGGATGTCGCTTGAACTAACTGTGATCTCCCTCAGATTTTCGATAAAATGCATAGAATTTTTAATATGAGTGTCAGTTTTACCTGTATACGGTCGCAACAAACAAGTAAGATATCTAGCCAGCTCTTGAGTAGGAGCCCCAACGGCGCTCACTATCGGTCTCAATGGGACATTGGGCTTGCGTATCTTAGGTAACCCATACAGTCTAGGAGGGTAAGCTTCCGTTTTGCAAAGGTATTATCTTCTGCAGGAATGGAAGAGCTTTTTATTAATCGCAAGCCAGAGATAGTTTAAAAGTCGAAAGCACTTGATGAGTGGTGACGCCATCTAAGTGTCTAGCAGCCTGTCGCCGACTCACCTCAGAAGATGTTGCCCGCAGTAGGCAACGAAACGTCAGGAAGGAGAAGCAGTTTTACATATGGACCACGGGAATTCAGCCCGGAAGTTTTAATTAATGATAAACATCATTACCGCCCTTTTTATTGCTCATGACCCAAACATTGCATGTTGTACTACCATACTGTGAGACCTTCAGAGGTGGTGATCCAGATTGCTGTACACACCGGTACCTCTAATACCGAGTAGCACGCACTCTTGCATTGATGCACGCCTGTATTCGTCGTGGCATTCTATCCACAAGTTCATCAAGACTCTTTTGCTCCAGATTGTCCCACTCCACAACGGCGGTTCGGCGTACATCCTTCAGAGCGGTTGGTGGGTCTCATCGTCCATAAACAGCCCTTTTCAATCCATTCCAGGCATGTTCGGTAGAGCTCATGTCTGGAGAACATGCTGACCAATCTAGTCGAGCGACGTCGTTATCCTGAAGGAAGTCATTCACAACATGTGAGCGATGGGGGCGTTAATCGTCGTCCATGAAGACGAATGCATCGGCAGTCTGCTGCCGATATGGTTTCACTATCGGACGGAGGATGGCATTCACGTACAGTACAGCCGTTACGGCGCCTTCCATGACCACCAGCGGCGTACGTCGGCTCCACATAATGCCACATCTACATCTACGTGATTATTCTGCTATTGACAATAAAGTGCCTGGCAGAGGGTTCAATGAACCACCTTCATGCTGTCTCTCTACCGTTCCACTCTCGAACGGCACGCTGTAAAACGAGCACTTAAATTTTTTCCGTGCGATCCCTGATTTCTCTCAAACTCCTCTCTGGCCGGACATGGGGGTTGCACCCCTCTACCATCCTCCACACCTACAAATCCTTAATCCGTCCCATCCTCTGTTATGCCAGTCCTGCCTGGATATCTGCCCCCCCCAAATTCTATCAGTCCCTCCAGATCCTTGAGCGTCATGCACTCCGCCTCGCCTTCCGTATCCGCCTCCCGTCCCCCACGCGGATCCTCTATGATCTCATTCCTTTCCCCCATCTGCTCCTCTTCCTCGAACATATCCGCATTCTCTACACCTCCCGCCGTCTTGAACCCCCTCACCCCCTGGTTGCTCCTCTCCTCTCCCATCCTCGCCCCCTGCCCCGTCTTCACCGTTGTGTCCCCCCGACCCTCCATCTCTACACCCTCCATCTCCTTTCCCAAGGTGGCTTCCGTCAACTCCCCCTCCCGGATGATGCCCTCTCTCCCTCCATTTATCCTTCCTATCAACTCTGATCCTCCCTCCCCCTCCTTTCCTCTGTCCTTTCCCTGGGCTCCCTCTTCCCCCCCCCTTCCGTCCTGTTTCCTCCCAACTACACCTCTCCCTACCTCCCTTCTCCCCCCCAGTCCTTTTGTATTCCCCTCCTCTGCCTACCCCCCTCCCTGTCGCGTCTGCCCCCCACCCCTCCTATGGGTCCTCATCCTCCATCAGCTCCTTTCCCAGTTCCCCCCCCCTTCGCTTTTACTCTCCTTTCCCCCCTTTTTTGTTTTCCCATCTCCTGTCCAGTTTCCCCCCACCTGCTCTCGGCTGTGGTGTCACCTTTGCCGACTTTTTCGTGCTGTGTTCTAGTGCCTATTCAGTGTTGTGTTGCGAACAGAAACCATGCTGTCGCTGGGTGTGCATTTTATCTACTTTGCGAACAGAATCCAGACTGTCGCCGTGTTTTTTAATTGTCTATTGTTTCCACTGTCTGCTCCGTATGTATTTTTATTCGCTTCATCATCCCTCTGTTGTTTGTTTTAATTTCCCCATTTTCTTTTCACCTTGTTACTCACAAAGTCCCCGATTTTATCGCCTGTTTTTTATTATTATTTATTCTCCTGCTCTTTGTCAGAAAATCTGTAGGCTGCAGAGCGGCGCCCCAAGCTGCTGCCAGCCCGCCCCCTTCGGGGGGAATTGAAATTCAATAAAGGAAAAAAAAAAAAAAAATCCCTGATTTCTCTTACTTTATGGTGATGATCATTTCTCCCTATGTAGGTGGGTGCCAACAGAATGTATACGCAATCGGAGAAGAAAACTAGTGATTGAAATTTCATGGTAAAATCCTGTCGCAACGAAAACCGCCTTTGTTTTAATGATTGACACTCCAATTCACGTACCATTTATGCGGCACTATCTCCCCTGTTTCACGATAATACAAAACGAGCTGCCCTTCTTTCTACTTTTTCGATGTCATCCGTCAGTCCCACCTGATGCGGATCCCACACCGCACAGCAGTACTCCAGAATAAGGCGGACAAGCGTAGTGTAAGCAGTCTCTTTGGTAGACCTGTTGCACCTTCTATGTGTTCTGCCAATGAATCGCAGTCTTTGGTTGGCTCTACCCACAATATTATCTATGTGATCGTTCCAATTTAGGTTATTTGTAATTTTAATCCCTAAGTATTTAGTTGAATTTACAGCCCTAAGATTTGAGTGACTTATCACGTAATCGAAATTTAGCTGATTTCGTTTAGTACTCATGTACTAAATTCGCAGTTTTCTTTATTCAGGGTCAATTGCCACTTTTCGCACCATAAGATATCTTATCTAAATCATTTTGCAAGTCGTTTTGATCATCTGATTACTTTACAAGACGGTAAATGACAGCATCATCTGCAAACAATCTAAGACGACTACTCAGATTGTCTCCTACGTCATTAATACAGATCAGGAACAATAGAGGGCCTATAACACTTCCTTGGGGAACGCCGGATATTTCTTCTGTTGTACTCGATGACTTTGCGTCTCTTACTACGAACTGTGACCTTTCTGATAGAAAATCACGAATCCAGTCGCATAACTGAGACGATACTCCGTAGGCACGCAATTTGATTAGAAGACGCTTGTGAAGAACGGTGTCGAAAGCCTTCTGGAATTCTAAAAATATGGAATCAATTAGACATCCCCTGTCGATAGCACTTATTGCTTCATGAGTATAAAGAGCTAGTTGTGTTTCACAAGAACGATATTTTCTGAATCCGTGCTTACTATATGTAAAAAAATCGTTTTCTTCGAGGTACTTCTTGAAGTTCGAATACAGTATATGTTCTAAGACCCTACTGCAAATCGACGTTAGTGAAAGACCTGTAATTCAGCGGATTACTCCTACTTCCCTTTTTGGGTATCGATGTGACTTGAGCAATTTTCCAGTCTTTACGTACGTATCTTTCTGTGAACGACTGGTTGTGTATAATTGCTAAATATGGAGCTATTTTATCAGCATACTCTGAAAGGAACGTGACTGGTATACAGTCTGGACGAGAGGCCTTGCCTTTTTTAAAGTGATTTAAGCTGCTTTCTTACACCGAGGATATCTACTTCTATGTTTCTCATCTTGGCTGTTGTTCTTGCTTGGAATTCAGAAATATTTACTTCATATTCTTTGGTGAAGGAGTTTCGGAAAATCGTGTTTATTAACTCTGCGTTAGTGGCACCCCAAACTATCCAGGTACCTGCAACTTGCTCACTCGCTGAACTGTGTGTCTAAGGCGTTCAGCCTAACCGGGTTGCCTCCAAACACGTCTCCGACGATTATCTGGTTCAAGGCATATGCGAAGCTCATTGGTGAAGAGAAGGTGATGCCAATACTGAGCGGTCCATTCGGCGTGTTATTGGGCCCATCTGTATCGTGCTGCATGGTGTCGTGGTTGCAAAGATGGATCTCGATATGGACGTCGGCAGTGAAGTTGCGTATCATGCAGCCAACTGGGCACAATTTGAGTCGTATCATGACGTCCTGTGGCGGCACGAAAAGCATTATTCAACATGGTGACGTTGCTGTCAGGGTTCTTCCGAACCTCAATCCGTAGGTAGTGGCCACTGCAGTAACAACCCTTGCGTGGCCTGAGCGAGGCATGGCATCGACAGTTCCTGTCTCTCTCTGTATCTCCTCCACGTCCGAACAACATCGCTTAGGTTCACTCCGAGACGCATGGACACTTCCCTTGTTGAGAGCCCTTCCTGGCACGAAGTAACAATGCGGGCGCGATCGAACCGCGGTATTGACCGTCTAGGCATGGTTGAACTACAGACAACACGAGCCGTGTACCTCCTTCCTGGTGGAATGACTGGAAGTTATCGGCTGTCGGAACACGTCCGTCTAATAGGCGCTGCTAATGCGTGGTTGTTTACATCTTTGGGCCGGTTTAGTGAGATCTCTGAACAATCGAAGGGAGTGTGTCTGTCAGACAATGTCCACAGCCAACGTCTACCTTCAGGGGTCTCGCAACCGGGGTGATGCAAAACTATTTTTCGTGTGAGTACAAGGAGAACGGGGCGGCAAAGTGATGTTATTGTTTTGAGTCGTCGTGTTGCGGAATATCGACCCGCACGGATTTGGAGGGGCGCCTGAGGAACATGACTGTGGTTGTGGCCTGACCATATGAGCTGCAGTCCCGATGCCTGGAAGTACGGGACGTCCGGTTTTGTCTTGATGTCTGGAAGTCAGTTCTATTTTCGAGAGAATGGACTGTAGAGACATCTTGGACTGTGCGTTTGTCTTGCATACATTGCACCACAAGGGTGAGTGCAAGTTGTTTCTATTTCTGCCTGCTTTATGCCCGAATTTGTCGGAAATAGGAGAGGCACTGCTGCTACATATGTAGCGTACGTGGGGAGTGGGTCTGTGCTAAGTTGACCATGTTCGTCTTACACTGTCTTCAACTAAATTCGTGTGATTGATTACACCCTGTTGTGATCTCATGGGAACCATTACATCCTGTATTCTTTACAGCAGTATGAGGTGAAGCGAGTTCTGAATGTGTCGTTTGCCCATGAATTTGCACATGAAAGTTATGTAGTACTATTTGTGTTGTCCTTTTATTCTCTAAATCGTGTATCTTTTCAGGTTCTGGACCCACTGAAGAAAAAAAGATCACTGCATAAAAAAAAATGTTTAATGTAGAGTAATAAAAATTTCTTGAATTTATCTTTCTACTTAACATATTTAAGAGATTACATTTAGAGATCACAGATCAACGTAAGAGCGAACGTAAGCGGGAATTTAGTTCTCTAAGCAACATATTTAAGAGCTTGACATTTAAAAATCACTGATCAATCTAAGCGCACGATAAGCCAGTGCAAAATGAAATTATAACACACGTAACGGCCAAGTTGTAGAATGCGACCATGCAAACTTGCATGAATTTTATTTTGCAGGTGCCGGATGTTAGTTGGTGGAATGGAGTAAATGCCTGTTCCAAATGTTCCAATGTGTGTGAAATCTTATGGAACTTAACTGCTAAGGTCATGAGTCCCTAAGCTTACACACTACTTAACCTAAATTATCCTAAGGACAAACATACACACCCATGCCCGAGGGAGGACTCGAACCTCCGCCGGGACGAGCCGCACGGTCCATGACTGCAGCGCCCTTGACCGCTCGGCTAATCCCGCGCAATTCCATGTTCCACTTGGTCTGTCAATACAGGTACGGTAAATGCTGTTTGTGGTTTTGACGTTGTAACGCAGCAGGTTATTACGAGATAACATTCGTCGTAGTATGGCACACAGCCGTCTAGTACGGTGGCTGCAGGATGGCTGTGTGTTTTTTTCTTCCTCACAGGACAGCTGACACTGCCTGCCGTGAGAACTGCATGGCTTGACATTCAGTCGATACGAAGATTCATACCCTCCCGAATCTAAGTAAACCATATTAGTTCTTATACGATTTTGTTCAAATTTGGTACACAGTCTTTTGTTATTAATTGAATGACGCTATCAAAATTTCAGATTTTTATTTGTTATAGTTCTGGAGATAAAGAGAATTACCTAAAAGTCCCTTAAGCTACTTAAAAACAAAAACAAAAATTATGAACAATAACAGATTGACTTTCATTATCATTTCAAACCATTAAAAAGTTGTCAGCGCACAAAAATCAATTAATTAGAATTTTCTTTTTAAAACATTAGTCACTTTGCATTACGTAATACAAAAATCGGTCAGTATTATTATTTCATTATATTTTGTTGTGTGAGTTCTTGAGGATGATTGAGAGAGTGTATGTGGGACATACGTTAAAATTTCATATTTCATTTTACGTAAAACCTTGTACAAACGAACCGTGGGAAAGTTAAGCTGCAACCACGATTCAGGTGACGTATATCTGCGTGAGGATACTTTTGTATAAAAGCAGCCATAATGGAAGTTAGAGATGGAATAAGTTTACTTGTCAATTTGAAGAATATTTCGCACTTTGCTTATTTTGATTAAACACAATATAAGAAATTACTATCAAATTAGTGATTGAATAAGGCAAGATTTTCGGCGACAATGATCAGAAAAGAACGTTCTGATTGGTAGGTTAGGTCAACAGCCAATAAGAATTAAGCTGTTCCCTCATGAACAGTGGAGTGTGCAGAGAGGAGAGTACCTCGAGAGAGTCGCTTGCAAGCCGGCCTACGGAAAACACGATGTCAGATCGCTCCATAAAAATACTTTGTAAGATGAGGAAATAGTGAGCTAATTTCGGTTCGAACATATCGTGACTGAAGCGACTGGAGTTACGGACATTTTAATGAAATTTTAGTGTTTCTAAGATAAATAGTTTGAGAGATATGAGCGTGTGAACTGTCTGGTCGTAGTAACAACCCCAGTGGCGTGTTTCGTGCTCTGTTCGGATTATTTTGGGGAGCATTTCTTACGAAGAAGACCACTGAAACGACCGAAAGTTTAACTCGAGAATAGTTGTAGGTCTGTGACTGGTAGAAAGTGAAAATGAGTTGGGTCGGACTTGCAAACATTCTGGCCGCTTTTTCGAGTGAACATTTGGACAGTGAACTTTCAATGATAACGATTCACCATGTGCAATACGGATTTGATAGCCATTTCATGTGTTTCAATATGAACAAAAAGCAGTGTTAATCTAATTTTAAACGCTGAAGACCCCGAACGCCCGATTTCTTAATCATGTACTTTCAGGAACTGACTTTCAACTAGAGTTACGCGGCCTCTGTGTGGTAGGTATTAGGTGATGGTTTCATCAACGCTGCTTTACACTGCCCAGCACGTATCTGCTACAACAGAGTGACGGGACTTCGGCAAGAATACTATCGAGGTAGGCAGACTGAACGATATCATTAACAATACGGACGGAGGGATGAAGTAGTGAAGACAGCAGAGGATCAAGTAGGTAAAAAGACGAGGGCTAGTAGAAATCCTTGGGTAACAGAAGAAATATTGAATTTAATTGATGAAAGGAGAAAATATAAAAATGCAGTAAATAAAGCAGCAAAAAGGAATACAAACGTCTCAAAAATGAGATCGACAGGAAGTGCAAAATGGCTAAGCAGGCATGGCTAGAGGACAAATGTAAGGATGTAGAGGCTTATCTCACTAGGGGTAAGATAGATACTGCCTACAGGAAAATTAAAGAGACCTTTGGAGATAAGAGAACTACTTGTATGAACATCAAGGGCTCAGATGGAAACCCAGTTCTAAGCAAAGAAGGGAAAGCAGAAAGGTGGAAGGAGTATATAGAGGGTCTATACAAGGGCGATCTACTTGAGGACAAAATTATGGAAATGGGAGAGGATGTAGATGAAGATGAAATGGGAGATATGATACTGCGTGAAGAGTTTGACAGAGCACTGAAAGACCTGGGTCGGAACAAGGCCGCCGGAGTAGACAACATTCCATTGAAACTACTGACGGCCTTGGGAGAGCCAGTCCTGTAAAAACTATACCATCTGGTGAGCAAGATGTATGAAACAGGCGAAATACCCTCAGAATTCAAGAAGAATATAATACACTCCTGGAAATGGAAAAAAGAACACATTGACACCGGTGTGTCAGACCCACCATACTTGCTCCGGACACTGCGAGAGGGCTGTACAAGCAATGATCACACGCACGGCACAGCGGACACACCAGGAACCGCGGAGTTGGCCGTCGAATGGCGCTAACTGCGCAGCATTTGTGCACCGCCGCCGTCAGTGTCAGCCAGTTTGCCGTGGCATACGGAGCTCCATCGCAGTCTTTAACACTGGTAGCATGCCGCGACAGCGTGGACGTGAACCGTATGTGCAGTTGACGGACTTTGAGCGAGGGCGTATAGTGGGCATGCGGGAGGCCGTGTGGACGTACCGCCAAATTGCTCAACACGTGGGGCGTGAGGTCTCCACAGTACATCGATGTTGTCGCCAGTGGTCGGCGGAAGGTGCACGTGCCCGTCGACCTGGGACCGGACCGCAGCGACGCACGGATGCACGCCAAGACCGTAGGATCCTACGCAGTGCCGTAGGGGACCGCACCGCCACTTCCCAACAAATTAGAGACACTGTTGCTCCTGGGGTATCGGCGAGGACCATTCGCAACCGTCTCCATGAAGCTGGGCTACGGTCCCGCACACCGTTAGGCCGTCTTCCGCTCACGCCCCAACATCGTGCAGCCCGCCTCCAGTGGTGTCGCGACAGGCGTGAATGGAGGGACGAATGGAGACGTGTCGTCTTTAGCGATGAGAGTCGCTTCTGCCTTGGTGCCAATGATGGTCGTATGCGTGTTTGGCGCCGTGCAGGTGAGTGCCACAATCAGGACTGCATACGACCGAGGCATACAGGGCCAACACCCGGCATCATGGTGTGGGGAGCGATCTCCTACACTGGCCGTACACCACTGGTGATCGTCGAGGGGACACTGAATACCGCACGGTACATCCAAACCGTCATCGAACCCATCGTTCTACCATTCCTAGCCCGGCAAGGGAACTTGCTGTTCCAACAGGACAATGCACGTCCGCATGTATCCCGTGCCACCCAACGTGCTCTAGAAGGTGTAAGTCAACTACACTGGCCAGCAAGATCGGATCTGTCCCCCATTGAGCATGTTTGGGACTGGATGAAGCGTCGTCTCACGCGGTCTGCACGTCCAGCACGAACGCTGGTCCAACTGAGGCGCCAGGTGGAAATGACATGGCAAGCCGTTCCACAGGACTACATCCAGCATCTCTAAAATCGTCTCCATGGGAGAATAGCAGCCTGCATTGCTGCGAAAGGTGGATATACACTGTACTAGTGCCGACATTGTGCATGCTCTGTTGCCTGTGTCTATGTGCCTGTGGTTCTGTCAGTGTGATCATGTGATGTATCTGACCCCAGGAATGTGTCAATAAAGTTTCCCCTTCCTGGAACAATGAATTCACGGTGTTCTTATTTCAATTTCCAGGAGTGTAATTCCAATCCCAAAGAAAGCTGGTGTTGACAGATGTGAAAATTACCGTACAATAAGTTTAATAAGCTACAGCTGCAAGATACTAACACGAATTCTTTACAGGCGAATGGAAAAACTAGTAGAAGCCGACCTCGGGGAAGATCAGTTTGGATTGCATAGAAACACTGAAACACGTGAGGCAATACTGACCTTACGACTTATCTTAGAAGAAAGATTAAGGAAAGGCAAACCTACGTTTCTAGCATTTGTAGACTTAGAGAAAGCTTTTGACAATGTTGACAGGAATACTCTCTTTCAAATTCTAAAGGTGGCAGGGGTAAAATACAGGGAGCGAAAGGCTATTTACAATTTGTACAGAAACCAGATGGCAGTTATAAGAGTCAAGGGACATGAAAGGGAAGCAGTGATTGGGAAGGGAGTAAGACGGGGTTGTAGCCTCTCCCCTGTGTTATTCAATCTGTATATTGAGCAAGCAGTAAAGGAAAGAAAAGAAAAATTCGGAGTAGGTATTGAAATCCATGGAGAAGAAATAAAAATTTTGAGGTTTGCCGATGACATTGTAATTCTGTCAGAGACAGCAAAGGAGTTGGAAGAGCAGTTGAATGGAATGGACAGTGTCTTGAAAGGAGGGTATAAGATGAACATCAACAAAAGCAAAACGAGGATAATGGAATATATCGAATTAAGTCGGGTGATGCTGAGGGAATTAGATTAGGAAATGAGACACTTAAAGTAGTAAAGGAGTTTTGCTATTTGGGGAGCAAAATAACTGATGATGGTCGAAGTAAAGAGGATATAAAATGTAGACTGGCAATGGCAAGGAAAGCGTTTCTGAAGAAGAGAAATTTGTTAACATCGAGTATAGATTTAAGTGTCAGGAAGTCATTTCTGAAAGTATTTGTATGGAGTGTAGCAATGTGTGGAAGTGAAACATGAACGATAAATAGTTTGGACAAGAAGAGAATAGAAGCTTTCGAAATGTGGTGCTACAGAAGAATGCTGAAGATTAGATGGGTAGACCACATAACTAATGAGGAAGTATTGAATAGGATTGGGGAGAAGAGAAGGTTGTGGCACAACTTGACCAGAAGAAGGGATCGGATGGTAGGACATGTTCTGAGGCATCAAGGGATCACCAATTTAGTATTTTAGGGCAGCGTGGAGGATAAAAATTGTAGAGGGAGACCAAGAGATGAATACACTAAGCAGATTCAGAAGGATGTAGGTTGCAGTAGGTACTGGGAGATGAAGAAGCTTGCACAGGATAGAGTAGCATGGAGAGCTGCATCAAACCAGTCTCAGGACTGAAGACCACAACAACAACAACGGACGACCGACCACGTCCCGCTGCAATACCACTTGAGTTATCGTCCAGAGATGTCCCACATGTGCTCCACTAGCGATAGATATGGTGATCAAGCAGGCCAAGGCAACGTATCAACACTCTGCAGAATATCTTGAGCTACGACCGTGTAATATGGGCGAGGGTTGTCCTATTTGAAACGGCGCTCACCACATTAGCGTACAAACATGTAGTCAGGTAAGAGAAAACCATGTGTGGTCTAGGGGTAGCGTCACCGCTCCAATTTTGATTAATAATTAGCATTGGCAGCCAAAGACTTCCAGTATTAAGTAGTCACTCCCATTCAGCCAACGGGACTGCCAAAGAGGTCGAAATAGCGGACAGAGGTTCTGAGCACTCTCCTGTCTTTGAGATGAGAAATTGCCCCTAAAGGCGGTAGAATTATCAGTAGTCAACGGCATGAGGATGCAGAACACAATGGAAACCGCTGCATTAAAGACACATAATGTGTATCCACAGGACATGCGGCCAGTAACTGAAAAAGGGCCATGACGATCTCTCCATTGGCAAAAGATTCCCGAATAGTCCGTGAGACGTGTGCGGCTTGCGTTCATGCCATTTGTTCTTTGGCATTTTGTCACATCAATTGGTGCCTTGTTTCTTCCTTATGAAGTTGCTGGTTTACATCCTTGAGTGGCAGCATCAGCTCTTATCGATACTAGTACTGTCGTCCTATCTTTGGTGTGACTGCTAGTATTTCTGGGTGGTGGTGGTGCCTGTGGTGGTCAGTTGGTTGGCACAGAGCAGCGAGGAAGTCTGCGTGGCGCGAGGCCAGGCTGGAACTGCTGGCGGCGTGCACGTGCTGTTGGATCGTGAGACGCCAGCTGCGAGAGCGACAAAGTTCGTAGCCCACCGAACTTAACGCTGAAGTTGAGTGATCAGTTAACCCGTTATGAAATCTCAACTATTGTGACATTGCCGGTTATTGCTCTCTGTGCCATTCGGGCTGGCAGCAACGTATGATGTTTCCAGAATGAGATTTTCACTCTGCAGCGGAGTGTGCGCTGATATGAAACTTCCTGGCAGATTAAAACTGTGTGCCCGACCGAGACTCGAACTCGGGACCTTTGCCTTTCGCAGGCAAGTTTGGAAGGTAGGAGACGAGGTACTGGCAGAAGTAAAGCTGTGAGTACCGGGCATGAGTCGTGCTTCGGTAGCTCAGATGGTAGAGCACTTGCCCGCGAAAGACAAACGTCCCGAGTTCGAGTCTCGGTCGGGCACACAGTTTTAATCTGCCAGGAAGTTTCATATCAGCGCACACTCCGCTGCAGAGTGAAAATCTCATTCTGGAAACATCCCCCAGGCTGTGGCTAAGCCATGTCTCCGCAATATCCTTTCTTTCAGGAGTGCTAGTTCTGCAAGGTTCGCAGGAGAGCTTCTGTAAAGTTTGGAAGGTAGGAGACGAGATACTGGCAGAAGTAAAGCTGTGAGTACCGGGCGTGAGTCGTGCTTCGGTAGCTCAGATGGTAGAGCACTTGGCCGCGAAAGGCAAAGGTCCCGAGTTCGAGCCTCGGTCGGGCACACAGTTTTAATCTGCCAGGAAGTTTCAACGTATGATGTGTTGGATTCGGCGCAATCTTGCATCCATCTTCCTATATTGCGATTATAGTAGCCTCCTCGTATGTGTCGTCTGCCGTAGCATGGTTTTCGATATCGTAGCATCGGTGTACCACAATGACGACGGAATCCTAGCCAAATAGGCTAAGGGGCATTCGATACACTTCTTTTTGTAATATGTTAATTTCATGACGGAGAATACACTGATTTCGAAGTTTTTTACTAATTACTAGCAGCAACTTTTATGGATAGCAGCCAGAACACACCACGACAACGCATGCTGTGCAAAGACAACGCCGCAGCAGAAGACCACATGGATTGACAACAACATGGCGAAAGAATGGTTATGGTACGCCGTTACCATAACAACGAACGCAGCGCAAAGATGGTATTACAGCAGACGACTTATACGAAGCGGCTACCATGATGACAGCGTCCCAACCAAACAGGCTAGGGGGCGCTTGATATATACTATCACCCATGGCAATGTCGTCCCTAACACAAAAGGTAGAGGGCTCTGCTCTATCCACAAATGATGTGCCAAATGAATGGGACTACAGTTACCTGAATTTTAAACAATTGTAAATTGCTCGAGGTTTAATTAGTTATATTTATTATTTATTATGTTTTATATTACAAATGGAACAAACATTAAAATTTACGATTTGTTGCTTAAGCATGAAACTACCATTGGTCACCGTGGAGGGCGTTCAGTCTGCCCACGTGTTGTTGGCCGTTATTTAAGCTCACGCAGAGAGCCAAACATGCATAGATACCAACCGTGCGCAGGCACGGTGACGACTCCAGCGAGCGACCAGATGGGCATAAAAATCTGTTTATTTATGCAACTTTGACTAATTGCTTGTAGATTAAGTACACGATTACTTACTAATATTATAACTTTACAATGTAAGTTGCCGTGAAGATAACCCCATAGCGGGTTGAAACCGGTTGGCGGCAAAATAAATAATACGATTCTGACTGTCATTTTGAATAATTGATTATAAGTAAATTAATCGCTGTTTATCTCCATACAACTACGTTACACAAAAATTTCTGTTTGTTGTAGATTGTGAGTTTCATTTTAGTTTGAAGTATTGTGCGAGACCTTGGGCCGTATATTAATTCAGTTCTTTTTAAATTTTACATAAAGGCCTTCACCTGTGTTAAATTAAAATTTTGAAGATTGATTTTGCTTTAAAAATATTTTTTCCTTAAAATTTGTTCTATCTAAAATTGTTGTAATCCAGGCTCTAAGCTGTTAGTTGTTCGATGTGTTATGTGTGGACTTCCGCCGAGGATTCATGTGAACCCCATTTAATAAGGCCTTCAGCCGTGTGTGTTCTTTAAGGGGAAATTTTTTTATAAAAAGGAAGGGGTTTATTTTAAATTCTTTGTCTGACGTGTTGTTAAGGCCTTCAGCCGTTGTTTCAGATTTTGTTTGTGACCTTCAGCCGTGCAATAAGTTAATATTTCTTTAATTAGGCTTTCGGTCGTTCTGATGAAAGTTTAAAAAGAAATTTCTTGGTTAGAAAAAATTGTTTATTAATGTGTTTTAATTATAGTTGTCCTTCAGACGTGTAGTGTGGGCCGTCAGCCGCTAACTGTTTTCAATTGCGTGTTTTTTATTAAATTTTACTTTTTTTAATTGCTTTTGATTTCCAAGCCAGGCCTTCAGCCGTTCTTGTTTTTGGTGTGGTTTTGGGCTTTCAGCCCAGAAAGCATCTCAAGTTTTCTTTAACTAGGCCTTCTGCGATATTGTCTAATTGTGATCTTTTAAAGCAATGTGCAAATAAGTGGTTCTTCGAAAAAGATAGTTGTCTGTTTGATTGTGTAACTCACAGTAACTGTTTACGACCCCATGTCGAAACAACCTCCCCTGAAATTGAAAGCGAGGGTGGTAACATTAAGAGTCCAAAGGGAATTCCATTGTTAAGTTCAGAGGAGAGAGAGGGTAGGTGAACAAAGTACATTGAATGCGTCTATGTGGAGGAAGATTTGCCTGTTGTGACAGAACAAGAAACAGGAGTTGATCTGAAGAGAGAGGGGATCCAGAATCAGATTTTAAAAGACCTATGGAGGACTTTAGATCAAATAATGCAGAAATTATAGATAACATTTCATTAGAACTTTTAAAATCATTGGGAGAAGTGGCAACGAAACGACTATTCACATTGGTGTGCATGATGTATGAGTCTAGCGGCATACTATCGAAAAAATATCATCCAGACAATTCCCATGACTGCAAGAGCTGACAAATGTGAGAATTATAGCACATTCACATTGACAGCCCATACAACAAGTTGCTTACAAGAATAATATACAGAAGAATGGAAAAGAAAATTGAGATTAGTTTGGCGTTAGGAAAGGGAAAGGCACCAGAGGAGCAATTCTGATGTTGTGGTTGATAATGAGAGCAAAACTAAAGACAAATCGAGACACGTTCGTAGGATCTGTCGATCTGGAAAAAGCGTGTGACAATGTAAAATGATCAAAGATGTTCGAAATTCTGAGACAACTAGGAGTAAGCTATAGACAGCGACGAGTAGTATACAACATGTACAAGTGCCAAGAGGGAATAATGATAAGGGTGGACGACCGAGAAAGAAGTGCTTGGATTAAAAAGGTTGTAAGACAGGGAAGCAGTCTGTCGCCGTTACTGTTCAAGCTGTACATCGAAGAAGCAGTGATGGAAATTAAAAAAAAAGTTCAGGTGTGGAGTCAAAATTCAGGATGAAAGGGTATCAATGATACGATTGGCTGCCGGCATTGTTATTCCGAGTGAAAATGAAGAAGAATTCCAGGAATGGAATGGTCTAAAGAGTACAGAATATGGCTTGGGAGTAAATATAAGAAAGACGAAAGTAATGAGAAGTAGCAGAAATGGAAAGAGCGAGAAACTTAACATTAGGACTGTTGTTCACTAAGTAGATGAAGTTAAGGAATTCTGCTACCTAGCCAGCAAAATAACCAGTGGAGGACGGAGGAAAGAGGACATCAAAAATAGACTGGCACTGGCAAAAAAAGGGCATTCCCGGCGAAGAGAAGTCTACTAGTATTAAACAAGGGCCTTGCTTTGAGGGAGAAATTTCTGAGAATGTACGTTTGGAGCACAACATTGTATAGTAGCGAAACATGGGCTTTGGTAAATCCAGAACGGAAGAGAATCGATGCATTTGAGATGTGGTATTACAGACGACTGCTGAAAATTAGGTGGACCGATAGGGTAAGGAATGAAGAAATTCTGTGCAGAATCGGAGAAGAAAGGAATATGTGGAAAATGCGGACATGAAGAAGGAACAGGATGACAGGACATCTGTTGGGACATCAGAGAATAACTTCCATGGTGCTAGAGGGAGCCGTAGAGGGCAAAATCTGTACAGGAAGATAGAGACTGGAATATATCCAGAAAGTAAGTGAGAATGTAGGTTGCATGTGCTACCCTGAGATGGTACAGGAGAGAAATTCGTGGCGGACTACATCACACCAGTGAGAAGACAGAAGACTCAAAAAAAGAAAAAAAACAGTTCGTGGTGTCACTGTAATGCCAACTGCTGTTCAGATTGCTCCTTCAGATGCAGTTCTATGCACCAGAGCCACAGGCCGAAGGCGATGGCTTTCTGCCTCGGTAGTGTCACATGGCAGTCCGGGGCCCCGTCTTCTTGTGACCTTACATTTCGTAGCCAACGCTGCCAGCAGTTACGTACAATGGCTACATTTCTGCCAAGTCCCCCTGCAGTATCGCAGAAGGGCCATCCAGCCTCTCGTAGTCCTATTACACGACCTCGTCCAAGCTCAGCGAGGTGCTGATAATGGGATCATTGTATTCTTGAAGGCGTCTTTGTGGTCTTAAACGCATTCTTGACTAACATCCAAATCTGCTTTGCATCTCATATGTGACTGGCGCGAAATTTTAGTCGACATCATCTTTCAGATGCGTCAACGCGCTTGCCAGCTTTCATTTATGTCGCACATCTCCTTCTTGGAGTAGCGACTATTTTCATTCCGTGTACATAGCGAACTCTAACATGAATTGTATCACCTTTTGCAAACTGAATACTTTTATCCATTCAGTTAGCGATTTCACACAATTAAAGCATCTGTTGTTGAATATTTCTGCCAAAATTACTAAAACTGCTGAGGAGGTTGTCTTTATCAATTTTTCAAGTGCATTTACAAATCCTGTAGTTTTCCCATCATTTGTTGGGGAGCTTTGCTTGCATCTGCTGTCTACGGGCGTTTGCTGTTCGGTTATTGATGATTTCCAAGATGTTTTTCATAATCGGTTCTTATCCCGTTAGGAGATTTCTGTAATAGGTTTTCCACTCCTCTACAGAAATATACTCATTCGTGCAATGTCTCTGTGTTGCATTCTTTGATTACCTTTCCTTACTATTTTGTGGCCTGTTTCTAGGTTAATATCTTGGCAGTACTTAGTCTTTGTAACTTCTTTCTTTATTGTTCTCCTATTCTCTTTATAACTTCATCTCTCTTGAGTGTTTTGTATTGATTACCGTTTTTCTCAATCAGTTTCTTTCCATTTAGAATCTTTCCCAACTCTCCGTTTTATCATAGCATATCTTTCCTAAACCTAGCAGGTACTATATTTCCCCAGACGTTCTGATTTTCAGCTCCACGTATGCACGTTCTCAGATTTCCGTACATTTAATTTGCCAATCTCTGTGTCCTTCTGTCTAGTTTCGAAGCCAGCCTTATCTGGTCTAAGAACTTAACTGAGTCATTTCTCAAATTCGCGATGCTATACTTAACAAAGTTCCAATTTCGTCAGCTGGTGTGTTACAGTATGTTTTCATTGTAGGAGAAAATAGCTTTCTGCTACGGCAAAAAAATGATCTAAGACACATTCTTGAGCGGGAATGTCTCTGTTGTCTGAGATTTTCAGTTCAGCGGTCTGTCTGGTTCTAATACAATCTGTGATCGATTTTAGGCTACGTGGGTCATTAATCTTTGTGGATATCTTTGTGCGAAAGCCATCCACTCACAATTTTTGTTTCTGTTGCACACGTGAATTAATTACTCTTTCGCCATAATTATGCATAGTAGATTATCCCTAGCGTCCTGCTACTGGCTCGTTTAATCTGAAACTTTTTCTGCTGTTTAGGTCGCCAATTAGGAATACCTTCTTCCGATTTCCACCCAATTCCAAAGTTGTGCTGTTTAAGACTTTCCCGATGTAATAACTGATTCAGTGGTTGACGGGCGTCGTATCGGGTACTACTGTGGATGCTGCATATGCACCTGAAGCTGCAGTAAGCACCTGAGGATGACGAGCAGTTGTCTCGTTGAAATATTGTGCAACTTACACATTACCCGACGCGACACCCGTGAACCAGAGAAGCATTTCCAGAGCCGTACTTCTTAGTAGTTGCAGCACCGTCCGTTGGGACGTATGTTGCTATGATTACAGCTATGATTACCAAAGAATGTTCCTCACATCTACATGCATTTTCAAAATTCTATAATTTGGTCCCAGAACTTTACACAGATTTTGTACTTTTTACTGCTAGGGATCCTCCTCTTCGTACTCGTTCTTCTTTAGGTACACCACTATATAAATGCAAGTATCCATACATTTCGAATGTTGGCTTAGCTTCTTTGGTTCGCCTCTGTGAGAACTATGCCAGTATCATACCGTCCTGATTCTTTAAATACCTCTCTTTTAGTTGCTATTCCTTGAATTCCTAATCGTTAAATCCGTGTTGTTACTTATTTTCCTTCATTCAGTACTAGACAATACCTTAAGTATCCGGATAATAAAATTAATGGAAATTATAATTGAAGTGTATGTTGATGATGACAATAGGGGTACAATTAAAGGGGAAGATTTGATACCGAAATAAACGTCTTATATTCGAAGCAATATTTTGATAGAATCGTGACCTGCGTCATTCAAGAGTCTCTCAAGAAATTGTAAATTTGTGCCAGAACTCGAGATGTCCTCCTAATGTTCTATGGGCGATAGATAGGTTGGTACTGTACTAAAACGAGTGCAATGTCAGAGGTACTATACAATGAAATACGACTTATTACGACCTCGTAATGTTCCTGTCGAAATGTGACGATCATATAGAATTTAGAGATCATAAATTTGTCCATACGTTTGTTCAGAAGTTACAGTCGAAATGGATGTGTTATGAGAGTGAACTAAAGAAATGGTAATATAATTTCACTTCCAGCTATGGTTCCCACCAGCATTTAGAAAATGCTTTGAGTGTTTATCGGTGCATCAAAATTTTAGTAATATCCTAAGGGGCTTAACCACGGGATTTTAAGTTCCCAGTTTCAACAATGGCTGACAATCTAATTTCACGTGAATCTGCCCAGTGCAGGTGTACGAATTATTGCTGCACAGGGCTAGAAAATTTGCTCCATTCTGGACGGGCATAATGCGTTGCAGCTGCTTTCTTTCCAAGTCGGTTACGATGAGTGTGAAGACGAGCCTCTAACTGTGAGAGCCATTATTCCGCGTTTATGACATGTCTTTTTGTCTCGCAGAGAAGCATAAAAATGGCTGTATCTCGAACGATCTCTTTTGATGTGCCCTTTGTAAGGAGTTTCCTGACATCACGACAGTTGTGGTGACCTGGCCAGATGGTTCATTTACCGTTTTTTTTATAACTTGGCTGAACATTCCTTCATTATGAAGCCCCACATAGGAGTCATTCGACGCCGAACTGCCCGTCGGAATTGCCTCGAATACGGCGCGTTAACCAGCAGACAGCAAAAACGAGCGCCGTAATAAAACACATCTGCTCATCTCAAATTGCGAAGAATCGAACGATTTTTTTTTTCAAATACGAGATATGTCCACAAAGTCAATTCCGTTTTGTTATATAAAAAAACATGTACACATACAGAAAAAATATTTATTGTACAAAATTCTACAACTTTAAAACTAATTTTCTACATAGCTTCCGAAATTTTGTACACTCTTGTCATAGCGTTGCACAAGTTTTTGCATGCTTTCTTCACAGTATTCAACCATGTGGTAGCATGTTCTTTCAGCTCGTCATCATCGTTGAAGTGTTGAACACCAAGGACAGATTTTAGATGTAAGAAGAGATGAAATTCGCCAGGAGCGAGGTCCGGGCTGTAAGGAGGATGATTAAACACGTCCCAGTGAAATTCCTAAAAAGTGTTGTTCGGTCACATTCACCGTGTGAGGTCGGGCATTATCGTAAAAAAAAAAAACATCTCCTTTTGACAGTAATCCTCGGCGCTTGTTCTGTATTGCGCGGCGCAATTTCTTAATGGTATCGCAGTAACCATGTCCATTGATTGTTTGGCCTCATGGTAAGAAATCAATCAGCAAAATGCCTTTTCTGTCCCAAAAACGGTGCACATGACTTTTCGACGTGTCAAGATTTGCTTAGGCATAACCTTCGTTGGGGATGAAGTGTACCTCCATTCCAATGATTGCCGTTTTGTTTCAGGGGTGTCGTACGATACCGAAGTTTCATCCTCCGTGACTACCCGAGAAACAAAACCATCGCCTACTTCATTGTAGCGTGTCAAAAACTGAAGTGCACTGCCCATCCGTTGTTTTTTGTGTTATTCAGTAAGAATTTTGGGTACCCAACGTGAGCAAAGTTTTCGAAATTTCAGTTTTTCAGTAACAATTTCGTGAAAATGTGATCGTGAGATTTGCGGAATTTCTGTAGCAAGGGCACTGAGTGTAAACTTACTGTCATGCTTAATCTTCTATTCAGTTGTGTGAACCAGTTCATCAGTAACCAAAGACGGGCGTCCAATTCATTCTTCATCGTGCACTTGTTCACGTCCTTGTTGAACAGTCTGACCCATCCTCTAACCATTCAATCACTCGTAGCATTTTGTCCGTAATCCTCGAAGATCTGCCGAAGAATTTTCTTTGGTTTAACTTTCTTTGCATTTAGAAAATCAATCACAGATGTGACTTCACATGCGGCGGCATTTTCAATTACGGCTCACATTATAAAGAAGCACTACAAAGCACACGTCGGCAGCAGCGATCTGAAAATGGCGTACATGCCTTCTCCTTGAGGCAGAGTAACTGCCGCGCATGCTCGGAACTGCGATCGTAGCGCTTCCGAGGATAGAAATAGAAACGGAACTTAATTTGTGGACGACCCTCGTATTTATCAGCTTTGGGCCCCATACACAAACTATATGGAGATGAATTACTTCATCCCATTGTGAAAACAGAAGTGTCCTCAGCTCGAAGGTTGGTTTTTACATTGCAGTGATTCACGAGACATGTGTCTGTTGCCACCGCCTCCCTTGTGTGAAATACCATCCTCTAATTCGACAACGCCTCATGCTGGTTTAACATTTCTGCGCATGAAATTGAAGTTAAATAATTATGATTGAAAGGCAACTTTTGGGTGACAGATGTTGCTTACCCAAAATTTCAAAACAAATATCTGCCACATTCCCAGGCATAAATTTTGTTCCTATTTTTAATTCTCAATATAAAACATAATGATAAGGTTGTTCATAATAATACGCAGTCTGCCACTCACTGTCGAAGTCAGGTCCTGGAATATAATCTCTGTGGGTCTGCAGAATTTCGCCGATAGTCGACTCTGAAAATTCTTAAGATACGCAGAGGTACAATCGGACGCCGTGGGTAAGCCATCTTGGGTGCTATGACGTACCCACTCTGCAGCATGGGAATCAGTGTTCAGCTTGCGTATTAATTTCGATAAAAGTCCCGAAATTAATGTCTCAAAATTGAGCATAAAAGACCGGAGTGCCGGCTTTACTGCTTTCCCAGAATGCAAGTAACCCCAGCATATGAGTTACGACAAACCAAACAATATTCCGAGCCAAAGACAAGAAAGAAGTCGAAATAAGCAAAGAATTCAAATGGCTCTGAGTACTATGGGACTTAACTTCTAAGGTCATCAGTCCCCTAGAACTTAGAACTACTTAAACCTAACTAACGTAAGGACATCACACACAGCCATGCCCGAGGCAGGATTCGAACCTGCGACCGTAGCGGTCGCGGGATACCGGACTGTAGCGCCTAGAACCGCTCGGCCACTCCTGCTGGCAGCAGAGAATTAAACGTGTCTTTACTTATATTGAAAGTTTACGCTATGGGGCTGTTATATAAAATGATTGAGAATGTAGCAAAATTTACTAGAGTTCTAACAACATTTATTTTCCAAAAGAAAAAAAGAACAACGTAAATTATGCTAAACAAGTTATTGATTGAGTACCGTAAACAACTCACAGGTGGTTTAAGACTACAACTGACAAGGATCCTGGGTGGTATGAGGTGCATTCAAGTTCTAAGGCCTCCGATTTTTTTTCTCCGGACTGGAAAGAGATAGAAACATGCGCATTGTTTTAAAATGAGGCCGCGTTCATTGTCAATACGTCCCAGAGATGGCAGCACCGTACGGCAGATGGAATTTTACCGCCAGCGACGAGAATGAGAACTGTTTTAAATACTTAAAATGGCGACGTTTTCCTTACTTGAACAGCGTGCAATCATTCGTTTTCCGAATTTGCGTGGTGTGAAACCAATTGAAATTCATCGACAGTTGAAGGAGACACGTGGTGATGGAGTTATGGATGTGTCGAAAGTGCGTTCGTGGGTGCGACAGTTTAATGACGGCAGAACGTCGTGTGACAACAATCCGAAACAACCTCGGGCTCGCAGAAGCCGGTCTGACGACATGATCGAGAATGTGGAGAGAATTGTTTTGGGGGATCGCCGAATGACTGTTGAACAGATCGCCTCCAGATTTGGCATTTCTGTGGGTTCTGTGCACACAATCCTGCATGACGACCTGAAAATGCGAAAAGTATCATCCAGGTGGGTGCCACGAATGCTGACGGACGACCACATGGCTGCCTGTGTGGCATGTTGCCAAGCAATGTTGACGCGCAACGACAGCACAAATGGGACTTTCTTTTCGTCGGTTGTGACAATGGATGAGACGTGGATGCCATTTTTCAATCCAGAAACAAAGCGCTAGTCAGCTCAATGGAAGCACACAGATTCACCGCCACCAAAAAAATTTCGGGTAACTGCCAGTGCTGAAAAAATGATGGTGTCCATTTTCTAGGACAGCGAGGGCATAATGCTTACCCATTGCGTTCCAAAGGGCACTACGGTAACAGGTGCATCCTAGGAAAATGTTTTAAAGACCAAATTCCTTCCTGCACTGCAACAAAGACGTCCGGGAAGGGCTGCGCATGTGCTGTTTCACCAAGACAACACACCCGCAAATCGAGCTAACGTTACGCAACAGTTTCTTCGTGATAACAACTTTGAAGTGATTCCTCATGCTCCCTACTCACCTGACCTGGCTCCTAGTGACTTTTGGCTTTTTCCAACAATGAAAGTCACTCTCCGTGGCCGCACATTCACCAGCCGTGCTGCTATTGCCTCAGCGATTTTCCAGTGGTCAAAACAGACTCCTAAAGAAGCCTTCGCCGCTGCCATGGAATCATAGCGTCAGCTTTGTGAAAAATGTGTACGTCTGCAGGGCGATTACGTCGAGAAGTAACGCCAGTTTCATCGATTTCGTGTGAGTTGTTAATTAGAAAAAAAAAAAAAATCGGAGGCCTTAGAACTTGAATGCACCTCGTAGAAGTGTGTCATGTACTCTGGCCCTAATGTTGATAACGCAATCTGAATTGATCTGACGCTGAGCAGACTTCGACTGATTAAATTTACTGTACGTTCCCTACATAGGTACAGCTGAGACCGAGTGGCGATTGAGATCTGTACACCCTGACAATGCTGGAGGAGCAGTACGTTACCCTGTTTGCTTTGTGCGGCGATGTAACTTGCAGCTGGCAAGATGGGTGCGGCGGAAGTGAGACGAGAGGCGGCACCTGTGAATCGGTCTCAGCCACGAAGGAAATGCAAGAATCTCACGGTCTAGCGATCAGGCAGACAGATCGCAATTTACTCTCTACCAGAGTCCTGACATCACGGTGGATTTCAGTGTATGACATATCAGTTCGCTGGTTGTACCAAGGACCGATTTGGCTCACTTATACGACAGAGTGCACAAGGATACCAAACGTCAAGACTGGTAGACCAAACACGAATAAGTGTGCCCCGGCAAACTAGTAGTCCGAGATGTTTGAAGCCACACTGCCAGTGCAGTAAGAACTTCACTACAGTCTCTCGTCTGACTACTCACAAGTGAAGTCAGTCTCAGGACAAGCCCCAAGCGCCAGCCACACATGCCACAGCTTCAACTAGAAGATCCCCTCCAGACTAAAGTCCAACACCTAAGTGCTTCGCACTTCTTCAGAAAAGAAAAATCCGTTTTCCGCAAAGGGCATGAACGACACCGCCTTCTCACCGTCTTGAGCCAATCATAGAGCGCTAAATCTCACCTCCCACACGACAGCACAAACTCATGTCGTACCAGGGTAGAAGTTACGGAACCTGCATCTCTGGATATAAAAGGAAACCGCCAATTACTGGCTATTTTTAAGTTTTCCCACAGGGGGAAGATGTTTTTCTCTGAAGTCGCATCGCTTCCCATGGCAACAAGCGAACACATGAAATCTTAAAGATATTTATCTAAATCGTCTGTGCCTTGGAGCTTGTTAGTCCTAGCCATGAGGTGTGATGAAGATTCTATCGCTAAACGTTTCTCAGACGCTAGAGTTTCTTATACAACTGTGGCAGCCAATAGAAGTGGGTCACAGGCCAACTTGCAGTATAGGCGAACACGAAAATTTGTGAATTTTTATAATGTGGTGCTCTACACACAATGCCGGCTTACGACTCCACTATGCGGATGTGTCCCTTCAGTCTGTCATCCCCAGCCCAGCCTTCGACTGGAATCCGTGCAGTAATCGCGGTATAGTTCTGCTGGAGACCTGTCTCGACAAGGGGCTGCTCTGTCTGCACTGTATGGTTGTGCACCTGCCAGGCAAGATTTACTGAGGGATGTGCTCGCCGCCAATTGCTTTCAACTCCAAACATGCCGTTTCTACGAGCTAAGAAGAATAACAATACCTCATGCATTTAGCGCCCTACCAAGCTCCAACAACGTCTGCTCCGGACGTTAACTTTCTAGGGTCTCGCTCAAGGTGCGTCAGGTTGCAACAAAATCTTTAATAATTTCGAAAAATAAGTGAGAGAGTAACTAGTCCTCTCTCAATATTTTTCCATAAATGATCTTCATCGTTACATTTCAGGATACATCATCCTCTTGTGCAAGATGAAATGTTGTTATAAGTAATAAAAATGCACTCTGTATTCAAAGTGGCGCATTACAAGAGGTTTAATATCACGAGTCAGAGGTAATCTCTTCCTCTGTCGCAGTAGTAATGAGTCTCTGAGCCATATAAATCACTTGTGTGGATATGCACAAACTTTTGGGCTACAAGAGGAATCGTAATAGAAAGAGGGTGATACTACACTTTTTAATGAAATTAAATTAAAAAAAAATTAAATAGTTACTTTTTTATAATGGTTTTTTTGTTATTTTTTCTTTCTTTCTTTCAGTACGAACTACAGAAAATATTACAATAATAACGAATGTCCTTTACACAAAATTAAATAATATTTTTTGTTAAATAATTACAGTATATACAAATTGCTTCATAGCGGCGTATATAGTACAATTAAATTTTAGTTTATTAATAGTGTGTGTGTTGCCAGGGAACGTTACAACTTGCACCAGTCACTTTGAAGGAACGACCATCTACAATGTAATTAGGTAATATTGACGTGCATTGCGCTGCCATTCTAAAAGAATATTATAACTTTTTTTCCTTAAAATGAAGAATTGGCATTATATCCCATCACCACAGTTATCAAAATTGGTTAAGCGATTGCTTGGGTTAATTATTTCGAATTCCATTACGCTGATGGTCCAGTCCTAGGTTGTAACTGACCGCCGAAATCTGTGTAATGTCGAATTTCTTTTGGTGTTATCTTACAGTAACTTCTCGATAAGATCCTGTTTACCACGTCGTGTCAGAAAGGTCGCAGTACGTAGCAACTGACAGGAAGTCATCTGGTGAAACGTACGTGATATCTGTATTTCCCCAAGGCAGTGATATAGGCTCGCTGCCCTTTTAAGTCCACATCGTTACAGCGGGGAAGGGCTGTAACAAAAATGCCTGAAAGAGGTGCGCACAGAATCGCGGTTTAGAGGTCTTGGTTCTCGGTTCCTATTTGAGCTAGCAACATGGGGTGAAAAGTTTTTCGTTTAGCCCAGACCGACGGCCATTCGTATAGGAGCATTTTCCATTGTGGTAAAATACGTAAGAGACAATCTGAGCAGTTACCTTAGATTCTTTGCCGATGATGTAGTCGTTTACCGTCTATCGAAGTCATCAGAAAGTCAAAACCAACTGCAAAATTATTTAGACAAGATACTTCCACGAAGCGAAATATAGCACTTTTCTGTAAACATTATAAAGCGTGTTGTGTCCCACGTGAGTACTAAAATAATTTTGTTAAATTTCGGCTACGCGGTAAACCAAATATATTTAAATATTGTGGGTTAAAAATACGAACAACTAAAAAAAAAGGTTCAAATGGCTCTAAGCGCTAGCCCTGCCATAGGCAGGATTCGAACATGCGACCGTAGCGGTCGCGCGGTTCCAAACTGAAGCGCCTAGAACCGCTCAGCCACTCTGGCCGGCATGAACAACTAAATCTGAAAGCTTCAGATAAAGAATTCTTTGAGTAAGGCGAAACAAAGAATGCGTTTCATCGGCAGGACACTCACAAACTAGTAAAGACACTGCCTACATTACGCTTCTGCGGCCTCCTCTTGAGTACTGCTGCGCGGCGTGATAGCTTTACCAGATAATGATGAAAGAAAATAGTAAAAATGAAGAAAAGCATAGCTCCTGTTGTACTGTCTCTAAACAGGGCAGAACGTACGATTGTGTAAAACACAAGTTGCTGTGGCATCATTAAAAAGCGAAAGAAGGTGTTCTTCTTTATCTCGAGCTTTTTTCGCGGAATTTCAGTCAAGAGTTTTCCTCTTCAAATACGAAAATACTTTGCAGCGTCTACCTACATAGGAAGAAATGATCATCGTAATAAAATAAAAGAAACGAGAGCTGACGCGGGAAGATTTAGGTACAATAATATTCGGAAAGTGATTCAAAACATTTAAGTGTGAATTTCAGAGTAGGTATGTAGATGTAGACATTGAACGATTCCCATGTCATCTTCAGCCAACAATTTAGCTTGGCATCGTTATAAGCAGACTTCTCATCTGCGGAGGCACTTTTTAAATGAACTTAGAGTGAACATTCGTAAGTGTTATGTTACGCACAAAAGCATAAAAACTCGATGTCCTGATTTTATTGGTTATTGGCTTCAAAAAAATGTTCAAATCTGTGTGAAATCTTATGGGACTTAACTGCTAAGGTCATCAGTCCCTATGCTTACACACTACTTAACCGAAATTATCCTAAGGACAAACACACGCACCCATGCCCGAGGGAGGACTCGAACCTCCGCCGAGACCAGCCGCACAGTCCATGACTGCAGCGCCTTAGACCGCTCGGATAATCCCGCGCGGCTGGTTATTGGATTCCAAACGGATTTTAGCTTGTTGTATATTTGTTGTTCTGTGATGATGTACCACGTGATTGCCGGCCGGTGTGGCCGTGCGGTTCTAAGCGCTTCAGTTTGGAACCGCGTGGCCGCTACGGTCGCAGGTTCGAATCCTGCCTCCGGCATGGATGTGTGTGATGTCCTTAGGTTAGTTAGGTTTTCGTAGTTCTAAGTTCTAGGGGACTGATGACCTCAGAAGTTAAGTCCTATAGTGCTCAGAGCCATTTTAACCATTTTGAATCACGTGATTACCGTTTGTGCTCTATTCCATTTCAATCAGTTTGATAAGGCATACATCAAAGCATTCGAAGAAAAGGTTTGTTGGGAACCTTGTTGTTTATATTGTGTATTTTTGCGTATTTTGACCTTGCATGCAATATTAATAGTAACTTAGATTTTCGCAGATGATGCAGTTATCTACAGTGAAGTTCAGTCTGGAAAAGTAGCATAAATATTTAGTCAGAAAAAAAATGGTTCAAATGGCTCTGAGCACTATGGGACTTAACGTCTGTGGTCACCAGTCCCCTAGAACTTAGAACTACTTAAACCTAACTAACCTAAGGACATCACACACATCCATGCCCGAGGCAGGATTCGAACCTGCGACCGTAGCAGTCGCGCGGTTCCGGACTGAGCGCCTAGAACCGCGAGACCACCGCGGCCGGCATTTAGTCAGATCTCAATAAGCTATCACAGTAGTGAAAAAATTTGGAACTTGCATTCAGTGTTCACAAATGCCAGATTTTCCACTTCACAAAGCGTAAAAGCGTAATATCCTGTATCTACAATAACAGTGACTTACAAAGTCAGGTTAACACGTACAGATACCTTGGAGTAACAGTTCGTAGAGGTTCAGTCAGAGGAAAAGCCAGTGGCAAAGTTTGGTTCACCGGTAGAGCACTAGCGAAATGCAATCTGTCTACACTCGTGCCACCCATACAAAAATTCTGCTCACGCGCATGGGACCCGTACCAGATATGTTTAACAGGGGATACTGAACGAATAACCTGAAACACAGAATGAAGAGTGACAGGTGTTTTGACCTACGGGAGAGTGACATGGAGATGTTGAAAAATAAACGCTAATTGATACTTACAGAGAGAAGAAAACTGTACAATGAATGCCGAGATAGAAATTTTCCAGAATCAGCTTAAGTGTGTATCTAGAAGTATACTACAATTACCAAGGTGTCGCTCTAGTAAGGATCGCGCACAGAGGCGTTCTCGTAATCGTTCCTACCGCGTTCCGTACCTGAACAGAACGAGAAGAACCCCTAACACCTGGTGCAATGAGAAATACCCTCTGCAATGCACTTCATAATGGTGTGCAGGATACTGACTTAATTGTTCATATAGATGGGCACTCATGGTTTGATCACTGAATAAAGCTAGAGCTGCTAGACAACTGCTGGGATTTCATCCGTGCCGGTAATGGTCAACCACTTTTTATGGACCGTATACTATGTAACGCCAACGATCGTGCCGCAGTGCTAACACCGGTTCCCTTAACATCACTTAGGTTAAGCGCTGTTGGACTGGGCTAGCACTTGGATGGGTGACCATCCGATCTGACGAGCGCTGTTGGCAATCGGGATGCACTCATCCCTTGTGAGACAAACTGAAGAGCTACTTGATTGAGAAGTAGCTGCTCCGGTCTCGTAAACTGATATACTGCCGGGAGAGCGGTGTGTTGACCAAATGCCCCTCCATTTCCGCAACCAGTCACGACTGTGGGCTGGCACGGCGGTGAGTCGGTAGCGTTGGGCCTCCTTGGCTTGTTCGGAAGGAGTTTAGTTTTTTTATACTGCGTAACAGTGAAACTCGTAGAAGTCACTATGCGGACAAAGACAGAGAAAAGGCTGTTTGTCATTTTAGAGCAGTTTATTCTTGCTGATGGCGTGGATCTGTGGCACCGTCACAGACCAATATGACCTTTAATATTTCGCAAATATCCAGGGCAGTAAACGTATGTGTAGCAAGCAAAACATTCAGTTTTCGACCACATCCTATACCCCAATACAATTGCAAAACGACACTTTAAAAGCTACAGTGGAAAACAACTCCACTTTTCTGCTAACATGTAGATTTCTTAGTTACTGAACATGTTCTTGATGCTACTTTACGACGGCTACTTGCCTTTACACTGAGGTAACAAAAGTCATGAGATACCTCCTGACACCGCGTCTAACCTCCTTTTTCTCCTCGCAGTGCAGCAGCTAGACGTGACATGGACTCTAAAGTCGCTGGACGACGCCTGCATAAATATTGAGCTGTCTCTATAGCCGTGCATAATTGCGAAAGTTTTGACAGTGCCGGATTTTGTGTAGGAACTAATGTCTTGATTATTTCCCACAAATGTTCGACGGCGTTCATGTCGTGCGATCTGGGTGGTCAAATCATTCACTCGAACTGTCTGGAATCCCATTCACACCAGTTGCAAACAATTATCATCCACGACGATTACATAATTGTTTGAGAAAATGAAGTTCACAAACGATCTCCAAGTAGCAGAACATAACCATTTCCACTCAACGATCGAGTCAGTTGGGCCACAGGACCTAGTCCATTCCACGTAAACACAGCCCACACCATTATGGAACCTCCACCACCTTGCACAGTGCCTTGTTGTCAGCTTGGACACACAGCTTCGTGTGGATCCGCCCCACAGTCGGACCTTACCATCAGTTATTACTAACTGAAATCGGGACTCATCTGGCCAGACCACGGTCTACTAGTCGTCTTGGGCCCAACCGACATGGTCACGAGCCGAAGTGAGGCACCACAGGTGATGACGTGCTAATTGCAAGGTACTCGAGTCGGTCGTCTGCTGCCATAACCTATGAAACGTCCCCTTTGAAAAATTATATAAGACTGTGCTTAAACTGACACACAATATCAAAGATCCCTGCAAAAGAATGGCCCTGAGTAACATTAAACTATACCTTTCAGAAATCACTTACCTCACAAAAATCTTCATTACTCGAACTACTGCAATACAGCGAGCGCCACTACTGCCAGCTAAATAAAAGATTCAAACTACGGAAGGCACAAACTACTGATAGGGATAGTTAGCAAATGAAAGATATTAATGGAGAACAAACAATGTATTTACCTTAATAGTCATAATATATATAGCAGTTCATGACAAATTACAAAACTCCGCCATCTCTCTCCCCACATCCACCACTGCTGGCGGCTCACCTCCAACTGCCCAAAGCTATGCGCTGTTAACATCCAGCTGCCGCTGCCTAACACTACAATGGCAGACAACAATGCAAACTAGCACACAGAGCGCTACGTAACGTTGCCAATAAGAAAACATAAACAGCCTACTTACATAGCCACTACGCTCCCCACAAAAAATTTTACAAATTGTTTTGGGCAGTGGCCAATAACGATTTGATAAAATTTTTCATAATTACAATAACAAAGATATCAAATGCACACACTTATTGATACAATGTTGGTCAACGGCTAAAATTTTCTCACAGTCCATAAAGACAGTCCTTATCATTTATCACAGTAATATTAAAGTGTTTTTTTTCTCAAAGTCTGAGTAGGAAAAGAGAATGCACATGGAAGTAGTGGATTTCCATGCAGTCTTGAAGAAGTAGTGTTGTCCTTCCAACGGAAAGACAGTGCTGACTCTTGCATGCTGACAGGTAATGGGCCACAACAGAGCAAACCCACAGCAAACACAGCAGAATCATTCGACGTTTTGAAGAAGATTGGTAGGTAGGTCATCACAGAGCAGACCCACTATAGTCCTGGTAGAGGATATGGTATTGGTGGGCCACCAGAGGTGCAGACCCACTGCAGTCCTTGTAGAAATTGTGGACGGGCCCACTGTAGTCCTGGTAGAGATTGTGGTATTGGTGGGCCACCAGAGGTGCAGACCCACTGTAGTCCTTGTAGAGATGGCCAGCAGCCATCTGTTGTGACTGTGCGGGTGCACAATCACCATTGAAGAGTCTTGCAGAGAAGATAGCAAGTCCATAAACCACCACTTGTACACTCACGAAGTTTTTTTGGAATTGACCTTAGAACCAGCAATGCTGTTATCCAGTCCCTTGCTGAATTATCAACACATGTGCAAACACTAACAGTCCCTACTTCTCACATATTGTCCATATACTATGACCAACAGAAACGTGCGCAGTGAAATGTAACTTACAAATTACTAATATGATGAACTGGTGTCAATTACAATTTTATAACATAAGAATACAATTACAAAGGTACAAAATACATCATTAAAGGGTCGCCATATGAAACGTCCCCTTTGAAAAATTATATAAGACTGTGCTTAAACTGACACACAATATTTTTAGCGCAACGCAATCTATCAAAGATCCCTGCAAAAGAATGGCCCTGAGTAACATTAAACTATACCTTTCAGAAATCACTTACCTCACAAAAATCTTCATTACTCGAACTACTGCAATACAGCGAGCGCCACTACTGCCAGCTAAATAAAAGATTCAAACTACGGAAGGCACTAACTACTGATAAGGATAGTTAGCAAATGAAAGATACTAATAGAGAACAAACAATGTATTTACCTTAATAGTCATAATATATATAGCAGTTCATGACAAATTACAAAACTCCGCCATCTCTCTCCCCACATCCACCACTGCTGGCGGCTCACCTCCAACTGCCCAACGCTATGCGCTGTTAACATCCAGCTGCCGCTGCGCAACACTACAATGGCAGACAACAATGCAAACTAGCACACAGAGCGCTACGTAACGTTGCCAATAAGAAAACATAAACAGCCTACTTACACCTACAGTATTAACCTTAAATATCACCGCATTGTCCTAACGCATACGTTCGTCGTTCGTCCCGCATTGATTTCTGTGTTACTAGTCTGTTAGCACTGACAGCTCTATGCAGACGCCGCTACTCTCGGTCGTTAAGTGAAGGACATTGGCCATTCCGTTGCCCGTGGGGAGCGCCAATGCCTGAAATTTGGTATTTTCGGCACACTCTTGACACTGTGGATTTTGGAATATTGAATTCGCTTACAATTTCCGAAAAAGAATGTCCCATGCGCCTAGCTCCAATTAACATTCCACATTCAAGAACCCTGACGTCCTTCTGGACGGACGACGTCACTCACTGTTGAAATTATTTATTTTTGTAAATAACGCATTGTTGCAACGGACTGTGATGCATTGTTATATGAAGTAGGCAGAGTCAGTTGCGCGCTGCGTCAGCCAATTTGACGCTGTCGTTCATAGTGAGTGAGAAACTGTGTCTTGAAAATAGGGCCGATTTTACCATGGACGAACTGTCTGACCTTGTCGTCGATGGGTATGTATATTTTCTTTCATAATGCGTCAATAATTCTTAAACTTGTCGTATATCTTAAAGAATTAATCTACATTATTTATGGGTTCATATTACGATTGAAAGTTTTCGTCAGTTGTAATTCAATAATGTTTTCAAACGTCCATCCAGAAGGACGTCAGGGTAATATGTTGTCATTTTGTATTCACAGAAAACGATGTACACTGATGGAACTTTTGGACATGTTAGAATCAAAAGCTGAGGAAATACCCAATACTGGTGTGAAAGTTAACATTACACCGTCCTCTAAATTCAACTGATGACCTAACAGATCAAGATTCGCCTGTTGAAGAAAACCCAAGTGGAGATAAATTACCAGCAATTCAGCTCAATGCTACTGCGCTTTGTGATTTGGTCAGTTCTACCAATGGTAATGCTGTGAATGCAGCAAGGAAACAATCCTTTACCTCTGATGTTGTTCCAGGACCTTCAGCAGTACAAAAAGAGCAACAATAACAACAAATACCGCCGGTCGGGGTGGCCGAGCGGTTCTGGGCGCTACAGTCTGGAAACGCGCGACCACTACGGTCGCAGGTTCGAATCCTGCCTCGGGCGTGGATGTGCGTCATGTCCTTAGGTTAGTTAGGTTTAAGTAGTTCTAAGTTCTAGGGGACTAATGACCTCAGAAGTTAAGACCCATAGTGCTCAGAGCCATTTGAACCAACAACAACCACAAACAAATCAGCAAGGCTATCGAAGAATAAAGTTCTAAACCTCAAGAAATATAAGTGGAAAAGTGGTGAAATAGTTAATCCAACACCTGTATGGCCTCTAATGTTCACAGTTGGAATGAAGAAAGGACGAACACCGCTTGAATATTTCCAACAGTTTTTTGATAACGAAGTGCTTCAAATGCTGGTCACTTACACAAATCAGTATGCAGCCAAGAGAAATAGACTAGGTGATTGTTCAGAAGATGAGATGTCAGTATTTACTGCAATACTTCTGCTAAGTGGATAAGTAACAGTGTCACGCAGAAAGATGTACTGGCAATCAGATAGACAGTCACAACGACCTCGTAACAAATGCCATCTCCAGAGATCAATTTGACTTTATCTTTTCCAATTTGCATGTATGCAACAATGGAAATTTAGATAAATCAGACCGTTTTCGGAAAATCCGCCCATTACGGTGTATGCTGAATGATAGATTCAAACAATTTGCGCCTCACGTGCGGCATCATTCTGTCGATGAATCGATGGTCACATACTTCGGAAGTCACGGGTGCAAACGGTTCATGAAAGGGAAACCAATCCGATGCGGATTCAAATTTTGGTGTGGAGGCACAAGTGGTGGATATATTATTTGGTTCGAACCCTACCAAGGAGGTGGCACGTGTAGTAAGGATTATGAAACGAAAGGTATAAGGTACGGTGTGGTAATGACTCATGTTGACCAGTTACTTCCACATGTTCCATACTGAATATACTTTGATAACCTCTTTACCAGCGTTGAACTACTACATGACCTAAAAGAGAGGGGCGTGGAAGCAACAGGAAAAAGAAGAGGAAACAGAGTTAAGAATTGTACTCTATCATCTGCAGATAAAATGATGAAAGAAAATATGAAGTTTGTTCTCACTCAGCATCAGGGATTTCCATTGTACGTTGGAATGACAACATTGTTGTAGTCACCAACTTCGATAGAATGCAACCACTACGCTCTGTAGCAAGATTTTCCAGGGAACAAAAGAAAAGGATTAGTGTGCCTCAATCTAACTCATTACTCTCCTACAATTTTCATATGGGAGGCATAGATCGAGCTGACCAAATGTATCGCTATATAGATGCACAATAAGAGGGAAAAAGTGGTATTTCCCGATCATTGCACATTTTATAGACATTGCAGAGCAAAATGCCTGGGATCTTTACAAGCACATCGAAGAACCCATATATCATCTGACATGTCGTCGTCGAATTGTCACTGCAATTCTGGAAAGTAACAAAAGAGTCACTACCAGTAGAGGACGTCCTAGTAAGAGGGCAAAACTAGGTTCTATATTTGATGGAAGAGAACATTATTTTGCTGAATTACCAACGGAGGAGGTAACAAAAAAAAGAAGCAGCTGAAATGTCGAAGTTGCCACTAAAAACTACTACTGTGTGCGTAAAATGTGACGAACCACTTCATGTTTGTTGCTTTTTGTCTTATCATACTAGTGCATAAAATATGTTTATAGGTTATTTTCTTTGTTTTTTGTATTTATTAGCTGTTTTAGCCCATAACTCAAATTTATTTATGTTTATTTGAAAGTATAAAAACCAAAACAAGTTTATTGTGCAATATCATATACTATAAAACATGCTCCCTTATTGTCCTCACGTCCTTCTGGAAGGACGCCCATTTTTGGAAATACTAAATAAAACTAAATACTCAAAATTGTTTTTACTTTCTTCCTTACGACCTAGATAAGATACACATCAATTTTGAAAAAACAAATAATTCAGGACTATCTGGGAAAATTCCCTTCTTGCGGCCATAATCTAGTCGGAAACCTTTCCTCATGTATCATTTGAGAGTCAACGACAGCTTCGCCAGTGTACCACCATTTTATAACTTCTGTAGGCGATACTACCGTTATCTGTACGTGTGCTTGTTGCTATCCCATGATTTTTGTCACCTCAGTGTATACACACAGAAGCGCCAAAGAAACTGGTATGGGTATGCGAATTCAAATACAGAGATAAGACAACAAACGTGTGGCGCAGTTGTTAGATGGTAGGTTATCAAAATTTATGTAAGTTTGAACGTAGTGTTATAGTCGGCTCACGAGCGATGGGACACAGCACCTCCGATGTGGCGTTGAGGTGCGGATTTTCCCGTACGACCATTCAACGAGTGTACCGTGAATCCGGTAAAACATGAAATCTCCGACGTCACTGCTGCCGGAAAAAGGTCCTGCAAGAATGGGACCAGCGTTGACAGAAGAGAATCGCGCAGTGTGATAGAAGTGCAACCCATCCGCTAATTGCTGCAGATTTCAATGTTGGGCGATCAACAAGTGTCAGCGTACGAACCGTTCAACGAAACATCATCTATATGGACTTCCGGAGCCGAAGGCCCACTCGTGTACTCTTGATGACCGCACAACAGAAAGTTTTACGCCTCGCCTGGGGTCGTCAGCACCGACATTGGACTATTGATGACTGGAAACGTGTTGCCTGGTCAAACTGTATCGACTGGATGGACGTATACTGGTATGGAGATAACCTCATGAATCCATGGACCCTGCATGTCAGCAGGGGACCGTTCAAGCTAATGGTGTGCCGCGTGTACAGTTACAGTGATATAGGACCCCTGATAAGTCTAAATACGACTCTGACATGTGACACGTGCGTAAGCATCATGTCAGATCACTTGCATCCATACATGTCCATTGTGTATTCCGACAGACTTGGGCTACAGAGTGGCTCCAGGAACACTCTCTTTAGTTTAAACACTTCCGCTGGCCACCAAACTCCCCAGATGTGAACATTATTTGTACTGTTACGGATGTATGGGCATCCCTGCAGCACTCATAGTGTCAGTTCCTTCCAGTACTAATTCAGACTTTAGTTGAGTCGATGCCACGTCGTATTGCGGCACTTCTGCGTGCTCCCGGGGGCCCTACACGATATTAGGTGGGTTTACCAATTTCTATGACCTTTCAGTGTATTTACTCACATTCATCGTGTTGTGGCGTAACAAGACAGCCACGCCACTCGGAAGTAGCCGAAATGCACGCGTTACGCTCACGCAGATGGGCGTGAGGTCTGAAACAGGATACGTAATGAATGCTATAAAGAAAAGTACGTAGCTGCTGGAATCCTTAACTTCATTCCATCATTGTGGTACATCGCTCTTGACGATACAAGTGGGACTCTTTACATACATGCAATGTAATGCTAATGGCGCCTTGCTAGGTCGTAGCCATTGACTTAGCTGAAGGCTATTCTAACTGTCTGCTCTGCAAATGAGCTAGGCTTAGTCAGTGTGCATCGCTAGCTAAGTCGTCCGTACAACTGGGTCGAGTGCTAGTACGTCTCATCTAGACCTGCCGTGTGGTGGCGCTCGGTCTGCGATCACTGACAGTGGCGACACGCGGGTCCGACATGTACTAATGGACCGCGGCCGATTTAAAGCTACCACCTAGCAAGTGTGGTGTCTGGCGGTGACACCACACATCGCACCTACCAAACAGCCACCATCTTGCTACTAGCATTTCTTGAGATGAATACGAAATTCGTCTAAGGACATAAAAGCATATGTTACTTGTGTAATGTCAGACTGATACATCGTACTAACTGGGCACAACTGCTGTCATTTAAGAATAAGTAAAGGTGTAAAGACCAGTACATATACCAAAATTATTGTTCTGAAGTGATACTGTGAGATCATCATCTAGTTAAACGATGACTTTTATAAGACAGTTATTAAAATAGGCGTAGATATAGAACGATCCCCTCACAGTGCACTGGAAGAAACTGAACCGAAAAACATGTTTAGCGTAAATATTGTTCTGAAAACTGTGGTTATAGAAGGACAACGGTACTGCTTGCCCAGAAAGCAGTGTGTAAAAATTTTCTTCTTTTTCATAAATTAAATCAGTTCACTTGGTCATGGAATCTTATCGAAACGCACACAAAGAGCACAATAGAAATGTATTGTGAGATTCGTTTAAAACATCTACTTCTCCGCTAAAACCTGAAGTACTTCTTTTTAATCGACGAAGTATCGGATGCAGGCTTACGCACTTCCAGTAACTCTGAGAAAGTAAAGAGAAAACTGAAAAAAAAAAGAATTTAACAGTTCAGTACGCCAGGAGTAGCTTATATCGCGTCGATTTACATTGTCCAGATAAGACAAAGGTGAGTAGTATACCTGAGAGACCACCGTAAATCATCAGCATAGCCGTAACATGAGATGTTTCCCCAAGAAGGATATTGTGATTTTTGTGGACCGTGTGAGGTATTCACATTATTTTGGTCACTATGTAAATTGTGTTACTTTCGTAAACATCGAAATGCGTTGTCTCCCACAGAGTAAAACCATGTACCTGAGTAAGCTTCGACTATTGCTCCAGTAGCTTTGTGTTGTTACATCACATCTCCCTGAGACCAATATCAAACTTAGACGCATTCTAAGTTGAACAGTGTTGAGTAGCAAACATATTTTGAGGAAAGGGCAGGAAATTTTCTTGATGGGTATGATGTGAGGTAGATGAAGGTGGAGTACGACTATTTTTGATGTAGTTATGGAGAGAGAAGCTATGAAGATTATTTCTGGAATGCTGAGAGACTGTCGTAAGTACGCAAGGGCGTAGCATTGTTCTGTGTTATTGAGCTTGTAATAAAGAAGCTCAGATAGTATTATTATCATAGCGATTACTCTAATAGGAACATGAGATTCCCCTTCCTTAAAGTCTGTTATGTAGAATCTCATGTAAACACTAATGTGAACGTTCAGTTGGTTTTTAATGAATTACTTTTAAATACAGAGTTTCATTCGAATTTTGTCAGAAGTCATTACTTCTCAGCTAAAATTCTCACCCTTCATTCAATATACTGTGTAAGTGTGCACATTGCACTTTGTGATATGGAATTTTCGGTCGTAGTTTCTTATGTTGCTTTGCTGCTATGTGCTGTGCGCTGCTTTCGAGAAATCTGAAAAAACGTTTGTCAAGACACGTGGTATATGAAAACACAGTTTACGGCCAGGAAATATTTTGTAAGTTTAGCTGCGAATTTATTTTAGAAGTCAGACAACATCCAGAGCTGCACTGCATTTTTATAGAAACAGTCAGCGTCAATTTGCAGACGGTGTTGGGAAAATCAAACTCTTTGTACAGTTCACTATAGTCAGAGTTACGCACAGTACAAGAGTTTACGATAAGAAATAGTTTATTTGGTAATCATATTTAAGACGTTTTGGTAGACAGTTTTTGGAAGATTCACTCAAACAGAAGCAGACTAGCGGTTATGTTACACGTGTCGATCTTCGTGTCTAACATAATTCGCTGGATTTCTTGAAAACAGGTAGTGAGATTGTGTTGGATTTCTCGAAATCAAAATTAACGCTGACCTATTTTTACTAATGGTACCCTTTTTCAGGCATTGTAATACATTTAAAATTTTTGTGTGAGATTTGGGAAATTTCGCTGCAAATACGTGTTTCCATTATTGAAAACTTTGTTACGTCGACGGAAGGCATTATATTACAGGTTCTAGAAATACTTCATTTACTGTCGAGAATTTGTGTGTATTGTAGCATCAGAGACATTTTATTTCTTTCGTGTGGTCATTATATAGTAATTTTTTCGTGTAAACGAATTCATCACGTTTGACACAATGGATAGCAGTACGAAATTTCGTCGTAGCGCAAGATGACAGAAAGGTTTCTAAAATAATGGTACATAACAGGATGAAACGAATTACTTTGAACAGTTACACCAGCCAGTAATTTACATAATATCGCAGGAAATTTCGCGGATTTGCAATTACCATTCAACTTAGTGACAACATATGACACACAATAAACAATGGGTGGAAAATACATAAATTCCGAAGAAGTGTCGGTGTGCAATAAATCCCCATATTCTTGCGAAGTGTTACATCAACCAGTAACAGACACACCAGAATCATGTTTTGCATCAGTATCTTTTGAACGAACACAGCCAGTTCGCTTCAGCGAAGAAAAATATAGAAACGCATTCTGCGAATCCGACAAATCACCGGAAAAAAATAGAAAATCACAAAAAGACCTAAAATTGTAAATGCAAAATTTGTCAGTTGAGATTAGGAAAGAAATTAAATCTGACCTTCAGCCAATCATAAGTAGTTTTGCAATTAGATTATATCACCTTAAAACAGTACACGAAAACATGAAAACTAATCAGCGTAGCCTAATGACAAGGACAAATTGTTAGTTAAAATCAACTCTGTAGTTCCGAATGAGATAGTTACACAGATAAAAGCGCGGAACGAACAGTTTAACACAACTGTAAAATAAATCAGCGAACAAGTGGAAACTTTAACGTTAAATTCTGAAGACAAAAAGAACAGTTAACCACAATTAAATAAAAAGTTGATGACCTGACAACAAAACTGGCAGATTTGCCAGCGAGTGCTGACAGAGATTCAAACTACGCTCTAGCTGTAAAATTTGCAGATACAGCAGCATACCCGTTATTGAAAAACATTAAATACAACCAGGCTAAATCAGTCGGCAGCAAAAACGTGATATGAACACTGTGCATGAACAGCTCAAATACATAGAAAGAAAGCTTAACCACAACGATGAAAATGACGGATCTGAATATCCACATTCACATTCCCGTTCATAAAATTTGGAAGATAGTAATAATTTGTGACGTTTAGATGATTTTCCTTGACAACAGTACCACACAGCTGGATATGACAAGGAATTGCTAACGTGGCATAATGGAGAAGAGTCCGATTCACATAAAAATTGTAATTTCGACTTCAAACATTTTTGACAGTACACAGATTAAAAGATTTCAGAAATTACAGTAACAAAACAGTCGTACATCCATACATTTTGATCCATTGTTATATTCCTTACCACGAAACTGGCCCCTAGAAAACAAACTCGAATTTCTCCGCGGATATTTAGAAAAAGACTCCGCAGCAAGAGAGCGTTCGATCGTTAGAGCCTTCCAAAGCGTAAGAGATTTCTATCGAGAATTTTTGTCAGCCTGCTGGTCATAAGCCACACAGGATGGCGTAAAACACAGTGATATTATGTTAAGAAATTTTCAACTGTCAGAATTTTCCAGCCCAGCAAAATATTTTCAAGACATGGTTCGTGGAACTCAGTATTCAAGGAAACTATACAGTTCATCAGAGCTCATTCGCTTTTGTTTAACAAAATTACCTGCACATTTGAGAAACGTATTATTGGCCTGCAGATGCAAAGACAAATTAGAAGCAGTTCAGACTTTTCTTCAGGAACTGGAATTAGACAGTAACAAAAGCTTAACAGGGGAATACCATAACGACATGAGTAACTTAGAAGTATTTGTCCTCCGTATAGCAATGCAGCTTAAATCACTTAATAAGGGCAAGTCCACCGGTTCTGATTGTATACCATTTAGGTTCCTTCAAAGTATCCTGATACAACAGCCCGGTTTTAGCAGTTATATACAACCGAACGCTGGTTGAAAGATCCATACCTAGACACTCAAAAACGGCCCAACTCAAGTCAAAACACGAGCAAGGGAATCTAGGAATAATCCACTGGAGTTACAGACCCATATTCCTAACGTCGATTTGCAGTAGGATTTTGGAACATACACTGAGTTCGAACACTATGAGTTACCCCAATGAAAACTATTTATTGACAAACAGGAAACAAGGACAGAAAATACCGTTCTTGTGAAATACAATCAGCTCTTTATTTTCACGAAGTCTTGTTGACAGGAGACGTCAAATAAATTCTACGTTTTTAGATTTCCAGAAAGCTTCTAATCAAACAGCGTACCTATGGACTGTTGTCTCAGATGTGCGACAGGCTTCGAGATTTCCTGTCGAAAAGGTCACAGTTGGTACTGTCATAAAGTCGCCGAGTAAGACAGATGTAATATCTGGCGAGCACTAAGGAATGTTATAGGCCCTCTGCTCTTCATGGTCTACATAAACGGTTTAGGAGACAATCTGAGTAGCACTCGTAGATTGTTTGCAGATGATTTTGTCATTTATTGTCTTATAGAGTCATCAGATTATCAAGATGAACCTTACAACGAGAAATACAAGATACCTGTATGGTGCCAAAAGTAGCAGATGACTCTAAATAATGAAAAGTGTGAAGTCATATACATGAGTACCAAAAGGAATCCGCTAAATTTTGGTCACACGATATATCACCCCAATCTAAAGGCTTTAGTTCAACTAAATACTTACGGATTACAATTACAAATACCTTTAGCTGCAAATATCACATAGATAATGTTGTTGCTAGAGCAAATCAAAGATTACGAGTTGTTGTCAGAAAACAGACAAAATGCAATAGGTCTACAAGACTTATACTTCTTTTTCTTGAATATTGCTGTGAGATGTGCGATCCGCATCAGATAGGATTCACGGAGGACATCGAAAAAGTTGTAAGAAGGCAGTTCGTTTTTCAGTAACGCGAAATAGGGGAAAGAGAGCCATGAGTATGGTACACGAATAGTTTTTTTTTTTTTCCTGGAAGATCTTCTCATGGAATTACAATCACCAACATTCTCCTAAGAGTATGACAACATTTTGATGGCAAAACAAGAGAAATCAGAGCGCTCACAGAAACATTTAAGGGTTCGTTTTTCCCGAACGCTGTTCGAGAGTGGGATAGTAGAGAAAGAGCTTGAAGGAAGTTTGATGAACCTTCTGCCAGGCACTTAATTGCGAATTTCAGAGTAATCATGGTGATGTAGATGTAAAATCGCACCAGAAATCGTGACAGATGAAATTCTCTTGCACCTCATGAAAACAAACAGAACTGCAGCTCTCAAATGAATATAATAACAAAGACAATTGCAGGCGGGACAACCGATATCACCTGTACGATGTACAGTACTCGCAACTGAATAACGATTATCGCGATAGAAGTAATTTCTGTAGCAGTGAATGTGAACATGATGTAAGACAGCGTAGAAGTCTCCCAGGGAGGACAGGTCTTGCCATAGTAAACATAACTGTCAAGGTAATTGCTGTCTTCATTCAAATTACAGGCAATAATCGAATTTGAATGGATAGTGGTTAAATTCAAATGGTCATCATGCATTATGTAATGGGCACAACCCAGACAAATCGAGCCCACAAAATACCTGGCATGACGGCAATCAACAAACAGGAATCGTAACAGTCAACACCACGCCAGATTGAAGTAATTGAAGTTAGGTCGCGAAAACCCCGACATAATCAACGACGGGGAGAAATACAGAACAATGACTCGCAACTCCGGGAGCAAATAATATTGTAGATCACACGAAATACTTTATACCTTTTGGAAACATCAGAGACACTCTACTGGAAGAGACTGACGATACACAAAATTCTGTAATACATTCAAGACACATCTTTCAGTGGGTAAATTATTCTTTCCGCTTTTCTTGCGTCTGGTAGCCCTGCATTGTGGTCAGTAGCAGAGCATTCCAGAAATTTACTAAAACAACAGACTGTTCGACTTCACCGTTAAGAAGTATTGAAACAGAAGGTGCGATTATGGAAAAAGTGTAGAAGTGATGCATCAGACTCATTTAGTCTTTGTGTCAAGTCTGTAAGTTTTCAAAGAATTTTTGATTGTTCCTCTCTCGCCAACTCACATAACATTAGGTATAGGCCTTCTATGTTAATATAAAGTTGTTTTGATAATGAAGGTAAATCTATTTCTGTAATATTTCAAGACTGGATTTCGAGACAGGAAGGGGAGGAAATTGGTTATGTTACTTGACAGATGACACATCAGATTTTTCACCAAAGTACTTTTGTAATGACACATATTGTCCATAACACTGATCAGGAAACTGATATACAGAGTTTGAATCAGGAAAAAGTAGACAGTAGATAATTTCACTGGGACAGAGAGAAAAATTCTTTTTGACATTTCGTGCACACATTCATTCGTCTTTATACATCGTGCAGGGACTATTACGGAATTCCTATATAAATTTCATTTCAAACCATACAACATTCCACCTTACTACAGAGAAAAAGTGAAAAAATGAAAGGAGAAATTCAGTCCATACTAGAACAAGGAGTCATAGACTCTGCAGTAAGTTCATAAACAGTGCATTGCACATTGTGAAAAGAAGAGAGAGCTCGATTAGACTAGTAATGGATTCAAGAGAAATTAACACTATTATTTCAGTAGAAACATGTAGAACTCAAACCTTAGATGAACTTTTGCAACATTTATGTATAGTAGAATTATACTTTCTGTTGTGCATCTATATGTAAGTTTTTAGCAAATAGAGTTACATCCAGACTGTAGCAAATGCGCTGCATTGTTATGTTTCAGAGCATGCTATCAGTTTAGTAAATTACAATTCGGCCTGAATATCTCGTCAGCTGGTCGGAACACTGTTTTAGCTGATTACTTGAAAAGAGATTTAACTTCCTCCGTTGACGATATACTAATAGCAGAAGAATCTTGATCATAGAATAACCATTTTTGAGAAGTTTGTAGCACACAATCAATGTTCAAAAAATTGTCTCTGGAAAAATGAGAGTAAATTTTCTCAGACATATGACTTCATCAGGACTAGACCGGAAAAACTTGATGCAATTAGGGAGTTCCCACCCTACCTCAAAACATCAACTTCGAATATCTCTTGTTTTAATAAATTTTTATCGCCGTTTTCTAAACATGAATATTCTTGCCAGTCCTAAATTATGTTCATTTACTGGCAAAAACACCTTATGATGCTGGGGTTAACCAACACAAGTAGAGTTTCAAAGTTTGAAAGATGCACTTTTTAATTATATCATATCTGTTTACCCAGATTTATCATGAGTGTTTTGGTTGCAGTTGATAATTGTACTTGCCACACATTTATTCCCAGAATTTGAAGGGAATGGTGTAATTGTACAGAGAAGTATAGCCTTTCCCAGTCATGTTTTGTCTAAATCTGAAATAAATTATTCTGTCACTGAGTTGGATGCATTAGGAATCATATGAGTATTTTCTCAGTTTCGAATCTTATTATTTGGGAAACATACTAAAGTTTGTATTGATTTTCGAGCATTCCAATTTTTAATGTCATCTAAATTAAATAATGATCGATTGAAACAATGAGATCCTTATTGACAAAAGTTTAACGTCACGGTTGTTCACATTCCTGGTACTCATAATGTTGTACCTGATACTTCACTCCTATTGGTTTCGTCTGAAGCTCTACCGCAATAATTTGTAAAAATACGTTAGCTTGTTGTATATACGACAGGTAGTCTTTGAAAACTCTGGTTCTCCTTGATTTCTGAGACATTGCTCAGGGACAAACAAAGCCTTATCTGGGAGGATGTGAAACGTAAATTGCATGACAAAACGAACACTGCAATAACACAATTTTATTTGATACATAACAATATTGTTTTTAAAACACGTACAATCAGTGATTCTCTTTGGGTTGTGTGCATACCTGATGAAATTGTAAATAAGCTTATTTGGTACATGTATTTTAGTTGTGCTCACTTCGATTTGAGCAAATTCTTTCATAAATTTCGTACGACTTGTAATTTTAATAAATTCAGGAAGGAATACAGGAAATTTTAGCAAAATGCAAATTGTTTCAGAACGCCAAATTATCAACCATTACACATCGTACACCATTATTTCCTATAACCCCTTCTAAACTGAAAGAGTCAATTGCAGGAGATTTCTCAGGACCCCTTGCCTGATTATACAACGGATCCTCATAGTGCTGTTGAATTCACTTCGAAATTTGTTTCATTCACTCCTTTACATAAAGCCACTGCAAAAATAGTATTCTAACCTTTTACAATAATTTTCTATCAGATGTTGGTCACCTAGTGTTATTTCATTTTACTGCTCACAATCAAATCCTTAGAATGCATAATGCAATAAATCAACTAGCTTTGCGGATTATATTGTCATTGACAACACCTGACTTTGGACAAAGACATTCACACCTTTCTTTAGAGTCTCAGTGTGTTACCATACGATACTATATCATTAACTCCATTACCTGTACTAAAGAACCAATAACCACCTGATCGTATGAAAGATTTCCAGCTTTGCGGAAGTGACGTTATAAAGTAATAGTAGAATGAGCGCTGAATAACGTCAAAAAGGCTGCAGAAAGAAGAAAGAAATTACAACAAAAAAAGGTAATCATCCAAAGCTACACTCTGGACAGGAAATACTTGTACAGCATCATCCTTTATCTCGTAAAAACAAGCACCTCAGTCACAAATTCTTCCTTGTGTCCAGAATACTCAATATTACAAACAACAATATTGTAAAAACTGAAACTATTCGGGCACAAAAAAGCAGAGCACTTCATCACACTACGCTTATCAAACCAAATATAGAACAATTTTATTTACTAATTTTTTATCATAATAAAACAAGCATCATATGTCAACCTCAACTTGTATGACATATATTCCTGAAATAATTTGTAATGCCCAACATTTTTTGTGGTTTTTTTCAGTACTAATATTTACTAATTATTCGCCAATGCTTTATTTTGTGCTGAACTAAACGTATTTTGTGACTTTAGATCAGAATTTTAAACATGTGAGATATGTCAAACTTTTTACTATGCAAAAATAAAGCCAACGAATTATGGGACATTCACGTGCATATTTCTGGTACTATCGAAAGAAAGGTTACATACAGTGAAGGTAACTAAGATATGAAATTTCCAAAACACCAAGACAGTAGAATATGGGCTTTTGAAAGCAATGAGACAGGAGAAACACTAATCGAGTTCTGTAATTAATATCTGTTAGTTACAGCGAATACCCTGTTCAAGAATCACAACAGGAGGAGGTATGCTTGGAAAAGGTAGGATGATACGGGAAGATTCCATTTAGAGTACATCATGGTCAAACAGAAATTTTTAAATCAGGTGCTGGATTGTAAGGCATACCCAGGAGCATTTATTAGCGATGAAGCGTATGCTGAAATCTAAGAGGTTAGTCAGGAAGAAACAATACGCAAATAAGTGGGATGCAGAAGTACTAAGGAATGACGAGATGCGCTTGAAGTTCTCTAAGGCTATAGATTCAGCAATAAGGACAAGCTCTGTGGGCAGCGCACTTGAAGATGAATGAACATATCTAAAAAGGGAAATCACAGAAGTTGCAAAGGAAAGCATAGGTACAACGAACTTCACTGTAAAGAAACCATGAGTAACGGAAGAAATACTTCATTTGATAGATGACAGAAGGAAGCAAAACAAACGTTCAGGGAAATTCAGGAATACGGAAACACAAGTCACTGAAGAATGAAATAAACGGGAAGTGCGCGGAAGCTAAGACAAAGTGGCTCCTTTAAAAATGCGAAGAACTGATTGTCGAAGAGACTGACTCAGCATATAGGAAGGTCAAAACAACCTTCGGTGAAATTAAAAGCAAGGGTGCTAACATTAAGAGTGCCACGAGAATTCCACTGCTAAATGCAGAGGAGAGAGCAGGTAGGTGGGAGAGGCCTCTGCACGGGGGAAGATTTGGCTGCTTGGACAGAAGAAGGAACAAGAGGCGATATGGAAGAGATATAGGGTCGAGTACCAGAAGTTAAAAGGGCTTCCGAAGACTAAAGATAAACTAAGTCAGAAGAGGTGGATAGTTTCCATCAGAATTTCTAAAACAGTTGAGGAAAGCGGCAAACAAAACGACTATTGACTTTGGTGTATAGAATGTGTGAGTCTGGTGATATACTATCTGACTTTCGGAATCATCCAAACAATTCCGAAGACTGCAATTGCTGAGAAGTGCGAGAATTATCAGACAATCAGCTTAACAACTGATGCATCCAAGTTGCTGACAAGAATAATATACAGAACAATGGAAAGAAAATTGAGGATGTGCTAGATAACGATCATTCTGGCTTTACGAAGTAAGACTAACGAAAAATTAAGACACATTCATAGGATTAGTTGATCTGGAAAAAGCGTTCGACAGTGCAAAATGGTGTAAGATGTTCAAAATTCTGAGGAAAATAGAGGTTAGCTGTAGCGAGAGACCGGTAATACAACATGTAAAACAGCAAAGAGGAAATAATAGGAGTGGATGACCAATAACGAAGTGCTCGGATTAAAAAGGATGTAAGACAGGGATGTAGTCTTTCACCCCTATTGTTCAATCTTTACATCGAAGAAGCAAGGATGGAAATAAAAGAAAGCTTCAGGAGTGGTATTAAAATTCAAGGTGAAAGGGTATCAATGATACACTGATGGCATTGCTATCCTGCTGAAAGTGAAGAAGAATTACAGGAGCTGCTGAATGAAAAGAACAGTCCAATAGGTATGGAGTATGGATTGAGAGGTAATCGAAGAAAGACGAAAGTAATGAGAAGTAGCAGAAAAGAGAACAGCGAGAAACTTAACATTAGGATTGGCGGTCACGTAATAGATAAGAAATTCTACTACATAGCCAGCAAAATAACCAATGATGGACAGAGCAAGGAGGACATCAGAATTAGAATAGCACTGGCAAAAAGGGCATTCCTGAGCAAGAGATATCTACTAGTATCAAACATAGGCCACAATTTGAGGAATCTTGAAAATTAAGTGGACTGATAAGGTAAGGAATGAGGAGGTTCTGTGCAGAATCGGAGAGGAAAGGAATATGTGCGAAACGCTGACAAGAAGATGGGACAGAATGAAGGAACATCTGTTAAGACATCAGGGCAAGACTTCCATGGGACTAGAGGGAGCTATAGAGGGCAAAAAGTGTAGAGGATGACAGAGAAATAGATTTTTTTTAAAATATGGAGAACATCAAGTTAATAAAGGGAAGTTTACAAAAATTTAATGACAGTAAAAAGTTAAAAAAAGGAGGTGGGACGAAGGTAACAGTATCTAATAAAAAGGAAATGTGAAGTATAAATTGTGATAAATAATGTATGAGAATGAAGAAAAAACGAAACAAACTTACTAATCAGCTTTTGTTCAAAGTTTAGCATTAAGACCATTCTGTCAAAAAGACGACTTTGACGGTATTTGTTAGAGATTTCACTAAAGTCTCATGATGTGAACCTCGATTACCCTCTAATCCAAGTTTTCCTAGTTATATTTTTCTTATCTCAGGTGTGTTTATTATCCTGATGAGTTTACTTCTGCCTCACTCCCTTTACTCACATACCTTTTTTCCTCGTATACGGACACAGGACCCAGCAAAATCTGAATTTATTCTTTTAGATTTCAGCTTTTACTGCATATCTCATCTGTATAATTATTGAATTGTTCATGTACACTAATTATGTAAAATGTTACCATCATGCCACTTTGTTGTATTGCACTGCAAAATTTTTTGACCTGAAATTGCCAGGGATATGTTGCACAAGCAGGGAAGGAACTGTAGACTTTTGAAATTCCACAGTGAATTGTTCACAATGAAACGTCAGCTACTTCAGTCATTCACTGACTTCGAAACATATTATTCATTCTATTTGAGGTTAGTGTATTGACAGTGAACGATCACATCGTTGAGTCTCCTCCTAGTACTATAATCTGCGCTATAATTTGTGTCATAGTTACCACTAGTTGGTGTCAGCTGCGCATAGACATTCCTAGCTTAATCTCTCATTACCTACATCTCTATATGATAAAAGTGTTTCGTATTTAGGGAAACCTATAACTGTTTATCAATGAAAACAAACATCGAGAGGCATTGCGAATTCAATTTTGTGCAATATGCTTTCAAAAACAAAGATATTTTCTGCCCTGTGCAAGTCAATCTATCTACAGATAATTATACTATAAATAATTTATACTATCCTTTTTGTATAACTGAGGACATCTTAAGCTATTTACTTTTGCCCATGATTGCAACTGAAGAAATATTTTTTCTATATAATCATATATTTGTTATTAGGCTGATTCCTTTTTTTCGATACCTCACTCTTGTAACATTTTTCAGAATTATTTACTAATCGCTATTCGAATTTTGCACTCAGTCCTTCAGCATTCGTCAGACATTTCGTACAAAATTGTGATCGCAGAACGGTGAGAATATGTGAGGTATGCATATTATTTTGGTCACTATGTAAATTCTTGTTCTCACGAAAATATCGTTATGCATTTCACGCAGAGTAAAAGCATGTAGCTCAGTAAGCTTTGACTGTTGCTACGATAGATTTGTGTCGCTACATCACCTCTGCTGAAAGGCCTAGAAAAGTTACACGCATTCTGGTTTGAGCAGTGTTAAGTAGCAGACGTACTTTGAGGAAAGGTCAGGAAATTTTCTTTATAGGTATGATATGAGATAGATGGAATTATGGGGTGAGAAGCTAAGAAGAATATTTGCGAGTTTCTCTGGAATGTTGAGAGAGTGAAGTAAGCACGCTACCACGTACGATTGTTTTGTGTTATTAAGCTTATAGTAACGAAGCTCAGATAGTACGATTGTTATAGGGATTTCTTTATTAGGAAGATGAGATTCCCCTTGCTTAATGTTATTTCTTAAAGTCTTGTTATGTAAACACTATTGTGAACACTCAGTTGATTTTTGATGGACTACTTTTGAATATAGAATTCCATTTGCATTTTGTCATCAGTCATTTCTTACAAATTAAATTCTCACCCATCACACAGTACATTATGTTTGTATACTCATTGCACTTTGTGTATGGAATTTTAAGTTTTAGTTTCTTATGTTACTTTGCTACAATATTCTGTGTGCTGCTTTCTAGGAATCTGCAAAAATGTTTGTCAAGACACAAGCTAAGTGAAAATAAAGTTTAGGACTAGAAATTTCTTTGTAAGTTCAGTTGCGCATTTACTTCAGAAGGCAGTTTACATTAAGGGTAGCACTACACTTTAATAGAAACATTTAGCGTCGGTTTGTAGACAGTGCTGAGAAAATCTCATTAAGTCTTTGGATAATGCAGTATAGTCAGGTTTTTACACAGTACACGAGTTTAATTCAGGTATTGGTTTGTCTGGTAATCATTTCTGAGAAGCGTTGGTAGACAGTTTTAGGAAGATTCTTTCATATAGAAAGAATCGGTTAAGTTGTAGCCCTACTCTGAATGATAGAGCGAAGAGGAAAATACAACGCCTCAAAGTCTCCTAAATGATCATCTGAATTAGATTCGCTGACATAAAATGAAAGGCAGAAAGGTAAGGTATCTGAACACGCAATGACATCTGCGATAACATGTTCGAAATGCTGAAATCACAATGTAATGTATAGATCTTGACTTGTTAATGAATTTCCTGTTCTTAATACTATTTCTAACATCGTTTAAGGTTTCATGCACGGCCTTTCTATTGCTCTTTAGTCATAACAAAGATCTTTTGAACCTGTATTTGACTGAAGCCTGTTCTGTGTTTTGGGAGCTTGTTGGTGTTGTGATCTGCAGTACGAAGACTGGTTTGATGCTGTTGTCATGCTACTCTATAGTGTACAAGACTCTCCATCTCCGAATAAATACTGCAGATTACATCCTTCTGAATATGCTTACTGTATACATCTCTTGGTCTCCTAGAATTTTTACCACGCTTGTCTCCAATACTAATGTTGATCTCTCAGAATGTGTCGTATCAAGCTATTCGTTCTTTTGGTCCACAGATTACATGTCTCTCAAATTCTGTTCAGTACTTCCTTATCAGTTACGTGATCTATCCATCTAATCTTCAGCATATTCCTGTAGTACCACAGTTCAAAAGCCTCTGTTCTCTTCTTGTCTAAATTGATTGTCTCTTCGGAGCTTAAGAGCTTGGCAGTAATTATTACACATTTCTGTGTTGGTACATTAGTGGCCTAAGGACATGAAATAATTTTCTTTCGTGGAAATAATTATATTTTTGGAAACTTGCACACCCAGTTCCTGGCTCCCTACCATTCAACATCCTCTGCTCTCATATAATTGTAATAGGAAGCCTTAAAAAGTGCACTGAAAAACAACTCCACTTTCCTGTCAACCTGTAGACGTTTTTACACGTCTGAACTTGGGCGTTTTGTTACTTTACAAAGCTAACATGTATTTATATGTTTGTTGACAAATGTCGCTCGAATCAAGCAGCCACCAAAATTAGCATTTCCTGAAAAAAGCAAAAATTTGTGTTAGAACATGAAAAGGACACGCTATTCAGTAAAATATCACATTAGACTATCATATTAACTGGCAACAACTGCAGTTTTGTTAAACTAAGGTAAACAGATAAAGTATAATAAGGACACAAGAAGTTGTTCTCAGCTGATATTGTGTCTTCATCTAGTTACATGATGGCTTGCATAAGAATAACCATCCAGCCTTAGTCTCTTACGTGTGTCTAAAATTTAAACTGTAAGTATTTCGCAATGACGTGCAATGCCCAAGTTCCTTCGAAACCGGAAACACGGCCTTTTCTGTAAAGTCACACTTCCGTTAATAGGCTAACAAGCTAAATAGAGAAGCTGATGAGGGCAAAGGGTTCGGTACTGTCCTCATATCTTTTAATGATTGACTTAAATAATTTACATGGGTGGCTCTGCTAAGGAGGCCATAGTCGCTTTCCTTTCTCTCCTTGTTCTCGACTGTATTTGCAACTATAAACTTCATCGTTCCTCCCTTTTACGATGACAGCTTTAGACATCACACTTCGACTGCAATGTGAACGGACCGCGAATATTTGCTTATCTAATTTCCTGTTACTCTATAATTCATACTGAGAAATGAGCACACACGTTGGGGCGATAAATGACGTTTAGTGCAATACTCACACCTTCTTCTTTACGCATATTTTAGTTAGCATCTATGTTCAGTGGTTTTAGGTAGTTATCAAGTTGGAGGCTAACGGTTCCAACGTTTTTAGCAGCAGATCGTGTTTCGGCTTCACCGCTATTTGTCGTAGGGATTTTTCAACATATGACAGTGTAATAGAAACATGGCCGACAGGGTTTAATTATTGGCTACACATTTTCTTCAGATTAAAATACTGCGACTTTTTTTAAAGTAGTAATCACACCATATCAAATTCGCGTAGGTCATAGGTATTATTTATTTTTGCAGTTCAGTTGTGAGACGTATTTTACTCCGCTCTACCACTTATCCCATTAATCTGATGGGAGTACCAAAAGCCTGCAAAAAGAAAACTCGATTTTTAGAACTCTGCAAATTATCTTGGACGCCAAATTCGTACTACCGCGGGAAACGCTCTGCAACGAAATTAAATTACAAGCAGACAATACAGGCTCGTTACATCAGCAAACAGCGTATTGGATTAAACGAAAATACACCGTTTTTCGCAGTTACTCATTTCCACCCTGATACGGAGAAACCAGATTTACGCTTTATATTTGCAGTGCACATTTTTATACAGGGAAATTTAGTTGATTGACACTTTTTATTGCAAAGGATTAGGTTTAATGCGGCAGTTCTGTAAGCCTGATAAGTTAATGAGATGTGCTATATCACAATGGAATTTAATAATGTTCGCCATCCTCCTTCTTCTAAACACAGTTTTTACACGAAATTTCCATCTGCTCAATACACTAAACCTTTGCGCATGCTCTCTATTATATCACCATATATCAGCAGATCTATCGATGTGCTCGTACAGGGAATTTGTCAAGAAATTTTCTTATTTGTTAATGCTACTGTGTTACACACATTGAGGTGACATGGGATATCTCTTAATATCGTGTCGAACCTTCTTTTCCTGACATAGTGCAGCAACGAGACGTAGCAAGGATTCGAAAAGTCGTTGGCAGTGCCCTGCAGAAATACTGAGCCATACTGTCCGTGTAGCCGTCTACAATTGCGGGTAAATGCTACCGGTAGAGGATTTTGTGCTGCAGATGTTCTCTCGATTACGTCCCATGAATCTCGATAGCTGGCCAGATCATTAGCTCGAATTTTCCACATTGTATCCCGAATAATCGCGAACAATTGTGGCATGGTGACATGGCGCATTGTCGTCCATAAAAATGTCATGGTTCTTTGGGAACATGACTCCTACAAATGGCTGCAAATGATCTACAAGTAGCCAAGCATAACCAATGATCGGTTCAGTCGGACCAGAGGATCCAGTCCATTCCATGTAAACACAGTCCCAGTCCACACCATTATCGATCATCCACCACCTTGCACAGTGCCTTCTTGACAACTTGTGTCCATGGCTTTGTGGAGCCTCTGCCACACTCGAACCCAAACATCCGCTCCTCTTACCAACTGAAATCGGGACCAGAGCAGACCACGATTTTTCATTCGTGTATGGTTCAAGTGATACGGTCACAATCCTATGGGAGGTACTGCAGGCGATGTTGTGGTGTTAGACAAGCGCACTCACGTCGACCATCTGGCGCCATTGCCCGTTAACGCCAAAATGCGTGACTCTGCCCTTATTGATAGGCAACGGCCTTGCCGCAGTGGTAACACCGGTTCCCGTCTGATCAACGAAGTTACGCGCTGTCGGGCGTGGTCGGCACACTTGGATGGTTGACCATCCAGGCCGCCACGCGCTGTTGCCATTTTTCGGGGTGCACCCCGCCTCGTGATGCCAATTGAGGAGCTACTAGACCGAATAGTAGCGGCTTCGGTCAAGCATTCCATCATAACGACCAGGAGAGCGGTGTGCTGACCCCACTCCCCCTCCCCCCCTATCCACTTCCTTCACTGAGGATGACACGGCGGTCGGGTGGTCCCGGTAGGCCACTCGTGGCCTGAAGACCGAGTGCTGTCCATATTGATACGTTCGTCTTACGTCCAGTATTGATTTCTGCGGTTATTTCAGGCAGTGTTTCTTGTCTGTTAGCACTGACAGCGCAGCCGCGGCTATTCTCGGTGGCTAAGTGAAGGCAGTCGGTCAATACGTTGTCCGTGGTCAGAGGTAATGCCTGAAATTCGCTACTCTCGGCACACTTTTGACACTGTGAATCTCGAATATTGGATTCCCTAACGATCTCGTAAACGGAATGTCCTGCGTCTAACTGCAGCTACCATTCCGCATCCATGGTATTAATTTCCGCCTTGTGTCCATAATCATGGTCGGGAACTTTTTCACATGAATCATATGAGTACAAATGACGACTCCGCCAATGGACTGCCCTTTTATACATCGTGCACGCGACTTTACCACCATCTGTACACGGACATAACGCTATCACATTACTTCTGTTACCTCAGTGTCCACAGAAGAGTCAGACCATTACGACCACCGTTTATCATGGAAATGATTACCATCTGACAAAGTGGAGCACGTGACACGGTAATGAAATTACCCGTTGTGCAAACCTGAAAGACGATGCTCACGATGAGTCACTCCCAAGTAACTTAGCTTGGTGAAACTTGGACAATGCTTGGAAAGAACTGCTGCACCATAGGACAAAAAGTAACTGAGGAAATACGCGATGAGACGAACAGAAATAAGGCTTCATTGACAGAAAATAACTATCCTGAAGTCACCGCTATCTATGATGGTCGCCTGGATAGTCGCGTTGCAACCTCTCCCTAATGCATGTTCAATGGGATTTAAGTCAGAGAAATGGGACTGGCCGCTGTGGCCGAGCGGTTCTAGGCGCTTCAATCCGGGACCGCGCTGCTGCTGCGGTCACAGGTTCGAATCCTGGCTCAGCCATGGATGTGTGTGATGTCCTTAGGTTAGTCAGGTTTAAGCAGTTCTAAGTCTAGCGGACTGATGACCTCAGATGTTAAGTCCCATAGTACTCAAAGCCATTTGAACCATTTATTGAGATTTACAAGTAGTAGTCGCAAACGATGGATGACTTGAAAATAGTTATGTTCGTCACTATAGGCAAGTCCAGACAAGCAACGGTTAAGGTTCACTACTAGCTGTTCTTGTAGCACGCTCAGCGAATACGTTCCATTTACGTCCGTATACTGAGGTGATCTGAGCGGTCGAGGCTGGCAGGAGAGGCGTTTAGGCGTTTATATTCACTTCGGTTTGAGGGCGCGCCTGTGCTGCTGCAGTCGTATTCCGCGCACTATTGGCCACCGTCATTTCACCGCCTTTTCTGTTGTTGCGTTCTTCGACTTCGTTCCTGCGCCTGTGGTTACGCCAGAGCACTGGACGTGCCCTTAGATGGCGAGAGTTGAGAACACACATTGTTTTCAGGAACACTGTCGAAAGTGATTCTTTGTTGGTGTAGGTGTTATTGTGTGGGAAGTTTCAAAATAATTCAAATGGCTCTGAGAACTATCCCACTTAACTTCTGAGGTCATCAGTGGCCTAGAATTTAGAACTAATTAAACCTAACTAACCTAAGGACATCACACACATCCATGCCCGGGGCAGGAGTCGAACCTGCGACCGTAGCAGTCACGCGGTTCCAGACTGAAGTGCCTATAACCGCACGGCCACACCGGCCGGCGTGTGGAAGGCATAATGTTGAACACCTTACACGAAATAGTCAAGGTTTTTTTTGACACTGAGCTCCTTCCCTACGTGCTTCTTTTTAGGGGTGGATTCAACTCTGATTTAATTTTTACGGACGACAAATCCGCGACCACATCGAACAGAGCTGGGGCAGGAGCTCTTGGAAACGAGAGGATATTCGGCCAATAGACTATCCTGCGCACTCTTCCGAATTAAATCCCATTGGACACTTGTGAGATGCATTGAGGAGACTTCGAAGTATGGCCACATCCCCCAGCGGCCTTCCAGCAAGAACTTATTAATAACTGTGGCCGGCATGGGAGCACGTTGCAGAGCCTGTACTACCACATGTGTTGAACACACACGTTATTAAGAAGCATTCACCATCTGTTGTAATTTCCAGGGGACGATCACAGATCAAGGTGACTCCAGGATTATTATTGTCTCTGAATAAAAGTGTCATTTCTGTTCGTCTCATTGCGTAATTCTTTCGGTCCCTCCTGTTCTGAGACCGATGACCACGCTGTCTGGTTTCCTTCCCCAAACAACCAAACGAACCTCCTGTTCTATCCTGTTACAGTTCTTTCTACGCGTGGTCCAAGTTTCATCAAGCTAAGTTACTTGGTCTTCAAATATGATACAAGTGTACGTAAGTGAATTAGAGACGTGTCGGGAACCATTATAGTGGCGACAGGAGCCAAAAATACAGAAATACGTTGATATAAAGCGACTTTAACCAGCTGCCTCGCAACAAGCAGCTCAGAAACAGGAAAGGTGTCCGACTGTTCGTATGCTATTGTGGTATTTTTGGAAAGTGGACTTTGTACCCGTGGTCTAGGTGTAGCGTCTTTGATTCATAATCAAAAGTCTTCCGTCCCGGGTTCGATTCCCGCCACTGCCTAAATTTTGATAAATAATCAGCATTGGCGGCCGAAGACTTCCGACATAAGAAGTCAGCCCCATTCTGCCAAAGGCCTTGTCAAAGAGGGCGGAGGAGCGCATAGAGGTTCAGGGCACTCTCTTGTCCTAGAGGTGGGAAATTGCCCCTAAAGGTGGAAGAATCAGCAATGATCAACGACATGAGGATGCAGAAGGCAATGGAAACCACTGCATTAAAGACACGTAACGTGTATCCACAGGACATGTGGCCTGTAACTGAAGAAGTGTCATGATGATCTCTCCATTGGCAAAAGATTCCAGAATAGTCCCCACTCAGACCTTCGGGAGGGGACTGCCAAGGGGGAGGTTACCATTACTAAAAGATTGAATAATCAACGAAAGAAAAACGTTCTATGAATCGGGGCGTGGAATGTCAGAAGCTTCAACGTGGTAGGGAAACTAGAAAATCTGAAAAGGGAAATGCAAAGGCTCAATCCAGATATAGTAGGGGCCAGTGAAGTGGAAGGAATACAAGGATTTCTGGTCAGATGAGTATCGGGTAATATCAACAGCAGCAGAAAATGGTATAACAGGTGTAGGATTCGTTATGAATAGGAAGGTAGGGCAGAGGGTGTGTTACTGTGAACAGTTCAGTGACCGGGTTGTTCTAATCAGAATCGACAGCAGACCAACACCGACAACGATAGTTCAGGTATACATGCCGACGTCGCAAGCTGAAGATGAACAGATAGAGAAAGTGTATGAGGATATTGAAAGGGTAATGCAGTATGTTAAGGGGGACGAAAATCTAATAGTCATGGGCGACTGGAATGCAGTTGTAGGGTAAGGAGTAGAAGAAAAGGTTACAGGAGAATATGGGCTTGGGACAAGGAATGAAAGAGGAGAAAGACTAATTGAGTTCTGTAACAAGTTTCAGCTAGTAATAGCGAATACCCAGTTCAAGATTCACAAGAGGAGGAGGTATACTTGGAAAAGGCCGGGAGATACGGGAAGATTTCAATTAGATTACATCATGGTCAGACAGAGATTCCGAAATCAGATACTGGATTGTAAGGCGTATCCAGGAGCAGATATAGACTCAGATCACAATATAGTAGTGATGAAGAGTAGGCTGAAGTTCAAGACATTAGTCAGGAAGAATCAATACGCAAAGAAGTGGGATACGGAAGTACTAAGGAATGACGAGATACGTTTGAAGTTCTCTAACGCTATAGATACAGCAATAAGGAATAGCGCAGTAGGCAGTACAGTTGAAGAGGAATGGGCATCTCTAAAAAGGGCCATCACAGAAGTTGGGAAGGAAAACATAGGTACAAAGAAGGTAGCTGCGAAGAAACCATGGGTAACAGAAGAAATACTTCAGTTGATTGATGAAAGGAGGAAGTACAAACATGTTCCGGGAAAATCAGGAATACAGAAATACAAGTCGCTGAGGAATGAAATAAATAGGAAGTGCAGGGAAGCTTAGACGAAATGGCTGCAGGAAAAATGTGAAGACATCGAAAAAGATATGATTGTCGGAAGGACAGACTCAGCATACAGGAAAGTCAAAGCAACCTTTGGTGACATTAAAAGCAACGGTGGTAACATTAAGAGTGCAACGGGAATTCTACTGTTAAATGCAGAGGAGAGAGCAGATAGGTGGAAAGAATACATTGCAAGCCTCTATGAGGGTGAAGATTGGTCTGATGTGATAGAAGAAGAAACAGGAGTCGATTTAGAAGAGACAGGGGATCCAGTATTAGAATCGGAATTTAAAAGAGCTTTGGAGAACTTACGGTTAAATAAGGCAGAATGGATAGATAACATTCCATCAGAATTTCTAAAATCATTTGGGGAAGTGGCAACAAAACAACTATTCATGTTGGTGTGTAGAATATATGAGTCTGGCGATATACCATCTGACTTTCGGAAAAGCATCATCCACACAATTCCGAAGACGGCAAGAGCTGGCAAGTGCGAGAATTATCGCACAATCAGCTTAACAGCTCATGCATCGAAGCTGCTTACAAGAATAATATACAGAAGAATGGAAAAGAAAATTGAGAATGCGCTAGGTGACGATCAGTTTGGCTTTAGGAAAAGTAAAGGGACGAGAGAGGCAATTCTGACGTTACGGCTAATAATGGAAGCAAGGCTAAAGAAAAATCAAGACACTTTCATAGGATTTGTCGACCTGGAAAAAGCGTTCGACAATATAAAATGGTGCAAGCTGTTCGAGATTCTGAAAAAAGCAGGGTTAAGCTATAGGGAGAGACGGGTCATATACAATATGTACAACAAACAAGGGGGAATAATAAGAGTGGACGAACAAGAACGAAGTGCTCGTATTAAGAAGGGTGTAAGACAAGGCTGTAGCCTTTCGCCCCTACTCTTCAATCTGTACATCGAGGAAGCAATCATGGAAATAAAAGAAAGGTTCAGGAGTGGAATTAAAATGCAAGGTGAAAGGATATAAATGATACGATTCGCTGATGACATTGCTATCCCTGAGTGAAAGTGAAGAAGAATTAAATGATCTGCTGAACGGAATGAAAAGTCTAATGAGTACACAGTATGGTTTGACAGTAAATCGGAGAAAGACGAAGGTAATGAGAAGTAGTAGAAATGAGAACAGCGAGAAACTTGACATCAGGATTGATGGTCACGAAGTCAATGAAGTTAAGGAATTCTGCTACCTAGGCAGTAAAATAACCAATGACGGACGGAGGAAGGAGGACATCAAAAGCAGACTCGCTGTGGCAAAAAAGCCATTTCTGGCCAAGAGAAGTCTACTAATATCAAATACCGGCCTTAATTTGAGGAAGAAATTTCTGAGGATGTACGTCTGTAGTACAGCATTGTATGGTAGTGAAACATGGACTGTGGGAAAACCGGGACAGAAGAGAATCGAAACAGTTGAGATGTGGTGCTATAGACGAATGTTGAAAATTAGGTGGACTGATAAGGTAAGGAACGAGGAGGTTCTACGCAGAATCGGAGAGGAAAGGAATATGTGGAAAACACTGATAAGGAGAAGGGATATGATGGTAGGACATCTGCTAAGACATGAGGGAATGACTTCCATGGTACTAGAGGGAGCTGTAGAGGGCAAAAACTGTAGAGGAAGACAGGCGGTTGCAAAAAATAGTTGTGCGGCACATTGTTCAGCTCTGCAGCCGAGGACCCCTTACGGTCCTCAGATTAACAGATGACATCGGCAGTTGCGACTGCGATGGGCACAAGATCATTATAATTGACCGTTGAAAGGTGGAAACGTGTGAACCGATCGGAAGAACCATTTTTCTTGCTATACCTTCACCTTATTCTATTTACTGTACATGATGAAGTGTAATAAAGGTAAAAATTTGTGTTGTATACTGCTTCCATCATTTTAACTTAGCCTCAGGCTGAGGCGTAAATAGTTACGTAAACTACTCCACAGTACTTGTGGCCAGCAGCCAGGTTATTACGTTGAGCTAGGGACGCCACCACGGTATTGCCAAGTGAGAGACGCCAACATTCTGCCACAAACCCTTCAATGGGAGGACCGCGTGCAGTTGCGTGAGGTACGCAAGAGGGCTGGGCAAGGTAGAGGCCGCAACAGCTGGTCTCGCTCATGCCTGCCAGCTTCCTTATCGTCTGCACGTGTCCACCCATCCTTCCTATTGAGGGAAACGTGCTCTTTCCGTACCATGTGCGTCTCACCCTGCGGCCGTAGTCCGCTTTCGTAGATATGGTACACCTAACTGGTAGTTATTGGGAACAAACCCCATTTTTCCCTCAATCCTGGCATTTCTCATTTTACCTTGTAATATCTCTTTATATTCGATGAATTATTCTGATACAGTTCTAGCCTTGAATGACGTTTACAAATTTTCTATCTTCATACTCGCAGAATCCATGCGCAAAATAGTTTCATACAATAGCTATGCCATGAGCGCATAAGTATTCTTTGTAGTACTCTCTCTGGTGGTTGTTAGAAAAAAAAAGAAAGGGGGCTTCCGAGATTGTCTTCGTGCCGATTAGTCTGACCTTGGTTTGGAAGAACTGTATTCTGATTATTGAGATTTATAACAGAAGATAACTGATACGAACTCTACGATTAAAAAGGAAATATATATATATATATATATATATATATATATATATATATATATATATATATATATATATATATATATATATATATATATTGCTCCTTCATACAGACGTGTGTATTTGACAATTGAGAATTAATGATATTTATCGACGATATATTGCGTAGTTGTTAATCAGAAGGGACTTCCGAAAGACTGGATACGAAGCTGCATTTAATAATCCAAGAGCTCCATTACTTCTTCGGAAGGTTAAACTTCATCAAAGCCAAATATCCGCTTGATCTGAGGTTTCCCGACTGATTATACAACGCTCCCAAAATTACGAGGCATTTTATTTGTACAGATTAGCAGACTGCCGCAAAGCACGAGCCTGCAGAGAAGAAGAATCATCGCCTGATTTCATTCTTACAAGTAAAATTTCAGAATCATTTTGAGTGACTGAGCTATGACTGTGTTTCCTATCATGAATGATTGATTGCTCGAACGAATTGAGAGCTACAGAATTACGTATAGAAAGGAGGAAAAAATTACAACCTGTAGAACAACCACCCCTGATGACCACTTTCCTGGCAAGTGAAAACTGGTGTCCGAGAGTGAGATCTCTCCCGCCATTCGATCCGAATCGATATTTTCCTGCCGATCCTATCTGCTGGGAACTACAGCGTTGCCTAGGGGTTTGTTGCCGCGGGCCGCTGAGCAGTTTGATCTAGACGTCCCATCGGGCGAGCCCGACAACGTGTCAGGCATTTGAAGCGCTACTGTATATGGCTGCGCGCCACTTGATGGCGTCTCATGCCGGGGCGAGCCGCCGGCAGTAAAAGTGTCGCTGCAGGCTGCACCACACCACGCGCCGCCGCCGGGTGCTGTAATCGGACAGCCGCCTGTCTCTGCCGCACCCGACGCCGCCTCTGTCGCCACCCACCAGCGCCTGCGCAGACGCCAGCTCCGTGTGATTGAAGTGTTGTTGTTGCTGTAGTGGTCTTCAGTCCTGAGACTGGTGTGATGCAGCTCTCCATGCTACTCTATCCTGTCCAAGCTTCTTCATCTCCCAGTACCTACTGCAACCTACATCCTTCTGAATCTGCTTAGTGTATTCATCTCTTGGTCTCCCTTTGCGATTTTTACCCTCCACGCAAAATTTGTGATCCCTTGATGCCTCAGAACATGCCCTACCAACTCGTCCCTTCTTCTTGTCAAGTTGTGCCACAAACTCCTCTTCTCCTCTATTCTATTCAATACCTCCTCATTAGTTACGTGATCTACCCATCTAATCTCCAGCATTCTTCTGTAGCACCACATTTAGAAAGCTTCTATTCTCTTCTTGTCTAAACTATTTATCGTCCACGTTTCACTTCCATAATGGCTAAACTCCATACAAATACTTTCAGAAACGACTTCCTGACACTTAAATCCATACTCGATGTTAACAAATTCCTCTTCTTCAAAAACGCTTTCTTTGTCATTGACAGTCTACATTTTATATCCTCTCTACTTCGACCATCATCAGTTATTTTGCTCCCCTAATAGCAAAACTCCTTTACAAACTGTCTCATTTCCTAATCTAATTCCGTCAGCATCACCTAACTTAATTCGACTACATTCCATGATCCTCGTTTTGCTTTTGTTGATGTTCATCTTATATCCTCCTTTCAAGACACTGTCCATTCCGTTCAACTGCTCTTCCAAGTCCTTTGCTGTCTCTGACAGAATTACAATGTCATCGGCGAACCTCAAAGTTTTATTTCTTCTCCATAGATTTTAATACCTACTCCGAATTCTTCTTTTGTTTCCTTTACTGCTTGCTCAATATACAGATTGAATAACATCGGGGAGAGGCTACAGCCGTGTCTGACTCCCTTCCCCACCACTGCTTCCCTTTCATGCCCCTCGACTATTACAACTGCCATCTGGTTTCTGTACAAATTGTAAATAGCCTTTCGCTATTTAAGTATTGCCGCAATGCATTTTGCTAGTTAACGACTTCGGGAAACTTCCGTCGAGGGATCTTCTCATCGCCTGGAATAGATCGAGACTTTTTCTTGTTCATCTGTTCGGTCTCAATCCCAGTTTTGTAACTGTCTGATTTACGTCCTCGCCAACCAGTGAAGAGAACCGAATCGCCTCACGATGCTCCAACTACCGCAATATTTCACTGCAACAGCAGATAAGCACCCTGTCACATGAAACAATAGAGCTACAAGAACGGCTTAACGCGATAACTCGCGAACGTGAAGCCAAGGCTGCCAAAACTGCGGCATTCTCGGCCTTTCATGAGCCCCAGAATTTGGAGCAGAAAAATTTGTAGCAGATGTAACCAGTATGCTTCCACCCATAACTTCTGAACCTTCTTTTGTTGGAAAGCCAGACGAAAGAGTAACAACATTTTTGCAAAACATCAGGGACGTGGGACGTACACCCGTTTGATCAGACCGTTTTCTGTTAAATGTCAGCAAGCTGAAGCTTTCGGGTGATGCGTGATCTATTTTGAATCAGTAGACGCGTTACGGGAAGCACCCACCTTTCGTTTCTTGGTAGAAGGCTTATCAGAGCGCCACTTTCACAAGCTTGTGGTTAGCTATTACCTTGATCGGTTGTCCACCCTTAGACAGATATTTGGAAATTTGTGGTAAGGTACTATGGGACCAAACTGCGGAAGTCATCGGTCCGTAGGCTCTCACACTACTTAATCTAACTTAAACTAACTTACGCTAAAGACAATACATACACTCATGCCCTAGGGAGGACACGAACCTCCGACCTCCGTCGGGAGGAGACGTGTGCACCCTTAGACAGAAAAGCGGTTGGGGGGGGGGGGGAGGAGACACATTGAAGCATTTGCAGACAGAATTGTGGCAATATCGTGTCGCAAATGCACCCTAGGAAGGGACAATACACGTAATGTAGTCTTAATTGAAGAAGCTGGAGAGTGAGAAATCGACGCATTCACACGGGGAATCAACCCACAAGTAGGGACTGCACGAAGCAGTCAGACTTGCTCTGTTACGCGAGTATACGGGAAGATCTGTATCCGCCACCGCGCGCGAGGGAAGCGTGACATGTTTCCATTAACGACAGGAATTGCCAAAGATGAAGGAAGCCCAACAATATGGCCGAGCACTGCTGGGCTTCCTGTTATAAGAAATTCTATACCGTCGGACACGAACAAATTCGTGGTTCGCAAAATAAGTGGCCGGATTCCTCCAAGAGGATCGTGCCAGCAGGCAAAAAAAGAAATAATGAGTAAGGCAGGAGTACTACTCCACGGGGAAACAAGCTTTGGGCAAGTTCTGCCACCCCTCTCACCCTCAGTAAAATATGTGACTGCTATAACTGAGGCGAGAAATTTAGTTTTTGAAGGGAAGCTCAGACGGAAGACTGTCAAAATTCTTGTGGATACCGGAGCTCTGATTAGTGTTCTTTTTGTTTCTAATAATGACAAGCGTGTTCTAAAGCCGCCACGCGACGATATAAGTGGACTTGGAGACGAGATGATAAATACAATACTTTCCTTAACGCATTTCTCATGCTCTTTGGAAGGTGTTTTCCATTAGAACATTCCAAACGGGGAACTAGCAGTAACAGGCAGCCCGGAATTAATGGCTAAAATGGCTCTGAGCACTATGGGACTCAACATATGTGGTCATAAGTCCCCTAGAGCTACTTAAACCTAACTAACCTAAGGACATCACACACACACCCATGCCCGAAGCAGGATTTGAACCTGCGACCGTAGCGGTCACGCGGTTCCAGACTGAAACGCCTTTAACCGCACGGCCACACCGGCCGGCAGACCGGAATTATATCAGTATGTTAGAAGTAGTCGCAATCAAGCTACAGTAGCCCGTTACAAACATTATTGTAAGGTGCTTAAAATTGTTATTAGGAAGGCAAAGAGTATGTGGTATGCAAATAGAATAGCTAATTCACAGGGTAAAATTAAAGCCATATGGCCAGTAGTGAGGGAAATGTCAGGTCTGCAGCACAAGGTCGACGATATAAAGTCAGTTCGCAGTAAAAATATTTCTGTTACTGATAAATCAGATATATGTACAGTATTTAACAATCATTTTCTGAGCATTGCTGGTGAATTAAATAAAAATTTAGTTTCTACAGGAAATCATATAACTTTGTTGGCAAATGTGTTTCCGAGATTGATGTCTGAAATACTCCTCTGTGATACAGACAAGGGGAAGATTGAGTCAATAATTAAATCACTGAAGACTAAGGACTCTCGTGGTTATGATGGAGTGTCTAGCAGCATATTAAAGTACTGTGCTGCACATATTAGCCCAGATTTAGCCATATTTGTAATTTTTCCTTTGGGAATGGTCAGTTTCCTGAGCGATTAAAGTACCATGGAGAAAGGGATAATGTACATAATTTTAGACCTATTTCTATGCCATCAGTGTTTGCAAAAGTTATTGAATAGGCCGTGTATGTAAGGATAATTGATCATTTTATATCGCACGATTTCCTATCAAAAGAACAGTTCGGCTTTCGAAGTCGTTTAACAACTGAAAATGCTATATTATCTTTTCTCTTTGAGGTACTGGATGGGCTAAACAAAAGGTTTCGAACGCTTGCCATATTTTTTGGTTTAACTACGGCATTGTATTGTGTTGATCACAAAATATTGCTCAAGAAGTTGGACCATTACGGAATACGGGAGTAGCTCACAATTGGTTCACCTCGTACTTTAGCAACAGGCATCAAAAGGTCATTATTCACAAAGTTGATATCGGCTGTGATGTGGGGTCTGAGGGGGGTACTGTCAAGTGGGGGGTGCCCCAGGGATCAGTGTTGGGGCCACTCTTGTTCCTTATTTATATAAATGATATGCCCTCTAGCATTACGGTAACCCTAAAATATTTATGTTGCCTGATACCACTAGCTTGGTAGTAAGGGATGTTGTGTGCAGCATTGGCTCGGTTTCAGACAGTTCAGTACATGACCTATGTTCATGGCTTGTAGATAATAAAGTAACGCTAAATCAAAGACTCACTTTTTACAATTTCTAACACACAATTCAACAATACCTGACGTTCTAATTTCACAGAATGGGCATATGGTTAGTGAAACTGAATAGTTAAAATTTCTAGGTGTTCAGATAGATAGTAAGCTGTCGTGGAAAGCCCACGTTCAGGATCTTGTTCAAAGACTTAATAATGCCATTTCTACTATCCAAACTGTATCAGAAGTGAGTGATGGTTTGACACGAAAATTAGTCTACTTATCTTATTTTCATTCGCTTATGTCGTATGGTATTATATTTTGGGGTAACTGTTCCTATTCTAAGAGGATATTTTTGGCTCATAAACGGGCGGTTCGTGCAGTAAGGGGTGTTAGTTCGCGAACCTCTTGTAGACCATGTTCACGAGTCTGCGTATTTTGACATTGGCCTCTCAATATATATATTCCTTACAGTCATTTATTGTTAACAATATTAGCTTATTTCCAAGAATAAGAAGCTTTCACTCAGTTAATACTCGGCAGGAATCAAACCTGCATTTGGATTGGACTTCCTTAACTCTTGTGCAAAAAGGTGTGCAGTATACTGCTGTATCTATTTTCAATAAGCTACCACTCGAATTAAAAAATCTTAGTACTAATCCACGCGCTTTCAAATCGAAACTGCAAAGTTTACTCATTGGTCACTCGTTCTATTCTGACGCGGAGTTCCTTAAAAAATTAAGCTGATTCTTATTGTATTGTTGATTCTGTTTACTTAAACTTATGGACTGACTTTTTTCGGGTTCATAAATATTTATTTTTATCTGTTATTACTTTAATGCTGTAATTTCACGTACTGACACGTTCCACAACCTTGGAAATTTGCTCCTCAATTTGGTCCTACGGAACTTGGGGTGTAAATAAAAATAAATAAAATTCCTGCAGGCACCTGTGCAGTAGACAGCATATTCAAGGGAACTGCTTACTGAAGGAAAGGCGTATGTCTTTGATACGGAAGTAGTGAAGCAACGCAAATGGGATTTGGTATCATCCTGGGAAACGATTTCCTAATATAGTATCAGGCTGTGACAGATTATACACCATGGTCCACACAATGCGTCTCATTTGCGAGGAACCTATGAAGGGAGGCCTACCTCTCAAGCTCCAACTGAATGGCCTACATGGGCATAGAAAACTACAACACTTGCATCAATTAGCGGTGGAACTCCAGTTCTCTGGATTGAAGTCAAAGACCGGGTACCGCCGAGATCGGACTTCCTGGTCGACCCACTTGCCCTAAATGATTTTCTCGACAGGCTGCAAATCCGTGTTAAAAGAGGTCTACGTAGACCTGAACTAAAAGGGAACAGGTTTCAACTACCTGTGTGTGTTGCCAATTTTGTTCAGTGGTACTTAGAAATCCCACGTGGCACAATACTAGCCAGTGACGAAGAAGATACGCAATTAGAAGTTCCGAACCAGAAACAGTGTGAAGAGAAAAACATAAGCAGTTATCTGTGAAGAACATTTGCGCACTAGCACCTTCGTTAAGAAATCCATTGAAAGAGAAGTTTGCACAGTTCCTGGAGTTAGAGCAAAATCTTTTGTACCCAGTTTGAGAGGGATATGCTGGTTATACGAGAAATTGCAATATTTGCCAGCAACTGACATCGTACAACACGAAATTTCTACTGGAAAAGATAGACCAATAAAGCAGGGCGGCAAGGATAATTCAACCCTCTCCAAGCCCGTGGGCCAGTCCAGTTGTCATTGTGCCCAAAAAAAATCAATCAGTGAGGGGAGAATCTATCGTCTATATGTAAATAAGATTACCACTCCAGATACTTTCCCTCTGCCACGTATCGACGAGACTTTACAAGGGAATGGTCAGACTTGTCATGTCGAAACCTGATTTGCTTTTTTACCACTGTGAGTTAACATTGCAAGAAGTCAGTATGCAGAATTTTAGCTGCTGACATGACCTGGAAGTCTGCAAACAATTTTATGAAATAAGACATTATTATCGCATGGTTTCCGCGCTTGTAACTGCCTCTTGTACAACCCTGACCTCTCTCGCTACGTTACACCAACGCCATCTAGGGACAAGGTGCCGTCAGCTACGCGCCGCTCTCTCGCCACAGCAGTGAGAGAGCTGATTCCCCCAGTGAAAGCCATCGTATGATAATTAAACATTCGTTGACAAATATGGCTGAATTGTTATCTACAACATTCTTTCCAAATAGCTATGAAATAGACAAATAAATATACGGTTTCGAACCCGTCCAAATTTTATTTCTTGTAAATACCGCAAAAATGCGAAATATTGATACAATGTTCAAAACATAGGTTTTTTGTGCACCACCTATGTGCACCAAGAACATACAAGCAAAGACGACATATGACAGCCCTGCGAATCACAGACGTTGTTACATGTCCGTAGACAAAACTGGGCTGGTGTTAGGAATGAATCAGGCCTAGTATCAGTATATTTCGAGGAGTGCCACGCATATTTAATCAAATTTTGAAACCGTGGGGAGGAAAACTGATAATGTACTACTGACTGCAGCTTGAGAATATTGTCACGGTGATAGACAGGAAATTGCAGTGATCTGCACACAATTATTTTCTTAGTTTTTTGTAAAATGCCTTCCACTGACGGAAAAATTCTCTGTCTAATGGTTGAATTACGTTCGTCATGCCGGGTGGAATCTGAAGTATCTCTACTTCTTTGCCAGGGTGGGCTCGAAATACAGCTTTTAATGAATCAGACCTTTTATGACCTGACTAGGAATCTAGAAGGGGAAGAGATTTGTTCCCGCAGAACGGAAGAAAAGCATGACGCATGAAAAGTGTAACGTTTTCATTCCCCATTTTTTCCAGACTTCGATGCTTTTACCGCAAGATTGTTTGCGTAGAACATTGCTCTTTTGACATGTGGTCCAAAACGTCCAGTTCGTTCTTGAAGACACACATATAGGTTAGGGAGCAATGAACCATCCAGACTAATTACGGGAATTATAGTGTATGAATGAGTGAGTGCAGTCGTGGACTGCGAAATCGCCTCAATATGTTTTTCCCCTTTGAATGACAGTGTTCTTTTCGCACCCATTTCTTTTTGAAAACCTGACTGATCTGCATTGTACACGTACGATTCACTAAAACTAGCGATATTTTTTGCATTCGTAAGAAAAGCTTCTGTCATTTCGATTTGTGTCACTTCATTTTCCGACCTGTTTCTCGATACAAATTTTGTTATTTTTCTTGCCACAATTTTATGTGATCTTTTGAAGCAATTAATCCACCTTTGAGAAGCTGTAAATTCTTTAGCGCCTATCGCATTGGCGTTCTCTAACGTCCAATCACGCAAAGTTGTATCGCTGACACAAAATGACTGTTGGCTGCCGTTGGTAAATAGCTCAAAAAGTCGCGCATTTATCTCCGTCGCAATTTCCAGTCGACTCTTACGTCGTCCAGCGAATGCTTTTTTGCATCTATACAATTCACGTTCAGGACGGACAAAGCGATACTTATTTTGAACGGTACTGACACGTAGGCGTTTCTTACCACCTTCGTTCAACCAATACGTCTCCGCTTTTTCGTTGTCTGATAAGGTAATTGTAGTTGCTGGTGTTACTTTCGGAGATAATTGATGATGGTGCGTGACACTATCACTCGAAGAGTCTTCATGAGTGCAACTTTCGTCGGTGTCTTCGCCGTCTGGAGATTCACAGTCTGCAATATCGAGTGCTTCATTTGTTTCTATCCACATGTCTGCGCCATTTACACGATCGTCTAGACGTTTAACAACCATGTCGCACAACACATAGTCTTCACGCGTGTTTTCTGTTGATTGCTTCATTTGACGTCTGTGGTATATCTCCATGGCAAGCAACAAAACATTTACAGGGTTCGCCGTCACCTGTGAGGGGAGATTGAATGTTAACCGTAAAGTGGCTTGCGGAGTATAGATGAACATGTACAGAACATCTTTCACATCTCTAACCAGTTTCAGGACGGTATGTTTCAAGATACGTACCAGAAATTAAAAGGTCGTGCATGCCACAGAAACGAATATTCGTTTCCCCTTTCCACCAAAACCGTGCAGCGATATTCCTCTTTAGTGAACGCCGCGAAAGGACGGCCGCACTTGCCGACCATGCGCACAACGCTCGCGACTCGCCACTTCCAGGGGTGGCCGGCCGTCAATGCAAGCTCCAAGCAGGAAACACAGCCATGTTCGTGATTTTTTTTTTTAGGTGGCTTCCAGTTCATGTCATCAGCTACAATTTTGCATACGGACCTTCTGTACAGTTAAATAACAGTGCTAAAAAAAGCAATACATGTTTCGGCGTGACAAGTCTGACCATTCCCTTGTTGGACAGGTTAGGAAACTGCAAATACCTTATCACCCTGGACATGCGTTCTTGATAGCATGAGATTTCGATTGCACCACAAGATATCTAAAACTGATTTTGTGGTCCCATCTGGACTGTAGGAATTCCTACGCACGCTTATTGGTCCAAGAAATGCTCCTGCCACTTTTCAGAGTTTTCCGACTTGTAATTCAGAGGTTTAAAGCCTACTATGTGCCTTGGTATCTCGACGACATCGTAATTTTTGCAAAAACAATGGAACAGCATGCTGTAAGATTAAGAAACGTATCATCTAGATTGCACATTTGACTTTAAATCAAGAAATTGTTTTTTACACAGTCAGTACCTGGGGCATATCATTAGTTCAGATAGAGGTAAGCCAGATATTAAGCTAACTGAGGCCGTAGATAACTTTCCATCCCCAAGAAATGTTAAAGAGTTACAATCTTTCCTAGGTTTAGCTAACTATTACAGGCATTTAGTGCAGGATTACGTTACAATAGCAAAGCCATTAACAAAATTACTAAAGAAATATGCAGTAGCTGAATGGACAGACGAGTGCGAAGCAGAAATGAGGGAAATTAAAGAAATGTGGACTAGTTCACCTTTACTGATATATCCAGATTTCGAAAAACCTTTCATTCTTTCGATGGAAGCATCAGACTATACTGTCGGATCTGTTTCAAATCAGGAATGTAATGGTGAGGAAAGACTAACTGGTTACGCCTCCAGACGAATGAACTTAGCGGAAATTAATTAAAATACTACCGATAAGGAACTGCTAGCCCTCATCTTTGGAGTACATTACTTTAAGTGTTGATCGTGTGGGCGTCAGTTTACCGTGGTTACAGACCACGCTGCTTTAGTGTGGATGCTAAGTTTAAAAGATGTCAATACTCGCTTGACTAAAATTATCACAATATGATGACACAGTTAAGCATAAGTCTGACCGCCTGCAGAGCAATGCCGACGGCCTAAGCAGAAAGGTTGGAGTTTCCCAAGCAGATGATGTTTCCATAGAAGAAAGAATTACAAGAGATGGATGTAGAAATAGTAACGCCTAAGGAATTGCAACAAAGAACAGCAGGACAGTGTTATGACAGTTTACAGGCCCGTCATAATGGTCGACGAGCGACAAATACAAGAATAGCCTCAATTTTCGGGTCGAGACGTTGACGAACCGACGTTACGAAATTTATACGAAATTGTCTGCCTTTTGCGCAAAGGGCGCCTCCTCCAAGGACTAAATAAAGTTCCTTCACAGATATTACCAGAAGCATAGAAATCAGTTCGAATTGTGGCCTTGGATATCTGCAGCCCATTTCCACAAAGCACTAAGAATAATAAATATATATTTTCTATTATTGATCACTTTTCAAAGAACTTAATTTTGATATCATTTGCGGATATGACAGCTGAAACTGCTGCTTGCGCCTTTGTCAATCACTTGGTACTGCCGTACAGAAGTCCGGACCAAGACTCAGATTTTAGTCAGCACTATTTGCACAAGTCTGCAGAATGTTATAAATCAAAAATCAAAAAATGGCTAACTACGCCCTTCCACACTCAATACAACAGGCGCCTAGAGCGAGTGCACAAACTGTTGTGCGAATGCTATTGTATTATGTACAGAAGACCAAGCTAGATTGGGACACATATATAGGATTTGTCACCTCAGCTTACGAAATTGGTGTCCATGAGGTAACGGGGTACTCCGCATACGAAGCAGTCTTTGCAAGACCCTTCATACCCTATGGGATGTCAAACGGGTACTCACTGCTTCGCAGGAACAATTGGCAAGCATTGCAGACGCAGTACCACTTCATCGCGTGAAACGAGCTTGGTTTAATGCTGGTGGCATCAATCATATTGAAAACAGTGTTTGGCACTCCTGATCAGATTGATGCTGATAAATTAGACAACGCTTTTAATCAAGCCATGTCCCTTTCCAAGCAAACTTTGAGATTCTCGTATGCCAACATGTATGTCTTGAACATGTTGAAGATAATCTTCTATGGACTAACCAACAAATCAGTGACGTAGTCGCCAAACTAATACACAACTACGAAGAATTGAGGAACTCAGTACAATTAGAATTGGTCACTGTGCACCAACAGCTAATGAATATTACGTCTTCTCCAGAGGAAACTGGGCACTGCAGAGTTTACTATACAATACACAGGCACACCAATTGCATATCAATGCCAGCCGGAGTGGCCGAGCGGTTCTAGGCGCTACAGTCTGGAGCCACAAGGCCGCTACGGTCGCAGGTTCGAATTCTGCTTCGGGCATGGATGTGTGTGATGTCCTTAGGTTAGTTAGGTTTAAGTAGTTCTACGTTCTAGGGGCTGATGACCTCAGAAGTTAAGTCCCATAGTGCTCAGGGCCATTTGAACCATTTTTTTGCATATCAATACCCTGCGGGCTACTATTCAGTTAGGCCTGCAACAAAAACCCAGCCCTAACTTACTACTGGTAAATATGTTCTTAGACGCTCTCACTTATATCTCATTCCACTTGATGCCACCCATGTAGCCAACTTATCCCATTTTGGATCCTAATCTTGCATGTACGTCAAAAGTAAAATGTTTATCTTTTGAAATGTCATTAAGAGTGATTCATGTCAGCCTTTGTATCATTCACAGACTAGTAACCGGCTCACATGGAAGGGAGAAGGAATTGTACATGGTAATGATAATGATGGCAAAAATTTGTATTGTATTTTGCTTCCATCACTGCCTCAGGCAGTGGCGTGAACAGTTACGTAAACTACTCCACAGTACTTGTGGCCGGCTCCCACGATGAGCTAGGGACGCCACCATGATTTTGCTGAGTGAGAGACGCCAACTCTCTGCCACAAACCCGCCGACGGGGGGAGGGCGTGCCATCATGTGAGGTACGCAAGAGGGTCGGCGAGGTAGAGGTGTCAAGTGTTGCCTATCAGCAGGCGCCTAGGACTCTCACGAGTTTTCTCTGTACAGGTACTGCCCGTTCTCAACCACTAAATGCGTGGAAATCAACGTCTCAGGGGAAGGCGTGATTTCATTGACGCATTGTATGACACCCCGTGAATCTTTTCGTGTTAATTGTGAACGGCAGTGCGTCTGAAACATTGGTTTTCGACCTGATTTCAATTCTGGAAGTCGCATTTCGAAACTCTATCGTGGAGACGTCAAAAGAAATGGTACCAATGTGATATAACTCAGTTCACACCGACATGAAATTAGGAGCTCTCTCCTTTTCTTCACAAGTGTCGAAACCCTACTGTCTGAGAGTCGCCGAGACTGACAATGACTTTGTAGAGCTCCGCAGGTTTACTCAGCTGCAGAGAAAGGCTGTAAGAATTTCTGAGCCAGGTTTCGAATTGATACATGACAATGGGAAGTAACTACGGGGTTTCGAAAAAGTTATCCTTTGATTGTTTTGTGCAGAGTAGATGGTAAATGTGTCTTCTGTTTTATATTCCTCAAGTGCAGAGGAATTAGGAGTTACCGTAATTCTGATTCCAATGTGGATATGATAGATGAAGATAGGCACTATCTCTTACGTATCTCTATAGAAAAATACATATGTGTAAAACCTACTAGGAGTTCTGCAATCGCAGTTTAGAAAATAATCACCAACGAAATTTAGATTTGTTCCCGGAGCAAACTAGATTAGCAGATGTACAGCTTTCTTTCAGCCATTCATCAAACAATTCAGTACCGAAACAGCAAAAAATGAATTGCAAATTCAAATAAAAGTATATATATGAAGATGGTATCTGTTCTTTCGGACAGTAAGGCCGCGAGTAATGAGTATAATGGGCAGGGGCACCATGAATTGAGTGCGGGACAATAGCCGGCACGGTAGCTCAGCGTGTTCGGTCAGAGGGTTAGCTGCCCTCTGTAGTAAAAAAACTGAGTTAACCGATCAACAACTAAATTAAACGGATGTCTTACGACGTCCGCCCCGAGCAGACACAACGACCTAAAGTGAACAAAATGAGATTAAAAAAAAGAAAAAAAAGATGGATAGAGTATCTGCCACGTAAGCACGAGACCCCAGGTTCGAGTCTCGGTCTGTGCACGTATTTTCAACTGTCCCCGTTGACTTACATCAACGCCTGTATCCGGCTAGAGGTATTCATTTCATTGAAATAAATGTATTTAAATGATACAATTTAACCTCAGCTGAAGGCACACGGCGTAATACAGAGAAACTTACAGTGCTTTTAGCCACTTCCCAGTCCATTGACAAATGGAACCAGGAAAAAGTTATTTAATGTCTTTGTAAGCAGCGTTACGTATCTCATCCGACTACGAGCAAGGCAGTCTAGTTATTACACTAGCAAACAAGGAAGTCGTTTTTCTACCAGATTGGTACCCTGAGTGTCTCTGTATGGGATTTACCAACCTGTACAATATGGTCAAGCAGTTAATGCTCTCCTTCAATGTCTGCTCCATATTGTACTTGTTAAGCGCTGCAGAAACTCGAGGAGAATCTTAGAAGCGGTCTCATCAGAATTTCGTCTGCAACCAGAAGAGATGATTCAGTGGCCGAGATGTTAGACTTGTATTCCATCGTCCAGGTTAAGAAATTGTCGATTCTTCCACGTAGAGAACATAAAACCCACCAAAAAACTTCGGTGGATGTTCAGGGATATTTTCTGTTTTCATACTTATGAAGAGCCCATGGGCTCCAGTGACTCGTTACAGGGTAAAAGCATTTCATTTGTTACTATACATATATCGATAACATTTTAATCCTATTCGATCGCACAATAAAGTAACGTCATGCATTCACAATTCAACAGTTTACACAAAAAAATTAATTTCACTATGAAAAGAAAAAAATGAAAATCTGAACGGACATTCGATATTTCTCATAAACAACGACAATAAACATAATTATAGACAACCAATGTTGCTACCCGAAGGCACACAAGTTCACATATTCTCATTCTATGACACACAGACTGATCAGCTTAGGAAAAGAAAAAAATTGAGAAAGAGCTAGTAGATCTTCTCCGAAACCTGTCTATACATAACGGCTATCCCAAAAAAGTAGTGGACACATTTTTCAAAAAGAAAACCAGTCGAACACATGCCAGTCCTGGAGGTGAAATTACTTAAATCAGCCACACAAACGAACAACAGAAAAACAAAGTTCTTGTATGACCATATCTAGGTATTACTTCCGACAAAATTACTCGATATTTCAATAATACAAAATTATACACTAGCTAAAGAAACATTATCAGTGCACAACGGTTAGATATAACACACAAATCGGAGCCATTTCCGCAATCAGGAATCTACAAAATTAACTGTGAAGAATGGTCAACATTTTATAGTGGACAAACAGGAAGGAAAGTATCGCGTAATTTTTTGGAATGAATTAAACTGAATACTGCTTCATACAACGATAACTGTGCCATTATTCCTATAGCATGAAATGGTTTTGAAAGTACTCTTTTATGTTTGTTGAAGGCCACGGCTAATTTTTCTCAGGGCGCTATCCGCAGAAATCTCATCGTATCCCAACGTGAAGACATCCGTCTTATTCATGATGGATTAAAAATCTTTATTTAATATTACGCGATAGCTACCTATGCGCAACGGCAACATAAGCATTTATACATATTACTAATAATAAAAATTGTACCTCTGGCCTAATATGAATTGGAAAGTATTACAAGACGCCGTTTTCAATTGATTGATATTATTCTTTTTAATACTTTTAGCATTAAATGACTTAAAAGAACCTATATAATTTTTGTCATTAATGGCGTCGCTACAGTAATGAGCCTACGCAAAATGGCCGAGGCAACATTTAATTATTACGTACAGAATCAAAAGCAGGATAGGTACTCACTACTGACAATAACAAATATTACAATTATTAATTTCATTTATCTTCAGCAACATTGTATTACTACTACAGATAAATGTATTAGTTACAGGCCGTGAACCATTAGCGTCCGTCAGCTAGAACATCGATATAGATAAGATAATGAAACAAAAACATTTGCTCATACTTCTTCCACAAAGGGACAAAGATAATAATAACTGCGATTCGAAGATCGCAGATAGCGCTTCTCCATTGTTGTGTATCGACGACTGATCTATACTCTCTTTTTTACCGGAGGCTATGCTATAAAAGTTAGAAAACGATTCAAAGAACACACGAAATCAACTGACCATAATCCAGCCACTTTTACTACGAACTTAAAAGACACTACCATAAAATACCTGACACAGACGAATCACATTAAATATTACTTAAGGTAGAAAAAGGAAAAAAGGTGGATGTAATTTAAAAGACCAATGAGACCTAATTTTAAATGAAGAAAAGACCTGCGGAATGAAAATTCATAGGCAGCATTTTACTAATTCTACGACGAAGCATTACGGATCTATGAAATGTATAATTATCGCTAAGCTCATTATTAAAGATGGATTTGCTTTCGGACAATTCAGGAAAGCAGATTAATATTTGAAACAATTTCGAGCGGTTTGGAATCCACCAGAGAGCCAGCAACTAGCTATGGGAAGTGCCAGAACGACGAAGATCTGAGAGCGATACAGGAATCACCAAACTGTATGCTAGCACCTGAAAGATCGGAAATTTTGCCACGCGTACGAAGATGGGGGGGGAGGTGGTTATGTAGTGTCGATTGCTCATTGGGTGGGATTTCAAACTGACTCCACTATTTTCCCATATTATGGGAAATTCAGAACCCTGGAGGACATAATGGAGAACCATTAACAAAACTGCCAAGCTGGAGCAGCTCAAAAAGTCAATGAGGCTAGGAGAGTGAACAAGCAGTCATTGCGAGCTCAGACGGGCGTCATAGCTAAAAGGAGGTACTTGCTTCGCACGGAATGTTTCCAGTTTGCCTTCTGTGAGAATGTAAAACTTGTGTCGACCCAGTTTTCAGACTCTGAGTACAGCCATTCATTCATTCCGACGTCAATCGTCAGTTTGTGACGTTTTCATTTTGCTTTCCATGACAAATGGACTTCCTGGCGGCCGATGCTTGAACCATTAAGCATCTGACCGTATATCTCCGTCAGAGCTCACCTTCCAATGACTCGTACCTCCACAAGATAGTCACCAACGATAATAGTCACTGAGCTTGAAGAGGACGCAGCATTGGCTGCTGTAGCGCACTGTGCTTGAAAGGGTGAGGCCGGTAACACGGAAGGACAGAGTCGTTACGCCAATTGCATCGCCACCTCACGGCAAAGGGACATCAAAGGCGAAATCTGTTTGCCGTAAACACGTAACCACACACACGATAAGAGCTAGTTGTGGCGCCGTGTCGACGCTGCATCAGCCGCCCATACCTTCAAGTAGTGAGGTGAAGTGACTAACCACCCTCTCGACCTCCATTATCCTTGCGAAGTTACTGAGTCTTCTCTACTCCCGGTCAAATCGGCAATGATATTATACACTATCAGCCATTAAAATTGCGCACACCAAGAAGAAATGCAGATGATCAACGGGTATTCATTTATCAAATATATTATACTAGAACTGACATGTGATTACATTTTCAAGCAATTTGGGTGCATAGATCCTGAGATATCAGTACCCAGAACTACCACCTCTGGCCGTAAAAACGGCCTTGATACGCCTCGGCATTGAGTCAAACAGAGCTTGGATGGCGTGTACAGGTACAGCTGCCCATGCAGCTTCAACACGATACCACAGTTCATCAAGAGTAGTGACTGGCGAATTGTGACGAGCCAGTTACTCGCCCACCATTGACCAGACGTTCGCAGTTGGTGAGAGATCTGGAGAATGTGCTGGCCAGGGCAGCAGTCGAACATTTTCTGTATCCAGAAACGCCCGTACAGGACCTGCAACATGCGGTCGTGCATTATCCTGCTGAAACGTGGGGTTTCGCAGGGATCGAATGAAGGATAGAGCCACGGGTCGTAACACATCTGAAATGTATCGTCCACTGTTCAAAGTGTCGTCAATGCGAACAAGAGGTGACCGAGACGTGTAACCAATTGTACCCCATACCATCACCGGTTGATGCGCCAGTATGGCGATGACGAATGTCGCCAAACATGGATGCGACCATCATGATGATGTAAACAGAATCTGGATTCATCCGAAAAAATGACGTTTTACCATTCGTGCACCCAAGTTCGTCGTTGAGTACACCATCGCAGGCGCTCCTGTCTGTGATGCAGAGTCAAGGATAAACGCAGCCATAGTCTCCGAGCTGATAGTCCATGCTGTTGCAAACGTCGTCGAATTGTTCGTGCAGATGGTTGTTGTCCTGCAAACGTCCCCATTTGTCGACTCAGGGATCGCGACGTGGCTGCACGATCCGTTAGAGTCATGAGGATAAGATGCCTGTCATCTCGACTGCTAGTGATATGAGGCCGTTGGGACCCAGCACGGCGTTCAGTATTACCCTCCTGAACCCAAAGATTCTATATTCTGCTAACAGTCATTGGATCTCGACCAACGTGAGCAGCAATGTCGCGATACGATAAACCGCAATCGCGTTAGGCTATAATCCGATCTTTAACAAAGTCGGAAACGTGATGATAGCATTTCTCCTGCTTACACGAGGCATCACAACAGCGTTTCACCAGGCAACGCAGGTCAACTGCTGTTCGTGTATGGGAAATCGATTGGAAACTTTCCTCATGTCAGCACGTTGTAGGTGTCGCCACCGGCGCTAACCTTGTATGAATGCTCTGAAATGCTAATCATTTGCATATCACAGTATCTTATTCCTGTCGGTTAAATTTCGCGTCTGTAGCACGTCATCTTGGTGGTGTAGCAATTTTAATGGCGAGTAGTTTATCTGTGTTACTGATCTGAGAATGAGGATAATAATGAACCTAATTGTTTCCATGTGTTTACCATCTCCAAATTCAATGTATATTCTGTGTCTTTGTTTGCAAGTCAGTCCCTCATTCAGTTTTAAATCACTGCATTTTCATGCTCAACACAGGACAGCCCTATTGGCACAAATGGGCCAATCTAATCAGATTTTCAGTGACAACATTTTGACGTCCAGAGTAGGGTGACCTCATGTTAAGTCAATTTCTGAATTAGATAACAGTTTACAGCAATTTAGCACCATATGTGGGTTTGCGGGACCTTATTAGTATAATCAATTAGTCAAATCAATTTGGAGTTCACATCAGTATGTTCGCATCTTCATGTTACTCTTTGCGTTATGTTGTTCATGTTGCAGATTCTGCGTTACAGAGTTTTGCTAGTTATTTAAACCGTCTGACAGTGTCACCAGAAACGATCACGTTTGTAATTGGAACATTCTGGAAAAGCTTCTTATTTATACAGTTATTGGTGCGACAAGGCAGAAAGATACTATGATGCGCCAGAACTGAAATTGCAGATCAGTTTGAGTTTTTATCCTTCATGCAGACCCGACCTCTCCCCATGCGATTTCCATACTTTTTGAGTCCTGAAGAAAAGTTGCTCCAGACGAAGAGGTACACGCCTGGGTACAACTATGTTTCAGTAGGCAAACGTAAACATTTTTCAATGAAGGCATTGCTCGTCTTGTCTCACAGTGGGATAGTAGTAAGGGTAACGGCGATTACTGTTGAAATAATAAACAGTTTACTTACTTTTTTCCCATCTGTCTCGTTTTCATTTGACTGACCCTTACATGCAATGAAGCGCCAAAGAAACTGGTACAGGCATGCGTATTCAAATACAGTGACAGGTAAACTAGCGGAATACGGCGGTGCGGTCGGCAACGCCTAGATAAGACAAGTGTCTGGCGCAGTAATTAAATCGGTTACTGCTGCTACAATGGCGGGTTATTAAGATTAAAGTGAGTTCGAACGTGGTCAGCGCACGGGCGATGGAACATAGCATCTCTGAGGTGGTGATCAAGTAGGGATTTTCCCGTACGACCAGTTCAAGAGTGTACCGTGAATATCAGGAATCCTGTTAAACATCAAGTCTCCGACCTCGCTGCGACCGGAAAAAGATCCTTCAAGAACTGGACCAACGACGACTGAAGAGAATCGTTTAACGTAACCGAAGTGCAACTCTTCCACAAATAGCTGCAGATTTTAGTGCTGGGCCACCAATAAGTGTCAGCGTGCGAGCGTTTCAACGAAACACTATCGATACGGGATTCCGGAGCCGAAGGCCTACTCGTGTATCATTGATGACTGCACGACACAAACCTTTACGCCTCGCCTGGGGCCGTCAACACCGACATTGGACTGTTGATGACTCAAAACATGTTACCTGATCGGACGAGTCTCGTTTCAAATTGTATCGAACGGATGGAAGTGTACGGGTATGAAGACAACCTCATGATTCCACGACCCTGCATGTCAGCAGGGGACTTTTCAAACTAGTGGAGGCTCTGTAATTGTGTGAGGCGTGTGCAGTTGGAATGGTATGGGACCCCTGATGCGTCTAGATACGACTGTGACAGGTGACACGTACGTAAGCAACCTATCTGATTACCTGCTTCCATTCATGTCCAATGTGTATTGTGATGGACTTGGCCAGTTCCAGCAGGACAATGCGACACCCCACAGGTCCATGATTGCTACAGGCTCTATGAGTACTCTTCTGAGATTAAACCCTTCCGCTGGCCACCAAACTCTCCAAACGTGAACATTATTGAGCATATGTGGGCTGCTTTGCAACGTGCTGTTCATAAGAAAAATGGTTCAAATGGCTCTGAGAACTATGACACTTAACATCTCAGGTCATCAGTCCCCTAGAACTTAGAACTAACTTAAACCTGACTAACCTAAGGACATCACACACATCCATGCCCGAGGCAGGATTCGAACCTGCGACCGTAGCGGTCGCGCGGTTCCAGACTGAAGCGCCTAGAACCTCTCGGCCACAACGGCCGGCTGTTCAGAAGGGATTTCCATCACCCCCCCTCCCCCCGTACTCTTACGGATTTATGGACAGCCCTGTAGGTTTCATGGTGTCTGTTACTTCCAGCACTACTTCAGAAATTAGTCGAGCCTATGTTATGTTGTGTTGCGGCACTTCAGCGTGCTCGCGGGATCCTACACGATATTAGTCAGCAATATCAATTTGTTTGGCTCTTCAGCGTATAATGTATTCTGTGTCTTAGGATAAGTTTCACGGAGAGCATAAGGGAACAATTAACAGCAGTGGGGGAAAGAAGTATAGTAGAAGAAGAATGGGTAGCTTTGAGAGACGAAATAGTGAAGGTAGCAGAGGATCAAGTCGGTACAAAGACGAGGGCTAGTAGAAGTCCTTGGGTAACAGAAGAAATATTGAATTTAATTGATGAAAGGAGAAAATATAAAAATGCAGTAAATGAAGCAGGCAAAAAGGAATAAAAATGTCTCAAAAATGAGATCGACAGGAAGTGCAAAATGGCTAAGCAGGGACGGCTAGAGGACATATGTAAGTATGTAGAGGCTTATCTCACTAGGGGTAAGATAGATACTGCCTACAGGAAAATTAAAGAGACCTTTGGAGAAAAGAGAACCACTTGTATGAATATCAAGAGCTCAGATGGAAACCCAGTTCTAAGCAAAGAAGGGAAAGCAGAAAGATTGACCGAGCGAGGTGGCGCAGTGGTTAGACACTGGACTCGCATTCGGGAGGACGACGGTTCAATCCCGCGTCCGGCCATCCTGATTTAGGTTTTCCGTGATTTCCCTAAATCACTCCAGGCAAATGCCGGGATGCTTCCTTTCAAAGGGCACGGCCGACTTCCTTTCCCGTCCCTCCCTAATCCGATGAGACCGATGACTTCGCTGTCTGGTCTCCTTCCCCGAAGCAACCAACCAACCAGAAAGATTGAAGGAGTATATAGAGGGTCTATACAAGGGCGATGTACTTGAGGACAATATTATAGAAATTGAAGATAATGTAGATGAAGATGAAATGGGAGATGCGATACTGCGTGAAGAGTTTGACAGAGCACTGAAAGACCTGAGCCGAAACAAGACCCCGGGAGTAGACAACAATCCATTAGAACTACTGACGCCCTTGGGAGAGCCAGTCCTGACAAAACTCTACCATCTGGTGAGGAAGATGTATGAGACAGGCGAAGTACCCTCAGACTTCAAGAAGAATATAATAATTCCAATCCCAAAGAAAGCAGGTGTTGACAGATGTGAAAATTACCGAACTATCAGTTTAATAAGTCACAGCTGCAAAATACTAACGCGAATTCTGTACAGACGAATGGAAAAACTGGTAGAAGCCGACCTCAGGGAAGATCAGTTTGGATTCCGTAGAAATGTTGGAACACGTGAGGAAATACTGACCTTACGACTTATCTTAGAAGAAAGATTAAGGAAAGGCAAACCTACGTTTCTAGCATTTGTAGACTTAGAGAAAGCTTTCGACAATGTTGACTGGAATACTCTCTTTCAACTTCTAAAGGTAGCAGGGGTAAAATACAGGGAGCGAAAGGCTATTTACAATTTGTACAGAAACCAGATGGCAGTTATAAGAGTCAAGGGGCATGAAACGGAAGCAGTGGTTGGGAAGGGAGTGAGACAGGGTTGTAGCCTCTACCCAATGTTATTCAATGTGTATATTGAGCAAGCAGTAAAGAAAACGAAAGAAAAATTCGGAGTAGGCATTAAAATCCATGGAGAAGAAATAAAAACTTTGAGATTCGCCGATGACATTGTAATTCTGTCAGAGACAGCAAAGGACTTGGAAGAGCAGTTCAACGGAATGGACATTGTCTTGAAAGGAGGATATAAGATGAGCATCAACAAAAGTATAACGAGGATAATGGAATGAAGTCGAATTAAGTCGGGTGATGCTGAGGGAATTAGATTATGAAATGAGAGACTTAAAGTAGTAAAGGAGTATTGCTATTTGGGGAGCAAAATAACTGATGGTCGGAGTAGAGAAGATATAAAATTTAGACTGGCAATGGCAAGGAAAGCGTTTCTGAAGAAGAGAAATTTGTTAACATCGAGTATAGATTTAAGTATTTGTATGGAGTGTAGCCATGTATGGAAGTGAAACATCGGCGATAAATAGTTTGGACAGGAAGAGAATAGAAGCTTTCGAAATGTGGTGGTGCTACAGAAGAATGCTGAAGATTAGATGGGTAGATCACATAACTAATGAGGAGGTATTGAATAGAATTGGGGGGAAGTGGAGTTCGTGGCACAACTTGACGAGAAGAAGGGCCCGGTTGGTAGGATATGTTCTGAGGCATGAAGGGATCACAAATTTAGCATTGGAGGGCAGCGTGGAGGGTAAAAATCGTAGAGGAAGACCAAGAGATGAATACACTAAGCAGATTCAGCAGGATGTAGGTTGCAGTAGGTACTGGGAGATGAAGAAACAACAGTATAAGTTTTCACTGTACTGTAGCCTGATTTGAAGATGAGATTATTTAAGTACCAAGGGGCGCGTAATTGTTTCGTTCTCTTGAAAACGCAGGATTCGCAACACATTACGTGTTATGATTCTTGAAAGTATATTGCGACAAGGAATTTTTCTTCAAGAGACTTTCAGCCTTCCTCTCAACCTTTTTTGCAGGATTAGTATTTTGATACGTTGCATCAGATATTAAACACTTTCTCTGGTAGGATAGGTCGTATTCTGAGGAAACGTGGTGTGAAGTGAGTTCCTTCGACCATCATTTATAATTGGGCCCTTTTCAGCGTGCGTTAATGCTGAACTTAGGTTGGAGTGTCCACTTTATCCCTTGCTGTTGTGTGATGTCACACAGTGCTCAGCCTGTTAGGAGCGTAAAGGACCGGTCTATTGAGCCTAAGCGTTACAGACGCTTTTAAAGTAAATAAAATCTCCACTTCTAGATATTGCGATTGTATTGTTAAGGTAGCTCTTGCGAATGAACTAGCAAGTGACCTTACAAGTGGAGACAGAGACTTTGGCTTAAATTCTGCCTGCTCTCAATTTGGTCAAACAAAATGGCGATGCAATTAGCATTACTTTCTCATCCATTTTTAATTAATATTTCACTATCGATAGTGTCTAACGTTGTTTACCTTTTACTTTTTGCTTACGACAATTGTTTCCGGTATGCGTTGTCTATCAACACACGCTTGTTTTGGCTCCTGGATGGCATAGCTCCTCACATCAAGGCTTACAGTTTCGATTCACAGCTATTTCTTTTGTACCTTTAAATGGGTGAGTTGTTCATATGTTAAAATATCGGAAGGTTTCAAGTGCGTTTACGCTGCTGCATATCAGTAAGTTACAGGAACATTCGATACCTCACGAAAAGCTCAAGTTTCACAAAGTTCTTGTTATCTTTGAAAGAAATTTGAAAGATACATTAGTACTGAAAATTTCCTCATTAATATAACGTGTGCTCTACGAAATTTCTCCTTAGTCTCTTCAGGATACGTGTGCTCAACAGATACCTTGTGAAAGAGTACCTGCCTACAACTTTCTTCCCCTGTCACAATTGTTTAAAAACTACAGATTTTCATTACGCAACGTTCATGTTACAGAGGGTAATTTATCACATCGTTACTGAAAGTGTGCCCCTAGTGACATGAAGACCTCCCAAAGGCCCGATAAGCGACCCCGAAACTTGGATAATAATTGATGAGATGGCTTGGAACTGCGGCTGGAGAAACTTCCATTGCGTTGCAGAATTCACTGTGATAAATCATGTATGATAGTTGAATACGTGCGGAATACACTCGGATTGCTCCAATCTAAAGTGCTGCAGTATTCACAGCTGTCTGCAGCTGGAGACACCCGTTTGCATGGAAACTCTTCTCTTGGTTGGAGAAGAGTGTTATACAGTGCTAGTATGAAACGTATTTCTAAAATTATTATTTCATGCTATTGCTACGTTATGATTCTAAAGGGTGTTTCATAATTTTTTGAAGATTTAAAATTTGAATGACACACACATTAATCGTGAAACGTAGTTGAACATTTTACTCAGGTACAAAATGGATTCAGGTCTACTTATGGAATACCACATCGAATAAATGTGGATCATTCGCGGCTATGCAGTACTCAAGTTGTTTTGCCCAGTTCTTGAACACGTATTTCGTAACTGCTGAAGGGCTTCTGTAAATTACATTGTGAATTCAATCTGTTAACTGTTGCAAGCTTCTCGGCCTGTCGGAATACATTCTAAACTTGAAATAGCCTCATAGATAAAAGTCTGGCACTGTTAAATCAAGCGAGCGAGGTGGCCGTTCGACACAAGCGCGTTTCGAAATTATGTGGTTACCAAACGCTTCACCGAGGACTTGCAAGGTCTTGTTGGATGTGTGGCATGTTCAGCACTTCGGCACGTTTTCCTAAAGAACGATGAGGGCTTGCCTGTAAACTGCTAGGCAGACGTTCGATGTTCTCGGGAGAATGGTCTTCCGAGAGGACTGGCAGTTGCACGGAAATTTCTTACCCAATTTAGTATTGTTCCACGAATAGGAATTCGATATCGGGGACGAATCTGGACATGCTTACGAAAGGCACGTTGTGCGCACACTACACATTCGCCACAGCGAAAATAACACACCATCGTGAACGCACGATGTTGCACTGACAGTACCACGTGACTACCGACCTGCATGTAGGATGAAACTTCACTCTCAGCACCACTAATAGAAGGAACCACAGTTGCTATACAGGGTGAAAAGAATTTAAACCTACAAACTCTGGGAAGTTGTAGGGGACATCAAAACATATATTTTTTCCTCATGTCATTTTGTCGTATGAGGAGTATTTAAACCGGTAGAGGAAGATTTCTCTGGCGGTAAATTAATTGAACCAACAAACACTTTTCCATTTTTTATGACCAAGAGACAACAAATTAACACAACCCAATTTGAATTACAGTAGATTTTCAAAAATGCCTCCATTGACACGTAAACAAAGTTTTCACCGTCAGATCATGCTCTGTCTGACAAGGGCAAAAACCCCAGGAGTATCTTGAATTGTTCCTCCTGCTGCTACTATCCGGGCTACCAGATCCTCTTCTGATGCAGCAGGAGTTGCGTAAGCAAGGTTGCGCATCTCTCCCCACACAAAAAAGTCCAGAGGGGACGTATCTGGGGATCGAGCAGGTCATGGTACAGGACCACCTCTGCCAGTCCACGTTTTTGAGAACCTTCGGTCCAGGAATCGACGCACACGACGACTGAAATGTGCTGGTGCCCCGTCATGTTGGAACCACATGCGATGTCCTGTAGGGAGCGAGACGTCTTCCAGCAAGGCTGGAAATGCTCTGGCGAGAAAATTGTAATAGTGCCTGCCATTTAACGGCCTAGGTAGCAGATACGGCCCAATTAAACAGTCCCCAACAACACCGACTCACAGGTTAACGAAGAACCGCACTTGTTGATCAATCCGCTGTGCGGCTCGTCCGTTGTGGTGCGCTACGTAGTACGCACCAACCGCATCAGTGTACTCACTCCATGTGTATCGCTGCATTAGTAAACAGAGACAATGCACTACTACACTGGTGGACAGCAAGTGCCTACAACTGAAGAGCGTAATATGCCCTGTAACAACTAAAGACCGTGATACGGCCTGTAACAACTGAAGAGCATAATACAGTCTCCACCGGTTTCAATAATCCTCATAGTAAGAAATGATATTAGGGAAAAATATTTGTTTTTATGTCCCCAACAATCTCCCAGAGTTTGTAGGTTTAAATACTTTTCACCCTGTATAAAAAGCAAGCTCAAATCGTCGACACGTATTGAAACAGCCTATAGTGCCGTATAGTATTGAACAATGGAGTATTTATTAGTTACCGAATCGCAGATTGTTCTCTGGATATCTCTGCTCGTCAACTCAATAAACAAAAAAGTTTCCTCCCTGCTCCTTGTTTGTAAAACCTCTTCTCAAAGAAATAAAACCTGTTGGATTCTGGCACAGTAACACAGTGATAAATTCTGTCCGCTGTAGGCAAAGAACAAAGAAACAGAAATACGTATCGGGTCATAAATACTACAAAGTGAGGACGCAGGGAACCACGCTGTTTTCGCCGCGGAAGCACCCAGGAACTTCTTAACAATGTTGTTTACTGCAGATGCGATCGCCACTAGTTGTCTCCGTGCCCCAGTAATCCTTCTGCAGGAAAGCACATTCCTTACACCCTTAACACGGCAAGAGCACGGCGACGCAGCCCGATCGAAATCGGGCTTCTTTCTGAGCGTCGGACGTTGTTACGAGAGGCTATTCTGACAGACAACTAACTGCACACGTGGTACCAACCCCGTTCTTAAAACCCTTGTTGACGGGTGTCATAACAATATGTATGTACACCTCCTTCTCACAGTAAGTGACATTCCCGAGAAAACTGCAATCGTCGTTGTCAAAATGAATCATGAACACCGTGTGGTGTGCATCACCACAAACCGTCGCGCGCGGCGTCTATTAGCAGACCACTGCCTCGGTCGTCACTCAACGCCCTATCATATGTGATCCCCCCTTGTGGCTGTTTTAATATTTCCCTTGATTATTGTAATATTATATCTGGTAAAATTTATAGCTGTTTTGATAGCAAGAGCTGGCCGGGGTGGTCGTGCGGTTCTAGGCGCTACAGTCTGGAGCCGAGCGACCGCTACGGTCGCAGGTTCGAATCCTGTCTCTGGCGTGGATCTATGTGACGTCCTTAGATCAGTTAGGTTTAATTAGTTCTAAGTTCTAGGTGACTGATGACCTCAGAAGTTAAGTCGCATAGTGCTCAGAGCCATTTGAACCATTTTTTTGATAACAAGATTAATTTTGTCATTTTAATCTTACTATAAAATTTAAGAATTCTGATTATTTTTTATTTTAAAATTAACACAACTTCTTGTGGTTGTGTTAAATATGTAGGAATCAAACAAATATGAGATGTTTTATTACTAAGTATTTTCTTCCCACTAAATGCGCGAAACGCACCCGAATATGAGCAGTGCACAAATACTGTACGATAGTTTTTCACATTTGTATTTTTTCTTTTATTTTGTAACTCGTTGTAGATATTGAACTGTATTATGTTAACGTAATTTTTATTTTAACTATTTTCTGTAGTTTCACTATTTTTTAATTGTCTTTCAGTTTTTTATGTCTTTTGTGTCGTTATTCTACTGACTGGTTTGATGCAGCTTTCCACGTATGCCTCTCTGTGTCAAAATTTTCGTCTCAGAGTAGCACTTGCACTCTGCGTCCTCAATTACTTGCTGATTGTATTCCAATCTCTGTCTTCGGCTATAGTTTTTACAATAAGCAGTTCCGTCTAGTACCACGGAAGCTATTTCCTGATGTCGTAACACGTATCTCATCGTCCTGTCGCCTGTTCTTGTTAACGTTTCCCCCATATATTCCTTTGCCCACCGATTCTATGGAGATCCTCCTCATTCCCTAACTTATCACTCCAACAAATTTTTAAAATTCTTCTGTGGCACCACATCCCAGATGTTTCGATTCTCTTGTCTTCCGGTTTCCCCACAGTTGATATGTCACTATCACCCTACGCTTCAGACGCACATTCTTAGAAATTTCTTCCTCACATTAAGTCCTATGATTGATACTAATAGACTTGTCTTGGGCAGGAATGCCCTTTTTGCCAGTGCTCGTCTGCTTTTGATGTCCTCCTTGCTCCGTCTGTCATGGGTTATTTTGTTCCCTAGGTAGCAGAATGGCTTGACTTCATCTAATTCGTGATCTTCAATTCTGGTAAGTTCCTCGGTATTTTCTTTTCTGCTGCTATTCATTACTTTCGTCTTTAGTCGGTTTACCCTCAAACCATATTCCGTATTCACTAGACTATTCATTCCACTCAACATAACCTTTAATTCTTCTTCACTTTCACTGATAACAGCAATGTCATCAGATCAGCGAATCTTATCACTGATTTCCTTTCACCATGAATTTCAATCCCACTCACGAACCTTTCTTTGATTTCCGTCATTGCTTCTTTAGTTTGTGATGTAATAATCTTCCTTACACTGTGTCAATGTAATCGTCAGTGAAGTGAGACCAGTGCTATAACTGATTATGTACCATTTCCCATTCCATTATCTGTCTTATTTTTACCGAGTTCTGTGTCACACGCTTTCTATTACAGACAAGCTGCACCTTGCAGCACTACTTATTAAGAAGTTAATAACGTTTCAGTTTTTTTAGTACCGTTGACGATAATATTTGTACTGTTACACACTAGTAACTTTTATACTGGTGAATCTCATTCCTCCCTCTCGCATCTCCGATTTGTACATGTTCTCCTCGTCAGATCATAGCCGGTCGTCATTAAGAAAAAAAATAGCGCTCCAGTCGGTGTTTTTTTATATATAATAAAGTCTTTTTACGATCTCCATGTACAGTGTAAAGCGCAGTACTCTGGCTTGGAGACAGAAAGCTGTGACAGACACGAACCGGATCCACGCGGTGGATTAAGAACCTTGGACTTCTACTCCGGCCCGCCTGAGTGTGATTGTTACTTGGTGCTCTCAACCTCCACCTAACACAGTTCGGTGCACAAACAATTAAAATACGATCACACGCAGAAGAATGTATACAGAGTTCACAGGTAAGCGGTGCTCATGACTTCCCTCCCTTAGGTAACTGACCACTATGGTGACAGGAAGGGTTTCCGACCTCAGAGTTCAACAAAATTAATTCGCCAGACATAGAGTATAGGGAGCACTGTACTAGACGAGTTAACGCTAAGCACAAAAGAATAAAGCTTTTTTACATTCAAAAACGACAGTGCTACTTATACTCGTTGTCATACGACTGAAACCTGCAGTCGCTCAAAGGAATACAGGGTGATTCAAAAAGAATACCACAACTTTAAAAATGTGTTTAATGAAAGAAACATAATATAACCTTCTGTTATACATCATTACAAAGAGTATTTAAAAAGGTTTTTTTTCACTCAAAAACAAGTTCAGAGATGTTCAATATGCCCCCCTCCAGACACTCGAGCAATATCAACCCGATACTCCAACTCGTTCCACACTCTCTGTAGCATATCAGGCGTAACAGTTTGGATAGCTGCTGTTATTTCTCGTTTCAAATCATCAATGGTGGCTGGGAGAGGTGGCCGAAACACCATATCCTTAACATACCCCCATAAGAAAAATTCGCAGGGGGTAAGATCAGGGCTTCTTGGAGGCCAGTGATGAAGTGCTCTGTCACAGGCTGCCTGGCGGCCGATCCATCGCCTCGGGTAGTTGACGTTCAGGTAGTTACAGACAGATAAGTGCCAATGTGGTGGCGCTCCATCCTGCTGAAATATGAATTGTTGTGCTTCTTGTTCGAGCTGATGGAACAGCCAATTCTCTACCATCTCCAGATACTGTAGTCCAGTTACAGTAGCACCTTCTAAGAAAAAGGGACCAAAAACTTTATTGGCTGAAATGGCACAGAAAAGGTTCACCTTAGGCGAGTCACGTTCATACTGAGTTGTTTCCCGCAGATTCTCAGTGCCCCATATACAGACATTGTGACGGTTGACTTTCCCGTTAGTGTGGAAAGTAGCTTCATCACTAAACACAATCTTTGAAACGAAAGATTCATCTGTTTCCATTTGAGCAAGGATAAAATCACAGAAATCGATTCTTTTAATCTTATCAGCTGCAGACAGTGCTTGAACCAATTTCAGACGATAAGGTTTCATAACTAACCTTTTTCGTAGGACTCTCCATACAGTTGATTGTGGAATCTGCAGCTCTCTGCTAGCTCTGCGAGTCGATTTTCATGGGCTGCAAACAAATGCTTGCTGGATGCGTGCTACATTTTCATCACTCGTTCTCGGCCGTCCAGAACTTTTCCCTTTGCACAAACACCCATTCTCTGTAAACTGTTTATACCAACGTTTAATACACCACCTATCAGAAGGTTTAACACCATACTTCGTTCGAAATGCATGCTGAACAACTGTCGTCGATTCGCTTCTGCCGTACTCAATAACACAAAAAGCTTTCTGTTGAGCGGTCGCCATCTTAGCATCAACTGACGCTGACGCCTAGTCAACAGCGCCTCAAGCGAAGAAATGTACAACTAAATGAAACTTTATAGCTCCCTTAATTCGCCGACAGATAGTGTTTAGCTCTGCCTTTTGTCGTTGCAGAGTTTTAAATTCCTAAAGTTGTGGTATTCTTTTTGAATCACCCTGTACTGTCGCTGTTGCATTTTCAATGAAGACCCGATACGTGGAATGTGAAAAAATTTTGAAATGAAAGAAAAATATCTCTTCTTTGAGGTAATTCATTTGTTAGAAACATAGCGAGCGATTTAACACAAGTATTCAGTCTGATGAAGAGGGTAACTATCAGAACTTTCAACTATTTCAGGGGCGAATTCTATCAGTTTTCATCTTGTCATTGAAGAAAGTTCGGGAAATCAATCTGTATACGTTATTCCTTTATTAATGCATTGTGTGCATCAGAAAAATAATCTATAGTTAATTTTATTATCTGTAGCTTAACTACATTCGATAGATCATATCTATAATTCTATTGCTCTTTCATAATTAATTCAACATCACGAGTTTCTTCATTATGTGATGTAATTCTAGAGTGTAATTCATCGTATCGTGTACATAAAAGTAAGTTAATTCATCGAGCTGTTGCTCGAACTCGTATTCCAGCGTATTAGACGCACCTTCGAGCATCCTACCCGAGTTGCAATTCGCATTTTTCTCGCATAAAGGCGCTTTTAGATGGACACGGTATGACTATTGTATGATGTAATACTACGGACATGATCTCTTTCTTGATATTTGTAACAACAGATTATTTTTCTATACGGTAGGCTCCAAGATGGCCGTGGATGGCTTACAATACGAAAAGTGGGTGAAAAATGTTTGAGTTGCACAAAAACCGATTTCGTAGCTGTTGTTGTTGTGGTCTTCAGTCCTGAGACAGGTTTGATGCAGCTCTCCATGCTACTCTATCCTGTGCAAGCTTCTTCATCTCCCAGTACCTACTGCAACCTACATCCTTCTGAATCTGCTTAGTGTGTTCATCTCTTGGTCTCCCTCTACGATTTTTACCCTCCACGGTGCCCTTCAATACTAAACTGGTGATCCCTTGATGCCTCAGAACATGTCCTACCAACCGATCCCTTCTTCTAGTCAAGTTTTGCCACAAACTTCTTTTCTCCCCAATCCTATTCAATACTTACTCATTAGTTATGTGACCTACCCATCTAATCTTCAGCATTCTGCTGTAGCACCACATTTCGAAAGCTTCTATTCTCTTCTTGTCCAAACTATTTATCGTCCATGTTTCACTTCCATACATGGCTACACTCCATACAAATACTTTCAGGAACGACCTCCTGACACTTAAACCTATACTCGATGTTAACAAACTTCTCTTCTTCAGAACTGCTTTCCTTGCCATTGCCACTCTACATTTTATATCCTCTCTACTTCGACCATCATCAGTTATTTTGCTCTCCAAATAGCAAAACTCCTTTACTACTTTAAGTCTCTCATTTCCTAATCTAATTCCCTCACCATCACCCAATTTAATTCGACTACATTCCATTACCCTTGTTTTGCTTTTGTTGATGTATTTCATAGCTAAGGACTTCTATTTTTATCATTTTTGGACCTGGTCTAACATTCTGCGTGGTGTCTGTTGTTCTATGTCGTGTCTCCCTACCACTTTCGCGCAACGACGCTGTGAGCGTGTTTTTTAGGGAATTGACTAGTTTGAACCTGGGACCTGTTGCTGGTAAGGAGACGCCAGACCACACATGACATATAGAGTTCAGAAAAGTTCAGTGAGACTAGCGATGATATAACCAAATAGTTAATGCTCTCAGCGTTAGCTCCACTGCACTCCCTGTAAAAGAAAATACTAACTAAATTTAGTGGAAGGGGTTCAAGGCTTTCCTATTTTTAGTTAGCTGGTAAAATAACGTCGAAAAAGCAGTTACGTTTACCATTGGAAATTTTATTCTACTCACAAAATATTGTTTATAAATTGCACTATTGATAAAAGGAAATGTTTTAATACAGGATGATAAAAACCAACTGCGTTCAAAAAAATGTGAACGAATATTACCTGAATGGGTTTCCAAGTTCTACAATGGATCGAAGGATGACCTATGCCATATCACATCTATAATCTAGGTCGAAATTAAGTTTCACAAAAGAGAAAACTATCAAAATGGTCTACAGTGACCCTCAATTATCTTTAATTACTTATCTAACTTGTCGTAAATTACAGTGGCTGATGTGGCTTCTCAATAATTATATAACAGAAAAATCATCACGTTTCAGATTTTAACTTATGTAGCAAATGTGAATACCATGAGCTTCAATTGACAATCGACACTAGTATTACGTAAAAAGGGGATGTAGCAGATGAGACTTCTGCAGTTCTGAGTGAAGCCTTATGCGCTCAAAAATGCGGCATCTCGTGCGTTCATTACCTTGTCAGTGTTTGTCAGGGGGCGGCGGCCGGCGCAGCTCCATGCATCTTGCCGTCTCAGAAGCAACTCTTCCTAACTTCTCCTTACTACAATTTACCAAAGTTGGTTTAAAAAAACTATCTGGCTGTGTTTTCATCTGACCAATCAGGGTCTCAATGTTAACCTTAAGCTCCGCCTACAAATATTCTGTCTATCCAATGAGAAACGTTATACTTTTCGTGGTGGGGCAATGTTTTTAACGTTTGCAACGTAACAGAGACGCGAAAAAGTCTCACGCTAAAACTTGCAGCTTGTGTGGCCCTTTTAGTGTTATCGTATGATCTATACTGTTCTTCTGAAGGGCTCTAGCTTTTAACATGGACTGGGGGGTGGTCCTGGTGGTTAGCTGGAGACTTGGGTGTCCGGCCCTTATAGTCGGGCCTTCTAGCTCAACACGGTTCTGCTCTCGGCTTCTGTTTCGTTTGTCCCCTCGGAACTGCGTCTGTGTCACGGTGGGAAGGTATGACATGCATTTAGGCATTCTTGTGTTAGTCTGTGGTATTCCATTTGCTCACTCGTTACTCGTATTACTTTGGTTAATTTAATGTCACGATTTATTCGGAGCTATGTGACATTCTACTGGATTTGCTTATCATGTCAGGGTTTTCATGGAAGGTGTTGGATTTGTTTGGCACCTTACACTTGTTCAACAAAAAAGTTTCACAAAAAGAATTTTTAAAACACTTCTCTTATGAGTATTTCACGCAAATAAACATATTAGAAAACCATCCTCTTACGAGCATTGGACGGTTTATCATCAATGCGTATTCATCGATAGATGGCGACAACTTGTTACGTACAGTATGATTAAAAGTACCGGACACCTATTACTGCACTTTAGATTGGCTGTGTCCACTCTTGGCCTTTATGACGCATTAACTGTGTCGGTGACACTTTGAAAGAGTTGTCTCAGTGTCTACGGAGGAATGGCAGCCGATTGTTCCACAAGAGTGGAAATAGGAGAAGGTAATGATGTCGGACAATGGATTCAGGGCCAAAGTCATCTTTCCTACTTATCCCGCATATGTCATAAACACTTCCTCATACACTACTGGCAATTAAAATTGCTACACCAAGAAAAAAATGCAGATGTTAAACGGGTATTCATTGAACAAATGTATTATACTGAAACTGACATGTGATTACATTTTCACGCAATTTGGGTGCGTAGATCCTAAGAAATCATTACCCAGAACAACCACCTCTGCCCGTAATACGGCCTTGATACGCCTGGGCATTGAGCCAAACAGAACTTGGATGGCTTGTACAGGTACAGCTGCCCATGCAGCTTCACCACGATATCACAGTTCATCAAGAATAGTGACTGGCGTATTGTGACGAGACAGTTGCTCGGCCACCATTGAGCAGACGTTTTCAATTGGTGATTGATCTGGAGAATGTGCTGGCCAGGGGAGCAGTCGAACATTTCCTGTATCCAGAAAGGCCCGTACAGGACCTGTAACATGCGGTCGTGCATTATCCTGCTGAAATGTGGGGTTTCGCAAGGATCGAATGAAATAGAGCCACGGGTCGTAACACATCTGAAATGTAACGTCCACTGTTCAAAGTGCCATCAATGCGAACAAGAGGTGACCGAGACGTGTAACCAGTGGCGATCCATACCATCACGCTGGGTGATACGCCAGTATGGCGATGACGAATACACGCTTCCAATGTGCGTTCACCGCGATGTCGCCAAACACGGATGCAACCATCATGATGCTGTAAACAGAACCTGGATTCATCCGATAAAATGACGTTTTGCCATTCGTGCACCCAGGTTCGTCGTTGAGTACACCTAGATCTACATCTACATTTATACTCCACCAGTCACCCAACGGTGTATGGCGGAGGGCATTTTACGTGCTACTGCCATTACCATCGCAGGCGCTCCTGTCTGTGATGCAGCGTCAAGGGTAACCGCAGCCATGGTCTCCGAGCTGATAGTCCATGCTGCTGCAAACGTCGTCGAACTGTTCGTGCAGATGGTTGTTGTCCTGCAAACGTCCTCATCTGTTGACTCAGGGCTCGAGACCTGGCTGCACGATCCGTTACAGCCATGCGGATAAGATGCCTGTCACTTCGACTGCTAGTGATACGAGGCCGTTGGGATACAGCACCGCGTTCCGTATTACCCTGCTGAACCCACCGATTGCATATTCTGCTAACAGTCATTGGATCTCGACCAACGCGAGCAGCAATGTCGCGATACGATAACCCGCAATCGCGATAGTCTACAATCCGACCTTTATAAAAGTCAGAAACGTGATGGTACACACATATCCTCCTTACACGAGGCACCACAACAACGTTTCACCCGGCAACGCCGGTCAACTGCTGTTCGTGTATGATAAATCGGTTGGAAACTTTCCTCACATCATCACGTTGTAGGTGTCGCCACTAGCGCCAACCTTGTGTGAATGCTCTGGAAAGCTGTTCATTTGCATATCACAGCATCTTCTTCCTGTCGGTTAAATTTCGCGTCTGTAGCACGTCATATTCGTAGTTTAGCAATTTTAATGGCCAGTAGTGTAGATGCTGCTTTATAAAAGCGTACTTCGTCACGCTTAGGCGAACAATCATCGTCTCGCCACTGTTCCCCTGCTGTACGCAATACAGAATGTTGTAAAATGTAATCATATACTTCCACATATAGCCTTTTCGTTGCCACAGTAAGGGGGCTACACACTAATCACGAAATACAGCCCCATACCGTAACACCACGTCCTCGATACTTCAGTGTCGGCCCCTAAACACGACGGCAGGCAACAATCTCCAGGAATTCGCCATTCTACCAGATTGCAACAGGGTGCAATCCAATTCATCACTCCGTACCAATCGTTTTCACTCGTCCACGGTCGAGCGACTGTGCTTTTTTACGTTTAAGCGCCGCTTACCAGTCATTATAGAAACATATGTGGCTTATTAGGAGGCGCTCTTCCGTTGTACGCCGTTCCGTATCCGCAGTCACTGTGTTGACTGGAGTGCAGGCAGCTATTTGGATATCATGATAAGTATCTTCTGCTGATTTCAGCGGTAGTCGGATTGGGCAGCTTTAGGGGGACTGAAACGACACGGATGGATTTTTTATTCGGATGATGTCCAGTGACCAGACCACTTTCGGAAGTCATTGAGCTCTCTTCACCGGCCCATTTTGATGATACTGCATCTGTCGTTCTTGTGGTCTTCAGTCCAGAGACTGTTTGATGCAGCTCTCCCTACTACTCTATCCGGTGCAAGGTTTTTCATCTCCCAGTACCTACTGCAACCTACATCCTTCTGAATCTGTTTAGTGTATTCATCTCTTGGTCTACCTTTGCGATTTTTACCCTCCACGATGCCCTCCAATACTAAACTGGTAATCCCTTGATGCCTCAGAATATGCCCTACCAACCGATCCCTTCTTCTAGTCAAGTTGTGCCACAAATTTCTCTTCTCTCCAGTTCTATTCAATATCTCCTCATTAGTTATGTGATCTACCCATCTAATCTTCAGCATTCTTCTGTAGCACCACATTTCGAAAGCTTCTATTCTCTTCTTGTCCAAACTATTTATCGTCCCCGTTTTACTTACATACATGGCCACACTCGATACAAATGCTTTCAGAAACGACTTCCTGACAATTAAATCTATAATCGATGTTAACAAATTTATCTTCTTCAGAAATGCTTTTCTTGCCATTGTCAGTCTACATTTTATATTCTCTCTTCTTCGACCATCATCAGTTATTTTGCTCCCCAAATAGCAAAACTCATTTACTACTTTAAGCGTCTCATTTCCTAATGTAATTCCTGCATCATCACCCGATTTTTATTCGACTACATTCCATTATTCTCGTTTTGCTTTTCTTGATGTTCTTCTTATATCCTCCTTTAAAGACCATGTCCATTCCGTTCAGCTGCTCTTCCAGGGCCTTTGCTCTCTCTGAAAGAATTATAATGTCATCGGCGAACCTCGAAATTTTTATTTCTTCTTGATGGATTTTAATTCCTCCTCCAAATTTATCTTTTGTTTCCTTCACTGCTTGCTCAATATACAGATTGAATAACATCAGGGATAGGCTAGAACCCTCTCTCAGTCCCTTCCCAACCACTGCTTCCCTTTCATGTCCCTCGACTTTGGTTTCTCTGCAAATTGTAAATGGCCTTTCAGTCACTGTATTTTACACCTGCCACCTGCAGAATTTGAAGGAGAGTATTCCAGTCAACATTGTCGAAAGCTTTCTCTAAGTCTACAAATGTTCCAACATTTCTACGGAATCCAAACTGATCCTCCCCGAGATTGGCTTCTACCATCTGTAAAGAATTAGTGTGAGTATTTTGCAGCAGTGGCTTATTAAACTGATAGTTCGGTAATTTTCACATCTGTCGACACCTGATTTCTTTGGGATTGGAATTATTATATTCTTCTTGAAGTCTGAGCGTGTTTCGCCTGTCTCATACTTCTTGCTCACCAGATGGTAGAGTTTTGTCAGGACTGGCTCTCCCAAGGCTATCAGTAGTTCTAATGGAATGTTGTCTACTCCCGGACCGTTGTTTCGACTTAGGTCTTTCAGTGCTCTGTCAAACTCTTCACACAGTGTCCTATCTCCCATTTCATCTTCATCTACATTCTCTTCCATTTCTATAATATTGTCTTTAAGAACATCGCCCTTCTATAGACCCTCTATATACTCCTTCCACCTTTCTGTTTTCCCTTCTTTGCTTAGAACTGACTTTCCATCTGACCTCTTGATATTCAAGCAAGTGGTTCTCTTCTCTTCCAAGGTCTCTTTAATTTCCCTGTAGGCAGTATCTATCTTACCCCTAGTGAGATAAGCCTCTACATCCTTACATTTGTCCTCTAGCCATCTCTGCTTAGCAGTTTTGCACCTCCTGTCGATCTCATTTTTGAGACGTTTGTATTCCTTTTTGCCTGCTTCATTTACTGCATTTTTATATTTTCTCCTTTCATCAATTAAATTCAATACCTCTTCTGTTACCCAAGGATTTCTATTAGCCCTCGTCTTTTTACCTACTTGATTCTCTGCTACCTTCACTATTTCGTCTCTCAAAGCTACCCATTCTTCTTCTACTGTATTTCTTTCCCCCATTCTTGTCAATCGTTCGCTAATGCTCCTACTTAAGCTCTCTACAACCTCTGGTTAATTCAGGTTATCCAGTTTACATCTCCTCAAATTCCCAACTTTTTGCAGTTTCTTCAGTTTTAATCTACAGTTCATAACCAATAGATTGTGGTCAGAGTCCACATCTGCCCCTGGAAAACTCTTACAATTTAAAACCTGGTTCTGTCTTACCATTATATAATCTATCTGAAACCTGTCAGGATCTGCACCTGTACTAACACAATACTTCCAGCCTCCTTTTGTACTGGCTGCTCTACCTCTCTTGACTTGTAACGGATGATTCATCGATACTTAGTAGGGAACCTCCCCATGCCCCCCCCCCCCTAAGATTTTGTGGTAAGATGGCCCAGTGGATTGTCTGTCAACAACCGAATACAGGTAAGCGTGGAAACAGGAAGAATGAGCCGTCCATAGTGGCCGTGCGGTTCTAGGCGCTACAGTCTGGAGCCGAGCGACTATTACGTTGGCAGGTTCGAATACTGCCTCGGGCATGGTTGTGTGTGATGTCCTTAGGTTATTTAGGTTTAATTAGTTCTAAGTTCTAGGCGACTGATGATCTCAGAAGTTAAGTCGCATGGTGCTCAGAGCAATTTTTTGAGGAAGAATGAGCACTGAACTTTTAAAAAAGAAGCAAAATGGAAACACTGAATGGTCCAAGCACAAGATGTGCATTGTCGAGTGTTTTTGGATAGCCTTCACATCGTCGTTGTGTGATCACAGTGTTGGGTGGTGAAGGGGGATATCCGTATTAAAATCTGTCTCGTAATTCGTGTTTTTCTTCCACATAATTATGAATTGTTTGTCCGGTCATTGAAATGTATGTTCACTGTATTCACATTTGCATCTGCTTCATAGTTGTAACGTCCGTTTTCAATAGTCAGGTGTAAGGGAGGGGCCTTTAGACGCACATACATGCTATTTATTCTGCGCAAGTACCACATGTTATGACTCTTGCGTTCCCTTCTGGAAGACTTCAGCCTTGAATTCCTTTATTCTAACATACTTGAGACCCTTTTATTAGTTGTTTTAATTTCTGTGAGAGGTCTAGGCTACATCTTGCCTGTTCTCACTATTCATCATACTTACTCGCGACGCTAATAAAATCTTACCGCATGACATATACTGAAGAACGAAAGAAACTGGTACACCTTCCTAATATCGTGTAGGGCCCATCGAGCACGCGGAAGTATCGCAACACGACATGAGAAGGACTCCACTAATGTCTGAAGTAGTGCTTGAGAAAATTCGCGCCATAAATCCTGCAGAGCTGTCGATAAATCCGTAAGAGTACGAGAGGGAGGAGATTTCGTCTGAACAGCGCGTTGCAAGGCATCCCAGATACCCACTATAATGTTCATATCCGGGGAGTTTTGTGGCCAGAGAATGTGTGTCACCTGTCACCCGTCAGTGTCGTATCTAGACGTATCAGGGGTCCCATATCCCACTGTACACCCCCCCCCCCCTCACCCCGTTATAGAGCCTCCACCAGCTTGAACAGTACTCTTCTGACATTCGGAATCCATCGATTCATGAAGTTGTCTCCATACCCGTACACGTCCGTCCGCTCTGTACAATTTGAAACGAGACTCGTCCGACCAGGCAACATGTTTCCAGTCATAAACAGTCCAATGTCGGTGGTGACGGACCCAGACGAGGCGTAAAGCTTTCTGTAGTGCAGTCATCAAGGGTACAAGAGGGGGCTTTCGGTTACAAAAGTCCATATCGATGATGTTTCGTTGAATAGTCCGAACGCTGACACTTGTTGATGGTCCAGCATTGAAATCTGCAGCAGTCTGCGAAAGGGTTACATTTCCCTGACGTTGAACGATTTTCTTCAGTCGTCGTTGGTCCCTTTCTTGCAGGGTCTTTTTCCGGCTGCAGGGATATCGGAGATATGATGTTTTACCGAATACCAGATGTTCACGGTACACTCGTGAAATGGTCGTAAGGGAAAATCCTCACTTCATCGCTACCTCGGAGATGCTGTGTCCCATCGCTGTGCGCCGACTTTAACACCACGTTCAAAGTCACTTAAATCTTGATAACCTGCCATTGTAACACCAGCAACCGATCTAAAAACTGCGCCAATCACTTTTTGTCTTATATAGGCGTTGCTGGCCGCAGCGCCGTATTCTGCCTGTTTACATATCTCTGTATTTGAATACTCTTGCCTGTACCAGTTTCTTTGGCGCTTCAGTATATATTCTTTAACCAATGTACAGTGCAACAATTACCAAGACTACAGAAGGTGGACAGATATGTCAATGTCCTGACGGGATGTTCATAATTGTGTGGAGAAAAAAGAATAGCAATGGAGAGGTTTGTTCACGGACCTCCCGCTTTGCAGTTGAACACCATGACCACCCATGTTCTTGCCATGCACTTGAGATGCAAATTTTAAGCATGGACCGTTTACCGTTTCTATTTTGTTTGTTTTTTCTCATTTCAGTACATTTTATCTTGTTTTCGTGCTTAATATGTATTCTGTATCCACTGGGCCATCTTACCACTCAATCTGAAGGGGGTGCGATGGGGAGTTTCCCTTATTAGATGTGTCTGGATAATTATGACCAGATAATGTATGTACTCCTACATTTTCAACAGCTAAAAATTGGCTTTGCACCTTCTGTAAAGTGGAACTGGAAGATCAGTCACTGAAAATGCGTGAAATATCTGACGTCTTAGGCGTATTTAGACAAAGGTGTGGAATATTCTGCACCAAGTGCTAACTGTGATATAGCACCGACCAAGATGTGTGTCGCGTTTATTGAACACAGATCAAAAGCAATCACGATAAAATGAGGACTTTTTTTTTTTTTTGCAACTGCTCCAGGCCAGTAATTACACACTGACAGTCCATAGAAGAACTGCTGTCAAGAAACGTGTACACAGCATTCCTGGCCCGTCACAGACTGAAACTAAAAGCTTGACAGCTGACTCAGCTGTTCCGCAGCTGTATTTATGCCGAACAGCAAATCTGTCCTCCTTCGAGACCTGGGTTGTAGTTTTTTGGGGATCAGAACAATCAAAGAGGAGGAGAAGAAATCTTGATCAAATACCGTTCTTCGACACACTGCCCATCCATCGAATAGTGCTGACTCCATTGTGTGAGATTCATATTCGGAGCAACATCCATAGTACAACGCCGCTGGGCAGCGTAAATGAGGATTTGGGACTCCGAAGTTGGCGAGTTTAAAATTATTTTTCAAAGCAGTTCCTCGTACAAAGGCCATACTGTCAGAACCATTGAAGCAATCAATATCAAACAAGCATTTAGAACATCCTGGTAGATCGCCGGTCCCACAGCACTGTCTGGCATGTGGGTACCCCATAAACGTCGACCAAATGTAGATGCTATTACATCATCAAGGCATCCGTTGTATTAAAATCTAGGACAATCTTGTTCACAGCATGGATACCACCTTAGTAAATTCCGTGATAAGTTGCTCTATAATTTTGTGTCAGAAGAGAAACAGCATTGAAGAACTGTGATTCCGGCCGGCCTGGGTGGCCGAGCGGTTCTAGACGCTACAGTCTGGAACCGCGCGACCGCTATGGTCGCAGGTTCGAATCCTGCCTCGGGCGTGGATGTGTGTGATGTCCTTCGGTTAGTTAGGTTTAAGTAGTTTTAAGTTTTAGGGGACTGATGACCTCAGAAGTTAAGTCCCACAGTGCTCCGAGCCTGTGAATCCAATGTTTTCTTGGACGACGAGGGTGTTCAACTCGACTGCGACGAAGCAATAACCGGGGAATGGCATACAAGCCATCTGGACCAAGTGTATTTGGAAACAAGTAAAAAGGGGCTTGAAAAAGATGAAAGGCATCAACTTTGAAGACCACGAAAAGGCTATGGCAGCGAGAACACTGAGGATCTTGAAGTACGAGATGTCATACTTTCATTGTATTTATCATATTTCGCATGCTTTAACAACCACTTACATAAAGGTGTCCTGACATTTATGGCTGGAAAGTCCAGAGAAGAATTTGCAGCATTAGTAGATGGGCATCCCGCAGACCCTTCACTATAATTCTTTAGCGGCGGCGTCAACTCACTGGTAAAAACAGTGGACGAAGTTCATTATTGAATAGTGCATGTTTTCACTCATAATACAGTCTGCCACTAATATGGGAGTTTTCAACCTTTTCTTCGTATATGTGATTGTAACACTCCTCTATACTTGCTTATATCACACTGCAGCTAAGCTAATAAGAACTATTCATTTTATTTTAAGTCCAGTTACCAACTACAAACCTTTATTAGTCAGTTTATTTACTCTGTCAACGACGACTATTCCCAAATCTCAGTAAATGTAGTAGACTACATAATTCCTGTTATTGTATATTTTGGTGGTATAGTCACGTTAATTAGCCATACAATCTTCGTCGAAAAATTACGACTTTAAGTACCATTGGCACCATACCCCATGCCCATGATACTCAAAGATCATAATTTTTTTGACGAAGCGTGTATTTCTAATTAAAGTGACTGTACCATCGAAATACCCAATGACGCGAACTAGGTAGTATACTGTATTTATTCAGGTCTGAATGTGGTCACCGTTGACCGAAATTGGTAACCAGCTTAAATAGCAGTTGTGGTCCATGATTGGATTTATAACACATTAAATAACTCATGCATGACCGCGACTATTTCGCAACTCGGTAATAGGAACCAACATATAAATTAAACCTTTTTGTCAATATTCTGGCTGTTCATAAAGATTTGTTACATAAATCTAGTGCTTTTATCCTGATAGTGTAGCATCGGATTTTAGAAATAATTTGGAATAACGTAAACTTTTCTGAATAGCCCTCCGACACACACAAAAGCAAATTTACGGATGACTACGAGCTTCTAACGTCTAAGTGGAGGAACGCAACAAATAATATTGCAAGTAATATTACCTTCGCTACCCCACGACGAACATGCACTGTTCTGAACAACATCATTACTCTTTATATGCAAACCTTGAATAAACTACTTAATTTCCTCTTTTAACAAACGCGCACAGGAATCTGCCAATTAAATACATCTTGATACAGTTATTAGGTAACTGTCTGAGCAATGAAAAGGAAAAGAGACATAATGAAACATCATCTCATAGTAAAAGATACTGTCTGATTCATTATTGTGGATGACGCATGTCATCTGCATTTTTTACTGTAAAACCAATGACACCGAGATACTGACTGTGCATACGTGCACGCGCGTGCCCATGTTTGTGAGTTTGTGTGCGTGTGTGTGTAATCTGACTAAAATGCACCTTATCGAGGTGAGTTTCTCGTGGATACCAAGATACATTGCAACACCACGGTGCCTAATATCTAGCTGAACATGATAGGGAAGATAACATCCGTGGAATACCCGCATCAGATGATGAACCTGCAGTGGTTCGATAACTAGCTAATGCTACAGTAAATCACATTAAATTCAAAAGGCAACTAATTGCGTATCATATGTACATAAATTGCCGATACAGTGAGAATCTAAAGGTTAATGGTGCAATAACTGCTCTAATTATTCGAGTGCACCGTGACATGGCGTATAATGAATACGAAGCTGCTGCGCAATTTATATAATTTATAAATTAAATAGGAGCTTCATATGTAACACTATATGATTTCTACGACTGATAAAAGCTGTGGAACACAGTCAACAAAACCCTTTATTCGAGTACAGTTTAAACAGAGAGCCGACTCGTGGAGATAACATCTTGGACCTACTGATAACAAACAGACCCGAACTTTTCGACTCTGTAAGTGCAGAACAGGGAATCAGTGATCATAAGGCCGTTGCAGCATCCCTGAATATGGACGTTAATAGGAATATAAAAAAAGGGAGGAAGGTTTATCTGTTTAGCAAGAGTAATAGAAGGCAGATTTCAGACTACCTAACAGGTCAAAACGAAAATTTCTGTTCCGACACTGACAATGTTGAGTGTTTATGGAAAAAGTTCAAGACAATCGTAAAATGCGTTTTAGACAGGTACGTGCCGAGTAAAACTGTGAGGGACGGGAAAAACCCACCGTGTTACAACAACAAAGTTAGGAAACTACTGCGAAAGCAAAGAGAGCTTCACTCCAAGTTTAAACGCAGCCAAAACCTCTCAGACAAACAGAAGCTAAACGATGTCAAAGCTAGCGTAAGGAGGGCTATGCGTGAAGCGTTCAGTGAATTCGAAAGTAAAATACTAGGTACCGACTTGACAGAAAATCCTAGGAAGTTCTGGTCTTACGTTAAATCAGTAAGTGGCTCGAAACAGCATGTCCAGACACTCCGGGATGATGATGGCATTGAAACTGAGGATGACAAGCGTAAAGCTGAAATACTAAACACCTTTTTCCAAAACTGTTTCACAGAGGAAGACCGCACTGCAGTTCCTTCTCTAAATCCTCGCACAAACGAAATAATGGCTGACATCGAAATAAGTGTCTAAGGAATAGAAAAGCAACTGGAATCACTCAACAGAGGAAAGTCCACTGGACCTGATGGGATAGCAATTCGATTCTACACAGAGTACGCGAAAGAACTTGCCCCCCTTCTAACAGCCATGTACCGCAAGTCTCTAGAGGAACGGAAGGTTCCAAATGATTGGAAAAGAGCACAGGTAGTCCCAGTCTTCAAGAAGGGTCGTCGAGCAGATGCGCAAAACTATAGACCTATATCTCTGACGTCGATCTGTTGTAGAATTTTAGAACATGTTTTTTGCTCGAGTATCATGTCGTTTTTGGAAACTCAGAATCTACTATGTAGGAATCAACATGGATTCCGGAAACAGCGATCGTGTGAGACCCAACTCGCTTTATTTGTTCATGAGACCCAGAAAATATTAGATACAGGTTCCCAGGTAGATGCTATTTTTCTTGACTTCCGGAAGGCGTTCGATACAGTTCCGCACTGTCGCCTGATAAACAAAGTAAGAGCCTACGGAATATCAGACCAGCTGTGTGGCTGGATTGAATAGCTTTTAGCAAACAGAACACAGCATGTTGTTTTCAATGGAGAGACGTCTACAGACGTTAAAGTAACCTCTGGCGTGCCACAGGGGAGTGTTAGGGGACCATTGCTTTTCACAATATATATATATAAATGACCTAGTAGATAGTGTCGGAAGTTCCATGCGGCTTTTCGCGGATAATGCTGTAGTATACAGAGAAGTTGCAGCATTAGAAAATTGTAGAGAAATGCAGGAAGATCTGCAGCGGATAGGTACTTGGTGCAGGGAGTGGCAACTGACCCTTAACATAAACAAATGTAATGTATTGCGAATACATAGAAGGAAGGATCCTTTATTGTGTGATTATATGATAGCGGAACAAACACTGGTAGCAGTTACTTCTGTAAAATATCTGGGAGTATGCGTGCGGAACGATTTGAAGTGGAATGATCATATAAAATTAATTATTGGTAAGGCGGGTACCAGGTTGAGATTCATTGGGAGAGTCCTTTAGAAAATGTAGTCCATCAACAAAGGAGGTGGCTTACAAAACACTCGTTCGACCTATACTTGAGTATTGCTCATCAGTGTGGGATCCTTACCAGATCGGGTTGACGGAGGAGATAGAGAAGGTCCAAAGAAGAGCGGCGCGTTTCGTCACAGGGTTATTTGGTAACCGTGATAGCGTTACGGAGATGTTTAACAAACTCAAGTGGCAGACTCTGCAAGAGAGGCGCTCTGCATCGCGGTGTAGCTTGCTCGCCAGGTTTCGAGAGGGTGCGTTTCTAGATGAGGTATCGAATATATTACTTCCCCCTACTTATACCTCCCGAGGAGATCACGAATGTAAAATTAGAGAGATTAGAGCGCGCACAGAGGCTTTCAGACAGTCGTTCTTGTCGCGAACCATACGCGACTGGAACAGGAAAGGGACGCAATGACAGTGGCACGTAAAGTGCCCTCCGCCACACACCGTTGGGTGACTTGCGGAGTATAAATGTAGATGTAGATGTAGATGTACAGTTTTGAAATAATTGAAATGAACAGAATTTACAGCAAACACTCGATAATACTGTATGAAGGGTTCTAAATGGGATCTATGCCGGTAGTATATACTAGACAATTCACTGTCAACACTTTACATATTGGCCCGTCCATTACAATATTAAATTGGTAGTTTGCCTGAAGGCGATGACGTGAATAGATAGTCTGTCGCTGTTGTCACCTATTCCATGGTCGTTGCTCCAGTAATGAAACAGCTCACACATGGCTCTTCTCATTGTCTGCGATATGCTGCTGGGGCTGGAAACCGACCACAATTCGACGAACAAGCTGCAAGTAGGTCAGGATAAGGTCTCATTTCCTTCGCCTGGGCGTGGGTTGTGACTGGGGATGGTGGTGAATAGAAAGTTACTGTGGACTGTAGTAAAACAGCCCTGAATCGAGCAGTCCTTTATACATGATACGTACAGACCTCAGTTCACCGGTGGAGTCAATTTACGTTTCAGCCCCACCTCAAATCCCTGGGCTAGCAGGACAGAGCGGATGCAGTTATATTTGTGGAAAGGAGCCAAAATAAGTTACTGTCAGTTACACTCAACTTATAAACTTTATTTCTGAAAACACACAATCACACAAGAAAGAATCGAAACTCTCAAGGTTTTAAAGATTTAATTTATATCGGCTGAAGACCACATCGAAAATCCAAAGCACAATGCCCAAGCAAGGAATTAAGGTACAGGAGTTCTTCTCGAGGTTTCACTTCTTTAGAAAATAATTTTTTATCTTCAATACAAATAGGCTGAAAGCCTTAGTTCTCATAGAACTCGGCTGAAGCCTGAAGGCCGCATATCAACAAAACAATTTAACGGCTGAAGGCCTAGAAGAGAAGTTTTCAATTTGAAATGGCTGAAGGTCTTATCTTAAAATATTTCGTGTAAAATTCGGCTGAAGGCCTCATACCAAAGAATAACAATCTTATGACTTAAGGGCAAAACAAGGATTTTTAACATTTAATTTACACTCCTGTAAATGGAAAAAAGAACACATTGACACCGGTGTGTCAGACCCACCATACTTGCTCCGGACACTGCGAGAGGGCTGTACAAGCAATGATCACACGCACGGCACAGCGGACACACCAGGAACCGCGGTGTTGGCCGTCGAATGGCGCTAGCTGCGCAGCATTTGTGCACCGCCGCCGTCAGTGTCAGCCAGTTTGCCGTGGCATACGGAGCTCCATCGCAGTCTTTAACACTGGTAGCATGCCGCGACAGCGTGGACGTGAACCGTATGTGCAGTTGACGGACTTTGAGCGAGGGCGTATAGTGGGCATGCGGGAGGCCGGGTGGACGTACCGCCGAATTGCTCAACACGTGGGGCGTGAGGTCTCCACAGTACATCGATCTTGTCGCCAGTGGTCGGCGGAAGGTGCACGTGCCCGTCGACCTGGGACCGGACCGCAGCGACGCACGAATGCACGCCAAGACCGTAGGATCCTACGCAGTGCCGTAGGGGACCGCACCGCCACTTCCCAGCAAATTAGGGACACTGTTGCTCCTGGGGTATCGGCGAGGACCATTCGCAACCGTCTCCATGAAGCTGGGCTACGGTCCCGCACACCGTTAGGCCGTCTTCCGCTCACGCCCCAACATCGTGCAGCCCGCCTCCAGTGGTGTCGCGACAGACGTGAATGGAGGGACGAATGGAGACGTGTCGTCTTCAGCGATGAGAGTCGCTTCTGCCTTGGTGCCAATGATGGTCGTATGCGTGTTTGGCGCCGTGCAGGTGAGCGCCACAATCAGGACTGCATACGACCGAGGCACACAGGGCCAACACCCGGCATCATGGTGTGGGGAGCGATCTCCTACACTGGCCGTACACCACTGGTGATCGTCGAGGGGACACTGAATAGTGCACGGTACATCCAAACCGTCATCGAACCCATCGTTCTACCATTCCTAGACCGGCAAGGGAACTTGATGTTCCAACAGGACAATGCACGTCCGCATGTATCCCGTGCCACCCAACGCGCTCTAGAAGGTGTAAGTCAACTACCCTGGCCAGCAAGATCTCCGGATCTGTCCCCCATTGAGCATGTTTGGGACTGGAGGAAGCGTCGTCTCACGCGGTCTGCACGTCCAGCACGAACGCTGGTCCAACTGAGGCGCCAGGTGGAAATGGCATGGCAAGCCGTTCCACAGGACTACATCCAGCATCTCTACGATCGTCTCCATGGGAGAATAGCAGCCTGCATTGCTGCGAAAGGTGGATATACACTGTACTAGTGCCGACATTGTGCATGCTCTGTTGCCTGTGTCTATGTGATATCATGTGATGTATCTGACCCCAGGAATGTGTCAATAAAGTTTCCCCTTCCTGGGCAATGAATTCACAGTGTTCTTATTTCAATTTCCAGGATTGTAAAAGAGATTAAAACTCGGCTGAAAGCCACACACCATGCAGAAAACAATTTTAGGTCTTAGGGCCTAAAGGGAAGAGCTTCCAAATTTCAACTAAAATAGGCTAAAGGCTGTATCCTAAAATGCTTCTGATAGCTGTCGTCTGAAGGCCACATACCAAACCCAAACAATCTCACGGCTTAAAACCCAGACAAAGACATTTCCAATTTTTAATTTAAGCAGGAAAACTCGCCTGAAAGCTACATACAAACTAGAAAATATTTCTTATGGCTTAAAGCCTAGACAAAATTTTTCAACTTTTGATTTGAAAAGGCTGAAAACTCGGCAGAAGGCCACATACCAACTTGCAACAAATTTACAGCTTGAGACCTAGGCACAAGGAATTTTCAGTTTCAGTTTTTGAAAGGCTGAAACTCGGCTGAAGGCAACATAGAGCACTTAAGACTAAAAAGGAAATCACTATGTAAAACACAAGGAGCGGCGCTCAGAAGGTTCCAAGCATCGGCCTGGGAAGGTAACACTAACACACGTTTAGGTGAGACAGGCAGCCAGACCGACAACCTCTTAATCGGAAGGCAACCCAATCGAAAGCCAGCTGACTAACCAACAAATGAGATCAGTTCCGCTCCACCCGACCAGCAAAACGACAACAAGATGTCAATAGCACAACGTTCTACTCGTGCCGAATCCAGCCAAGTCAGCACAAACGCCCAAAACTACCAATAACACCTCAGCTGTCGCACTACACGCCATGTTGGACAGCATCAACACGACGAGGAAAATACACTGCCATAAACTACGTCAACGACCAGGACAGGTCACGGGAACGTCAACGGCCACAAGGCAGAAGATACCGCTGGTACGCTTCACTAATGAAGGAATGAATTAAATTAAGTTAGACAGCTCACAGGAAGACGGCTGCAATTCTAGCCGACTTCAATGCACGCACATTGTTGCTTGCGGTAATCTCGCAGAAAACGACAACCAGGATCTAACAAAGAGTTATGATAGCAGTTGAGGCTTGATAATAGGTTAAGTGAGCACTCAACTTTAGTGTCCAGGATCGGTGGGCGACGATCTTCGTAACCCACGCAAGAAGAGCCTCACAACTCCAACCGCGCCTGCACGCCGCCAGCAACTCCGACCTGATCACACGCCACAGAGACTTCCTCACTGCTGTGCCCCAACCTACCGACTGCCACACACAGCACACCCGGAAAGTATATCCACCACACTAAACATAGTACAGCTGTACTAGTATCGATACATGCTGCTGCTGCCACTCATGGAGAGAAGATAGCAACTTTATGGCCGTCCGGTGTGGCCGTGCGGTTCTAGGTTCTTCAGTCTGGAACCGCGTGACCGCTACGGTCGCAGGTTCGAATCCTGTTTCGGGCATGAATGTGTGTGATGTCCTTAGGTTAGTTAGGTTTAAGTAGTTCTAAGTTCTAGGGGACTGATGACCACAGATGTTAAGTCCCATAGTGCTCAGAGCCATCTGAAGCAACGTTATGGCAATAACCGAAGAAGAAATAAGATAGCACTGGACTGCAACCAATGATAACAAGCAAAGCATGACGCGAGCCATCCACGGCTCACCACACTAGATGATGCAGTGGGCCGCAGTAGTGTTGTGTGCCTATGACAGCGACTGCCTGCGAGGGAAGCAAGGTGTCCAATCACCCAGTAACGGCTTCGTGATGTGAGCGAGACTGCGCAAGGCTGACAATGGCTGCACGCAGCTGCCCTCGGGTGACAGACACAGACACAAGCAGCTTGGACGACTCTTGGCTACAGTCTACAACACTGGTGAGGGCGGTATCTAAATCATATTTCCCAACACGATCTACGTCCGAGGTGTATGGCCACACTGGGTGGTGATCAGAACAGTGGCCCACTGGGACTGGTTTATAGCAACAGTGCAGCTGGACCGCAGGCAGCTACCAGCCTTGTGGTAGTCGCACTCAGGAAGGAAGTTACCGCGCGGGATTAGCCGAGCGGTCTGACGCGCTGCAGTCGTGGACTGTGCGGCTGGTCCCGGCGGAGGTTCGAGTCCTCCCTCGGGCATGGGTGTATGTGTGTTTGTCCTTAGGTTAAGTAGTGTGTAAGCTTAGGGACTGATGACCTTAGCAGTTGAATCCCATAGGATTTCACACACATTTGAACATTTTTTGAAAGAAGTTACGCAGAAGGTGACCCGATGGTGCCGAGTCGTCAAGTTGTCTGTGTACAGTCTTATGCTCAAGTGGACGCCTGCAACGTGTGGAGTCAAACCCTGGGGAGGATGGCTTGCTGAACCATCATGTTCTGCAAGCAATCTTCCTCTCAAAGTCAGTGGCTAGTGCATGTCACTGTTAGCCAATGGCGACTTCGTATAGCCTTATTTCCTCATCTGGCCACCTCGTCTGGACGCTCTGCCTCTGCTGTAAGGTTTCTTAACTTCGGCTTTCAGAAGTGGTGGCGGATTCATGCCACAGAGTCAGAATACTGAACGAGTGCTCCTTAATTCTGAATGTGCCTTGTTACTCCATAGTGGTCGGTCGGCAGGAAGACGCCATCTCTCTCCCAATGACGTCGTTTAGCTTCATCGACGCTAGGCAGTTCATTACTACACACTAGACCGTGGGGCGTCAATACTATGCGGCTTAAGTTGCCTTTTCTACCTTCCAAGACATGGAACCAGTGGTCATCCAAGGGCTTTCCCACAACTTGTAAAGGTTTCATTAGGGGTTCATTACTATTCGCTAGCGCACTTGAGCAGGTGTAATTTCGATGGATTGCTCACGCGCTGCCTGCGATATGGAATATCTATGCTACAATAGAATCGCATGTCAGAGCAGTGTTGGCAGTTAGTCGAGTTTAGTAGCTTGCAGAGAGTACTTGAGTTATGGAATTCGGACAGGGCAGTGCAGCGGTTGGCGTGTGCTGGGCCGGTCGTGCAGAACGATGGCAATGCCTGAGCGATGTGGTATAAGGTAAAAAAAAATTGTTATTGTTCTTTGTTGTCTCACGCATATGTTAATTGCCACAACTGATTTAAACACAATTGTAATGTTAAACTCCCACGTAATTCCTTGTAGAAATGTTTCAATAATAACTTTTGTTCTGAAGAAAACTTTTGCCAGTCATTTATCCGAATTTAAAGATTTTACGAATTTTTCCTGTGCATACTCATGTTGATTAAGCAAAAGAAAATCAGTTGTTTTCCTACAAATGAAAATCTAGAGGCTAACATTGCACTGGGCTGTGCCAAAAATGTCTTATAGGAGCAGATACAGGGTGTTTCAAAAATGACTGGTATATTTGAAACGGCAATAAAAACTAAACGAGCAGCGATAGAAATACACCGTTTCTTGCAATATGCTTGGGACAACAGTACATTTTCAGGCGGACAAACTTTCTAAATTACAGTAGTTACAATTTTCAACAACAGATGGCGCTGCAAGTGATGTGAAAGATATAGAAGACAACGCAGTCTGTGGGTGCGCCGTTCTGTACGTCGTCTTTCTGCTGTAAGCGTGTGCTGTTCACAACGTGCAAGTGTGCTGTAGACAACATGGTTTATTCCTTAGAACAGAGGATTTTTCTGGTGTTGGAATTCCACCGCCTAGAACACAGTGTTGTTGCAACAAGACGAAGTTTTCAACGGAGGTTTAATGTAACCAAAGGACCGAAAAGCGATACAATAAAGGATCTGTTTGAAAAATTTCAAAGGACTGGGAACATGATAGATGAACGTGCTGGAAAGGTAGGGCGACCGTGTACGGCAACCACAGAGGGCAACGCGCAGCTAGTGCAGCAGGTGATCCAACAGCGGCCTCGGGTTTCCGTTCGCCGTGTTGCAGCTGCGGTCCAAATGACGCCAACGTCCACGTATCGTCTCATGCGCCAGAGCTTACACCTCTATCAATACAAAATTCAAACGCGGCAACCCCTCAGCGCCGCTACCATTGCTGCACGAGAGACATTCGCTAACGATATAGTGCACAGGATTGATGACGGCGATATGCATGTGGGCAGCATTTGGTTTACTGACGAAGCTTATTTTTACCTGGACGGCTTCGTCAATAAACAGAACTGGCGCATATGGGAAACCGAAAAGCCCCATGTTGCAGTCCCATCGTCCCTGCATCCTCAAAAAGTACTGGTCTGGGCCGCCATTTCTTCCAAAGGGATCATTGGCCCATTTTTCAGATCCGAAACGATTACTGCATCACGCTATCGGACATTCTTCGTGAATTCGTGGCGGTACAAACTGCCTTAGACGACACTGCGAACACCTCGTGGTTTATGCAAGATGGTGCCCGGCCACATCGCACGGCCGACGTCTTTAATTTCCTGAATGAATATTTCGATGATCGTGTGATTGCTTTGGGCTATCCGAAACATACAGGAGGCGGCGTGGATTGGCCTCCCTATTCGCCAGACGTGAACCCCTGTGACTTCTTTCTGTGGGGACACTTGAAAGACCAGGTGTACCGCCAGAATCCAGAAACAATTGAACAGCTGAAGCAGTACATCTCATCTGCATGTGAAGCCATTCCGCCAGACACGTTGTCAAAGGTTTCGGGTAATTTCTTTCAGAGACTACGCCATATTATTGCTACGCATGGTGGATATGTGGAAAATATGGTACTATAGAGTTTCCCAGACCGCAGCGCCATCTGTTGTTGAAAATTGTAACTACTGTAATTTCGAAAGTTTGTCTGCCTGAAAATGTACTGTTGTCCCAAGCATATTGCAACAAACGGTGTATTTCTATCGCTGCTCGTTTAGTTTTTATTGCCGTTTCAAATATACCGGTCATTTTTGAAACACCCTGTATATAGATAGTGTTATACGGCGACATCATTGTGAGGTTGGAATTTTTCATTTTATTCAGGATGATTTCACAGGGAAATGACGCAGCGGTCCTGACGTCAAAACTTATTAATCCCGATATGCAGTCAGCCTTTAATGGAAGGTGACATTAAAACTTGAAATTTTATTATTGGAAAGAAATTTTTGTTGGGAACTTAAACGAAATTTTTTCTGTTGGGAAGTTACTAACTTTTAGCACTTATCTACCAGGAGGTTATTAGAGCTTGGCTCTTTCTGTACGACCCCTCTAATGTACTCGATTGGTGTGCACTTTTTCTGAGTCCTCTCCATCTCATCCTTTCATACTCTTCTCACTCTGTACCACAGAGGGACTTCCCTCTGTCTTTTTCCAAATATCATAACATTTCTGCTTATCAAATCCTATCCATGGACCAACAACCTCACAATTTATAATATAAATCTCCACAAAACATGCCAATGTATGTGGAATAACTGCTTTCTTAATAAAAGTCATATTAAGCGTCTCTGATACAAAAAATCAGAATATTCAGTCATAGGTCCTGCAAGCACATAATGCTAAGCAATGAACTGAGAGTGCGATATCAAACACAGCTTATTCATTAATGCACGTAATAAACGGCAGTCTAGTCAAATTCTATTCAGTGGTTCTGAGCAGATGTAAAGTAGTTTGAGCCCCCATATAATGGCTACACAAGTATGAAAATTTTGAATAATGCCAACAGAGTTACTAAAAGTGCACCAACCAAAAGTGTTCTGTTTCCAGACTAGAACGAATCACAGTAAGTACAAGTCCGTCCACCACACTACGAAATTATTTAAATTCCAGCACCTGAAAAATGTTTTTTTTTCTTTATTGTTATTTTAAAACCCGTACAAACAGGCAGGCTGTCAGCAGCATGGTACGCCGCTCTTCAGCCATAGAGGAGATAAGAAAGAACAGAAAGAATACACAAATGTGACATAACGGTGGGTAATAAAAAGGAGACACATAAAGACAAACACGGAGCCGTTCACACTCGACGATAATTCACTACAAACTGTTGTCACGACGCACGAACACTGAAGATGGCGATGGCACAGGTGAACGATGGAGTACGACGGGAACACTGAACACTAAACATGACGGCACTCACGAGACACTGATGGCGATGATCTCAGGCGCGCGAATGTTCACTCAGCGTGTACGAGTCCGGGGACCTGCCAAGAGAGGAGGTGGAGGATGAGGAAGGGGAAATGGGAGAGGGGAGAGCAGAGATGCCATGGGCAAAGGAGTGAGGGGGAGGGAGGAAGGGGGAGGGGAAGCCCGGAGGAGAGGGTAGGAGGGAGGGGGGAAAGGAAAGAGAAGGGAAGGGAAAGGGGGGGAGGGAGGGTGCCTAAAGGAAAGGACACATGAGGTGGGGGGGGAGGATCAAAGTTGATAGGAGGGGTATATGCAGGGGAGGAGGACATCATCAGGGAGGGGGAGCTGGCGGAAGCCACCTTGGGAGAGGGTAAGGAGGGTGGAGAGATGGAGACCGGGTGGGACGTGGGAATACGGGCGCGGCAGCGGGCGGGGGTGGGAGAAGATCGGGGACACGAGTGGGTGAGGAGGATCAAGTTTGTGGGAGGTGTACAGGATCCGTATCCTTTCAAGGAAAAGGAGGAGGTGGGGGAAGGGGATGAGATCATACAGGATCCGCGTGGGGGAGGGGAGACGGATGCGATAGGCAAGGCGGAGAGCATGGCATTCAAGGATTTGGAGGGATTTATAGAAGGTAGGGGGGGGCGGAGATCCAGGCTGGATGGGCGTAACAAAGGATAGGGCGGATGAGGGATTTATAGGTGTGGAGGATTGTGGAGGGGTCCAGACCTCACGTGCGGCCGGAAAGGAGCTTGAGGAGACGGAGTCGGGAACGTGCCTTGGCTTGGATCGTCTGGAGATGGGGAGTCCAGGAGAGGCGACGGTCGAGGGTGACGCCAAGGTACTTAAGGGTGGGAGTGAGGGCGATAGGACGGCCATAGACGGTGAGATAGAAATCAAGGAGGCGGAAGGAAGGGGTGGTTTGGCCTACAATGATCGCCTGGGTTTTGGAGGGATTGACCTTGAGCAACCACTGGTTGCACCAAGCGGTGAACCGGTCAAGATGGGATTGGAGAAGGCGTTGGGAGCGTTGCAGGGTGGGGGCAAGGGCGAGGAAGGCGGTGTCATCGGCAAACTGGAGGAGGTGGACAGGGGCGACGGCGGCGGCATGTCCGCCGTGTACAAAAGGTACAGAAGGGGGGAGAGGACGGATGTAATCTCCCCAGAAAAATTTCGTAAGACAATTATTTAATATAAATGGAGCCAAGTGAAACTTTCCCACAAAAATGTTGAAAGACTATAATTTGAATGTTAACAAGAATACAACCTAACGTAATCTCCCAGCAAATCAATTCAATGACAATGACCATTAGACAAAAATTAGCAATCTGACCCAAGTATAAATTCCTCACAAAACAAAATGAAAGTCAATTCAGTGATAAGAAAATCTCAGTGATAATGATAATTCAATTAAACCGAAATATCGGTCTTTGGCCCTGTGCAAATCAGAATTAAATTCTTACCTCATTGTATCTGCTAGTCAAATTTCTGCTCTTATTCTTGCGCACAGCTTGGAGGAACTGCATTGCAAATAATAATATTCCTTTTTTTTGTAATTTAACTGAAATTTGTTTAAGGGAAGTGAAACGAAATTTAGTTCAATAAAATTGCTTTTGAAATCATAATTATTATTAGGGGCACTTGTTGGAAATTAATTACAATAAATAAAATTTACATTATCTGATGATTACCTTAATTAACAATATACCTCATTCAGCATCTTGACCAGTGTTGCCGACAGACCACATCACACAACCGCACTGGGCTGCTACTACTGACCGACCACTCTGCATGACGACTACTACAGAACTGCTCTCAACGACTACTGACTGAGTACTGCACTACATGACGACTACAACCGAACTGCTCTCAACACTCGCGCGGTCAAGCGCAGACTCACCACGATTATAGGCTCTCTGGTCAAAGATTTTAACGTGCCTCACCATCGCTGCTATGTTACATACGTGTTTCATAACCCTCCACTGGGGGGGGCAAAAATTTGGCAGCGATGGTGAGTCATTTGGACTTGCCATCGCAAGAAATTTTTACAATTTACAGAATATTCAAATTTAGTACATAAATTAAATGTTGTGCACATGCACCGAGTACAAAATATATCAGAAAAAGACAGGATATGAGTACAAAACATAGTAGTAAATCAGAAAACTGTATATACAAATTATTTGACAGATAGCAAAGTGCACACGCACTGAAAAAATTCTTTAGCATTTTCAGAACAAATAAACAGAATGGCAGAAAATCGTGTTGATAAGTGACATGAATGTACTCGCACTGGAGTTGATAACATATTAGCAATTTACGAAATGTATATATATAATTAGTAACAAATGACATAAGTGCATACGTACTGAAGTATTGAATATACAGAATGAGTACAAATCATATTGAAAAATGAGAAAAGTGCACAGGCAGTGAAGTTCAGTAGAAAACATATTAACACACAACATAAGTGCACATGCACTGTAGTTCAGAACATATCATTAAAATAAAATAATAAATAAAAAAAATGTATATACAATATAAAAGACAAGAGTGCACATACTGTACTTGAGAACAAATCGAAAAAATGTCTTAGGCATTTTTGCAATAAATAAACATAATGGCAAAAAATCATATCGACAAGTGACATAAGTGTACTCGCACTGGAGTTCAGCGAATCAAAAAAAATGTATAACCCATGAACATAAATAATGTTAGCAAAAAAAATGACTTTCACTATGTGACAAGAATTAGGATAGGAAAGGGAAGGATCGCATCATGGTTGTAGCACTTTAGATTGCACACAGCTGTTCTGAAAGTCCATATCTTTCCACAGAAGTACAACACCAAGTGACACAATTTGAAGTTCTTTTCCCATCAGAATTTACCAGTGTAGCCAAGACACTGAACTCTCGTAGTAACATTTCATGTTCTCATTTTGGCAGTACATTAGGTACACCAAACAGTGGGACCATAATAACGTCTTCATCGCTCACGGTGGTGGACAGCATGTCGTGTCAACACCACGCTCTTACAAGGCACACCAACGTAGAATTAGTGCAAAACCAAAGATAGTGCTCCATGATCACTAGGATAGACAGGACAAATGGACATTGCAGTAATTCAGGGTAGTTAGCTCATGAGGTGAAGGACATTAAGTCACATAATACTGACAATTACAGTCTTCATTAGTAGTTTGGGGCATTCATAGCCCAGTGATTGAACATTTCTGTACCAAGTATGTAGTATTACAGAAAAATGTTCATTAATTGTTTTACATAGAACCAGTAACCTTCTTTTCCTAGTTACAAAGCATTATTAAACAATCACATTCCTTTCCAGTTACAAAGTATACCATAGTTAATTAATTATTTGTCATTTCAATAATAATAATCATTAGCCTTCTCCTAATTACAAAGCATTATGAAGCAATCGCATTCTTTTCAGTTACAAAGTATGGCATCGTTAATTAATTATTTGTCATTCCAATATAGTATTAATCATTAGCCTTTTCCTAATTACAAAGCATTATTAAATAATTACATTCTTTCCCAATTATAAAGCATAGTTAATCATTTGTCATTTCAATATAGTAAGAATCATATTCTTTTCCATTTACAAAGTATGGCATAGTTAATTAATTATTTGTCATTCCAATACAGTAAGAATCATTAGCCTTTTCCTAATTACAAAGCATTATTAAACAGTCACATTCTTTTCCAGTTACAAAGCATAGTTAATCATTTGTCATTTCAATATAGTAAGAATCATATTCTTTTCCAGTTACAAAGTATCAACATTGAAAACAAGAGCTAATTAATGGCATAATTAATAACCTAATTCAGTGAGTGACATTAATTATTGGCATTCAGTGGCCATCAAGTATCGAATAGTATAAAACATTGTTCCTCATTCAGTATTATTCAGATCATTAAGAAGTAATAACAATCCATTGAGTCACATTCAGATCATTATGAAGTCATTATTAAAAATCAGCTAATTACAGTCATAGCATTAATAATCATACACATTATAAGTAGTCTCATTACAATAAACAGTGGAGTTATTATAAGGGAAAGCAAGAAGAGAAAAAGAAAAAAAAAATTTGGTTCTGGGTTGTTCCTGTAAATGAAAAATGTGTAGTTGTTCCTGTAAATCAAAAATGTGTAACGTCATTCGTCATGAGTCAGCTGTAGCAAGGTTATGAAACAAGGCAGTATATGTGATCACATTTATAAATGATAAACACAAATGGGTTAAAAAATAAAAATGCAAGTACTAGAACAGGTATAATAAGTAACAGGTTTAGTATCATGAAAAACTTCTCCTGGAAAAAATACAAAATGGATTATTGACCTGAAAGAAGAAACGCACACTATGTTGAAAAGTAGTGAACTTCGAATTAACAAGTAGTGAAATGTGTTCCATAGCTGTCCTTTCCAAAACTTTCCGTCATCCTACTATGCAATATAACACCTGCTGTCAAAACAAACTGCAACAAATACTTAAATAACTACGTAGCATAAATACATAACTTCAACATTCATAACTTCATTATTATCATCACCTGTAAAGAAAAACTTTATTATTCATAATAGCATATTCTTCATCATTATTCATCAGTATTCATTATCATCTGCAAAAATATCACTTCATTACTCATTATACAACTATTCCTTATCTCTAGCATATTTCATCACTAAAACTAAGATGTGTAGTTCTGTCTGACAGCCTGCATCAATCGCTTCGTATTCTGAAAGAAAAAATTAGTTAAGACTGCTATTCTGCGATGTGTATTGTATATTCTTGTTAATGCTTGTTAATTCTGATCCATTTACTCTTCTTCATAAGGTTTTTGTATCCTCTTTCGTCTATTCCGTAGTTGAAATTCCAATTTCCGTTTAATTTATTTCATTTACGTATCATTTCTTTCTGAAATTGATGAACAGAGATTAACGTCTTGCATTTAAATCATATACCCACTAAATAATGACTGGTTGATGGTGACACAATTAACCATACAGCATAACATTACAGACAACGTAATATGTCAAAGACATTGACAGTGTTCAAAGCCAAAATGTACAGAGAATATCACAATGCAGCGCAAAAAATGTAAAAGTCACGATGTTGAGATGTCATAAGGCCAAAAAAAAAAAAATGTCAAAGTCGACTGGTGTGTGTTATATCTTAACTACTTCACAGTGCATATAGACAAAACTGGAATACAATCGTACATAAAAAGTGGAAAATGTGCATGGTCTGATGTGTAACGACAAGAAAAGCGACCTGCTAACCTTACCTTGCCGGGCACTTGCCAAGAAAAAATACGATAATCATCAGTAATTAGTCAGGTGAAATAATGGCATTAGTAAATGGCATCATAGCATGTTACATCATAAAGTGATTTCATTCAATAAACGGCTTAATGTTTGAGATATGGTGATTGCCTTTCGATTTTCTGGTTCTCAAAGTTTCGACGTGTACAACATTGGGGTGAGGGATGCTGCGAATCCGATATGGGCCTGCGTATAGAAGTTCAAATTTACTGCACTTACCTTTTAATTTGCTGGATAAATGGTGTGTACGTACTAATATTTTCTGTCCAACGTGAAAGTCGCGGCGTGTACAAACCTGTTTTTGCTGTCTTATCCGGCGCTCTGCGGCACGTTTGATGTTGTTCAGCGCAATGTCAATTATTTCGTGGTGTCGTAAGCGACGAGATGTAGGAAAATTTACTAATTCTTTAATTTTGTTTGGTGGTTCAACGTTTTTCAGTATAACAGACGGAGATAGCATAGTGGATTCATTTGGAATGGAATTAATTACATCTTGGAATGAGAGAATGTGTGTATCCCAATCAATATGTCTTTTGTGGCAGTATATTCGGCACAGCTTACCAATTTCTTTCATTAATCTTTCACAGGGGTTCGAAGAAGCGTGGTACTTGGATATATAGATCGGAGAAATGTTTCTGGCTCGTAACATGCGTGTCCATACGCTACTACGAAATTGAGGTCCATTGTCAGAAATTACTTTCATCACATGCCCTACATGAAATAGAAAATGTTTTACAAATGCTTTCGAAACAGTTTTAGCAGTAGCTTTGCGTAACGGAGTGAAAGTAACAAATTTTGAAGTGAGCTCAACAGCGACAAAGATGTAGCAAAAACCTCTGTTAGTTCTCGGAATCGGACCAAAAATATCTACTGCGGCCATGTGTCTTAATTTAACAGGTACAATGGGATATAAAGGAGGAATATGTGAAGTTGTGTCTGACTTAGCTTTCTGGCAAACTTTACATGACGCTAAAACTCGTCGTATTCGTTTCTCCATGTTGTTAAAATAACAGTTCTGTCTCAGTATAAGAAAACATTTTCTTGCTCCGTAATGTGCGTAACTTAAATGAGTGCACCAGATTAATTTGTTAACCAGTTCGTCAGGAATACATAATAACCAATTGTTGCTGTCAGGGTGAGAGCGGCGAAACAAAATGTCATTGCGTACAGTGTAGTGGTGTCTAATCGTAACATTATTCTTATCTTGCCAAAGGTGTTTAATTTCTTTCCACACGTTGTCTTTATTTTGTTCTTGTGCTATGTCCTGTAATGACGATGAAATAAAATTTTCAAATGCTACTTGCTGAATGTACATGACACTGAAATTTGTTTTGCAGAAGTTGGTTGCTACGTCTTGCTGATTGTTGCCGAGAGAACGCGATAGTGCGTCTGCTATAACATTTTGCGTACCGGGAATGTGAACTATTGTAAAATTAAATTCCTGTAAATAAAGTTTCCATCTGCTTAACCTGTCGTGAGTGAATTTAGCTGAAAGTAAAAATTGTATCGCTCTGTGGTCTGTGTAAACTGTAGTGTGTCTTCCATAAAGAAAGTGCCGAAATCTCGTAAAAGCCCAAACAACACATAATGTTTCAAGTTCAGTAACGGAATAATTTCGTTCAGCAGATGACAGAATGCGGCTTGCAAATGCAATGTTTTTAATTACTGTAGAACCATCTTCTTCAATTTCCTGAAAAATATGTACGCCTAAAGCTGTGTTGGAACTGTCGGTGGCAATGGAAAAATTTTTGGTAAGATCTGGGTGCGATAAAAGTGGAGCATTCAACAAGGCTTCTCTCAGTTTCAGGTTCACAAATTCAGAATGTGCTTGCTTATCCCAAGACCAAATAGTGTTTTTACCTGTTAATTGGCATAGTCTGGGTGTGTCTAAAGCGGAGTGATGAATAAATTTACGAAAAAAGTTAATTAAGCCCAAAAAACTGCGCAGTTGCTTTTTTGTCGTAGGAACAGTAATGTCACGTAGAGCTTGAAGTTTTTCCGGATCAGGTGCAATGCCTTCCGCTGAAATTACGTGTCCAAGAAATTTTATAGAAGTTTTGCCAAAGTGCGATTTACTAAGATTAACTGTGAGTCCTTGTGCATGGAAAGTTTGTAACAGTTGTTCAAGAATCAGATTGTGTTCGGACCAGTTAGCTTCTGCAATAAGAATGTCGTCTACGTACGTCGTAATTCTGTCCTTAAGTTCTGTTGGAAGTATTGTGTTCAAACCGCGAATAAAAGCTGCAGAAGAAATAGTTAAGCCGAATGGTAATTTGCAAAATTGATAACAGTCGCCGAAACAGAGAAAAGCTGTATATTTTCTGCAATTTGGATGAAGTTGAATTTGCCAAAATCCCGATTTCAAATCTAATGTGGAATAAATAGCAGTACCGTGAAATTTCTGTAAAAGTTCCTCTAGTGTCTGTGGTCGATCTGTTTCATTAATAATAATGTCATTAATGTGACGTGAATCAAGTACGAGGCGAAGTGAGCCATCTTTTTTCTTAACAATATGTAGCGGGTTTATGTACGGACTAACTGCTGGTTCTATAATTCCTTGATCAAGCATATCCTGCAATTCTTTCTTAACTTGTTCTCTGTGGATATACGGAATGGGATAATGCTTTGCTTTAAATGTGTCGTGCTGTTTCACTTGAAATTCATACATAAAACCGGACATAGTACCAGGAATGTTGTCGAAAACTGGAGCTTGCTGTAAAAGAATTTTGTGTAATTGCGTTCGTTCGTCGTCTGTAGTTGCACTGCTTTGTCTAACTTTATCGGAAATCATTTGCATTACGTCGTAGTCAACTTCGTCTGGAGTATTATAGTTGTGTACGTACGTATCCGTGAACAATGTGGGATTACAGTCTATGCTACGTGACACGGAAATGACCTCTGTGCGGTTAATTGTTTGTTCTTCCGCAGATAAAGAGTGCTGAAATTCTAAAGCCAATTGTACATTTTCATCCTTTAACATTAAATAAGAATTCTGAAAATCGATAACTGCGTCGTGTTGTACCAGAAAATTCGTACCTAAAATTACGTCTGTTGTCAATAAAGGAACAATCCAAAAATTAGAGTGGAAAGTATGACCTCCAATACAAAATGATAAATGCGTCTGTAATTTAACGTCTACTCCTTTACTCGATACTGCTCCTTTCACTTTTGTTTTGCCTAAAGGTAATGTCGGATAGGTATTCTCTTTGTTGCACTCATTAAAAGTCTCCTCATTTATTACTGATATAGGTGATCCAGAATCAATTACTGCTGAGAATTTTGATGAACCAATTTTAATTTCGATGACAGGATGTGAAATAGTTTTCTGAACAAATGGTCGTTCCTGTAAAAGAGTGTCTCTGATGTCGTCAAAAGTAATTACATTTTCATGAACAACATTTTGCGTGTCAAACGTAGTGCTTGTGTTATTGTAAGATGCGTCCTGTACAGTATCTAGTCAGATTCTATCTGACGTATTATTGTTATTAGGAGGATTCTGTGGCATTTCGACGATTTGAACTGTCCTATTACTTCTTCCAGACGTATTACGTTCTGGATGGTACCTACTGTCGGGTTCATTCACGAGAATATGTTCTTGTTGATTACTTTGTTGCTGGTAAGACCGACTGTTATTATATGTACGCTGATAATTGTGTTCATCGTTTTTACGTCTGTCGTGATAGTCATTCCTATACGGTGCATTGCGATAGGAATTGAAATAATGTCTTCTTTGTACGTAGTTGTTTCCTTGTCGTCGTGCGTTACTATTTGTTGTATCAGGGACTATACGTGTTCGCGGCGGAACATTAAAGCCTGGTTGACCTTGTGCATTACATTGTTGGTTACGTATGCTAACCGGTTGACTTTCATGCTGTTGCGGTGGAAAACTTCTATTGTTACCAAAATGTGCTTCCTGTTGCTGAAAATTTTGACGATATTGATAATCTGAATTTTGTCTGTGATTTAAGTTCTGGTAGTTATCGTTTCTAAAGCGTCTGTTATCCCTTCTATTGAAATTACGTGTCTGATCATAATTCCTGTACTTTTGTTGACCTTGGTTATTATATGAAAAATTTTTGTTTACAAAAGAATAATCAGATTGTTGTACTTCCAAGAGCTGTAAAAGATCTCTGAATGCTGAAATGTTTTCTTTTTGCTGACCAGTTAAAAGTGACACTCGTAATGACCGTGGTAATTTAGAGATGCGTAATTGTATAAGTGCGGATTCACTGTACGGTTCACTTAGGTACTGGTTCTGTTGCACCATGTGCTCAAAAAATTGCGTCACACTGGGAAAATTGGAGTTCTCATAATTTGGCAAACTAATTAACTGATCTTTAATTCCGCGCTGTGTCGTCTTCGACCAGTACGCTGATAGAAAAGCATTCTGGAATTCTTCTACCGAGTAACATTGCCTCGCGATCGGTCTCATACGAGTTGCCGGCTCGCCTTCCAAAAAACTACAAATAAATTCAAGTTTGTGCGTTACAGGCCAAGTCGGTGGAAGAGCAAAGCTAAATTGTTGAATCCAATCCAGTGGGTGAATCTGCGTTCTATCGTTTTTAAAAACTTTAAACTTTCTCACTGACAGAAAATGTTTGTAATCGAAATTATCATCTCTGTATGATGGAACAGGTTCAGGATCGTAAGAGTATCTATTGAACTGTGGTTGTTCGGAATCTAAGTCCCGTACTCTCTGTAGATTACTCAAATTATACGCACTGCGTGAGTCTGACAAATGTTCATAAAGTGGCGTCTGTTGTGGTATGTTATTAACTGAAATATTTTTAATCTCTTTTACCTCTTGTTGTAAATTTGACAACTTCCTACGTAACGTGTTGTTAGATGAATCGATCTCATTAATTGTCTGCTGTAAATTCTGAAATTCTGGTGTTTGGTTAAAGGAAACCGGTGCAGTATCATCTGATTTATTATCATTAGCACTTTCGATAGCATCAATACGACTGGCCAATTCATCATATTTTTCAGTCAGTATTTTTGCCTGATCATCGGTTTTAGAATCGGACGCATTAATCTGTTTTTGCAACTTACGCGTAGTTTCGCTCAGTTTTTTAACATCAGCTTTGATGACATCGCAATCCTGTGTTAGTTCTAATTGCTCGAATCTGTCTGTCACTGTTTGAATATCTACTGTGTGTGTATCTGTTTTTGATTTAAGATTGGAAATTTCGTCACGTAATTCTGTGTTCGACTGTTTGATGGAATTAATTTCGTCGGACACTGTAGTAATATTATTGTCTACATACGTCTTCGCTTTCGCGAACATTTTACGTTTGTCTTCCTGTCTCTGTGCAGTGATTGTTTCCATGACTTGACGTTTGACTTTATTTTGATCTTGAATAAATTTGCGGAAACGTGTATTACTGTTTTCTATGTGGTGATTAAAGCGTTCGTCAATCTGAGTATTTTGTTGTTCGAATTTCGCGTCGATCTTTTCATCCATTGTGCGCGAAAGTTCTGCTGTCATTGCTTTAAACTCGTCGCTTAATTGTGTAGCTTTTTCAGAGCATTGTTTAGCGACTCCGCTAATTTCGTCTCTGAGTGTTTCTGTTGCGGCTGTTTGCATTTCCCTTAATTCTTGCGCAACAGACTTAATTTCTTCGCTATTTTTACGTGAACAAGCCTCAATTTCCACGCGCAACTGTTCCTTAGTGTCATGGCACTGCGCGGCAACGGCTCTAATCTGTTCACTAAGTTCTCTGGAATTGTCTTCTAATTTTTCATTCTGTTGTCTGACCTGTTCACTAAGTTTGTCTTGTTTTTTATCTAGTTGTTTGATATCCACACTAAGTTTGTCTTGTTTTTCGTTCTGTTCGTTCCTAAACTGTAGCATTATTGCCATAAATTGTTCCAGAGTAACATTACCTACTCCATTATCTGTGCTGTTTGATTGTGTACCTGGAATTGTCGCGCTTTGTGTGACCATTTGGTCATTCTGCAATTTACAAAAGGGATTATCATTCGGACCTACACTGTCACTCACTATTTCGGAATTAAATAAATCCGTTGTACTTTGTGTATCCTGTTCATTTTCATTAGAAATATTTGTCTGAACGTTACTTGAATTTTCCAAACCGGGTGTATTAAGCTGGGCAGCGCTCATTACCATAGTGCGCTCCGCGTCATCAATTGTCGTCAAATTCACAGAGGAGACAATTGAGTTGGCTTGTTCATCATTAAGATAAAAGTCATCATTACTGATTGGAATGCACTCATTGTTAGTGAACGTAGGATTGTCATCATTACACTGCGTGTCACAATTACTATCGGTTACATTATTTAAGTCGGTAGTTTCGTTCATAATACCTCGCGATACGCTATTCACAGTTTTTCGCGGCATTTTTACAATAGTCACAAATATTCACAAAACAAATAAGCACAAATGCAAAAACAACACACAAATACAACAGAGCAACGAATTGCCGTTGACCTGTAGAAAGAAAGTCACAAGATTAGTAAAAGCGTTGCGCCAAATCCTAATTATACCTAAGCAAATAAGAGCAGATATCTGACTGTTTTTCAAAAGATTCTCAACGAAATACGATCCTGGACTGGGTGTCGCCAAGTGTAACCTCCCCAGAAAAATTTCGTAAGACAATTATTTAATATAAATGGAGCCAAGAAGCAATATTGTCCCCACAGAAATATTTAAATAAAAAATATAATAATAAATGGGAGCCAAGTGTAACCTCCCGCAATGAAATCTAGTGACAGTGACAATTAAACAAAATTAGCAATCTGACCCAAGTATAAGCTCCTCACAAAAAAATAATGAAAGTCAATTCAGTGATAAGAAAATCTCAGTGATAATGATAATTCAATTAAACCGAAATATCGGTCTTTGGCCCTGTGCAAATCAGAATTAAATTCTTACCTCATTGTATCTGCTAGTCAAATTTCTGCTCTTATTCTTGCGCACAGCTTGGAGGAACTGCATTGCAAATAATAATATTCCTTTTTTTTGTAATTTAACTGAAATTTGTTTAAGGGAAGTGAAACGAAATTTAGTTCAATAAAATTGCTTTTGAAATCATAATTATTATTAGGGGCACTTGTTGGAAATTAATTACAATAAATAAAATTTACATTATCTGATGATTACCTTAATTAACAATATACCTCATTCAGCATCTTGACCAGTGTTGCCGACAGACCACATCACACAACCGCACTGGGCTGCTACTACTGACCGACCGCTCTGCATGACGACTACTACAGAACTGCTCTCAACGACTACTGACTGAGTACTGCACTACATGACGACTACAACCGAACTGCTCTCAACACTCGCGCGGTCAAGCGCAGACTCACCACGATTATAGGCTCTCTGGTCAAAGATTTTAACGTGCCTCACCATCGCTGCTATGTTACATACGTGTTTCACGGAGCCTTGGGGCACACCGGCGGATGGGAAAAAGGTGTAGGAATCTGTGTTATGGATGGTCACATAGGAAGGACGGCGGGAGAGAAAGGAACCGATCAGACGGACGTAGTTAATGGGAGGGGCAAAGGTTTGGAGCTTGAAGAGGAGACCGGAATGCCAGACGCGGTCATAAGCGCGTTCGAGGTCAAGGGAGAGGAAGATTGCGGAGCGACGGGAATTTAGCTGTTCGGAAAGGAGATGAGTGAGGTGAAGGAGAAGATCGTCGGAAGAGAAGGACGGCCGAAAGCCACACTGGGTGACGGGAAGGAGGCGGTGCTGGCGGAGATGCTGGTGGATGCGGCGGGTGAGGATAGATTCCAGCTGAAAAATGTTCTGAGATCCAGCTTAACTGTCTGAATGAGAGTACTATTCACCATGAGATAACTGTACTGACTGGCACCATTAGCGGCAAACGCAACGAAAATATCCTAAGAGTCCAACTCAGCTGTCTCAGATAAGAGTTCACATCGGTGCAGTTTTACACTAAGTCGGACTGGCCGTACAGCCGAACCGCCAAAGGCGTGGTTGATGCGGAGCCAAGTGAGCTAAAAGCAGAAGTTGAGGGGAAGGGCTGAGTGGTGGCGCTAATGGTGAGGGCAAGACGAATGAAATGACTTGTGTTAGTTGATAACATTGGCGTAATAAGATAGACCACAGGAAGTATGTAAAATCGAGAAAAGACATTTTTTTTGTTAGTCTTCTGACTGGTCACGAATTCTTTTCCCGTGCAAACCTTCTCATCTCAGAGTATCATTTGAACCTACGTCCTCAACTATTTGCTGAGGATAAATCAACTGACAATTAAAATGTCGTTACCAAAATTGTAATCGACTGTGCATATCTTGAGTCGAATTAATGAAAATGAACCGAAAAAAAGGAAGCGAAAATTATTAAACAATAAAGGACGATGGAAACTGGGCTGGGTGAAGGAGGGGAGAGAGAGAGGGAAGGGAAAATAGGAGGGAGAAAAAGGGAGGAGAAAAAGTAGCTGAATATATTCCACATGTACGGGGAGGGGGGAAGGGAGGCTGGGACAGGAACAGGAAACCGCTTAGACTGAAAAAAGCAGTTTAGGGGACAAAGTGAATGTAAATACGCATTGGTGGGGGTGAACTGCGTAAGAAAACAAACGTATAATAAATCTGGAACTAAATCAGGCAAACGTCGTCAAATCCGAAATCATGCTACGACAGTAGTTTTGATTTTTACTGACCAGTTGCTCATTAACACTTAAAAGACCAGTTCATCTAAGGAGTTTCGGTATTTCGAATTCCTCCAAGAGAGTTAACATTTTCTGTTTCGAAACTATGTGTAGGATTTCAAGTGTCTCAATCGTTGACTCGTATGTTGGGTAGCTTTAAATCGCACAGTGAATGACGAGTTGGTTTTTACACCACCTCGTTGTAAGAAGTTATTCTTGTAATCAGATACTGGTGACACGACATGTTTGTGGGGGCACTGGGCACATTTTTAGTCTTTTTTGATGGACGTTTTGAAAGCATAACCTCACTTGCTCAAGAATTTTGCAGTTTACATTCAAAATTAATCTCTAGCGTCTAAGTGACGGCGTCCAACAGTTCACCAAATTATTTTGATCTTAATCTCCGGCTGACAGGAGACAGATTGCTTTATAACCTCTTTCGTAAGCCATTCACAAATGGTGCAATCATATATGCATCATGTTGCCATCCTGTCCTGCACAAGCTCAGTTACAGGACTATGTTTTCTCTTAAGTCTTTTATTTCTGTGGGTTCAGAATTGGGTAAGCTGATTGTCACCATGGCTTTTAATATTGACTAATGTGGCATCCGCTGCCTTTTTAAGGTATGTTTCCATCTTCACACCATTAGCTTATTCTGTCACCTAACGGTTTAGATAGGTTCGCGAATCAAACCATTTATGTAAAAATTGCTTTATCACGTGTTTCATTTACTCTCATCAGGAGGTGGGAGTGCGAAACGCGTTATTAATCAATAAATATTGTTACAGAGACTGTCTTTAATTTTCCAAATCTAAGAATTTCCAATTTTTGGATTATCCGTTGATCAGAATTAGGTTCCAGTACTGCCCTGTAAATTCCGGTGAACTGAAACCATTTTAACCGAACATTTTTCCAAAAGAATATTTTTTTATTCATTAGCGGGACCCACTCGGGCCGTTCATGGACACTACGTCCTCATGTCTGCTTAATTGACGACGCGCAGATTTTATATTCGCGCGCGACGCAGCGAGAGGGCCGACACAGCCGTGGCCGAACTTCCTGTCAGGGGATCCGTCAGCCCAGCCAATAACGTGGCGCGCGGTAATTGACAGCCGGCCCCAGCGGGGAGCGCCCGTTAAACGACTTGGCAAAGCAGAACGGTGCCGAATCTACCACACTGAAAAATTATGTCTGTGCAGCCGGCTATATTCACGAAATCTTCTTTTGTCCTCTTTGGAACAGTTTTCGCGTTTCATGTCTTATACGTTCAGCATAAAAGTAAAAGGATAGAATGAGCTTCCGAACTTCCCTTACAACACTACCTACCGCCCACTACTGTTATACTATAACCTCAAAGCTGGAGGCAGTTCGTATAACGAAATTATTTTTATTAAGGGGCTCCGGAAAGGCTCAAAATCAAGAAAAGTTCAATTTTTACTTTTTTGCGTTTTCTGAATCTGCAGACTATTACCTTTTAATAGATATATAATTTATTCAATTCCGAAGACTACAACTACTTTTAAATTTTTTTTTTTGAAATGTGTTCTACATGGGCGTGATCCACTGTGGCGCTGTTAAACTGCTGTCAAATGGTGTTATTATTAACGTCCGTGTTCATCACGTACATTTTAGTGATGTGAGATAAAGTATGTGTTGTGGCTAACCTGTGATGGTTCAATATATATCGCTGGTGTGCTTGTCGATTGTTTCATGTTTATTTACTCTGTCGTTATCTCGAAAATATTCGTAATTAATTCTGTTTCTTGAGCCTCTGTTTTGTTGAAGTATAATAATGAGTAAAAGTAAAGTTGCTGTTGCGACTTTCAATGATGGCAACATTGTAAGGTGCAAGGAATTTAGAAATACGGGAATGAAGATAGGTTCTAACATGGTACGAGCGATGCTTGCTTTAGACAAGGAACGCCTTCGGGCTGCAGACAGGGCTGTAAAGAGTCTAGAAATACAACCAAGAGTAAACAGGAGGAGGAACAAGAGGAAGCTGGAGGAGGAGTTTGCAGAGGATGAAGATAATCCATCCTATGGACCTGGAGTGCACTAAAACGTTAATCTAATCTTTGTCGCTCGATTCCCAAAACTTTTATTTTCTCATACTAATTACATGTTTTCTAAGGATCTTCCAAACATATTTGTTTCAAACTTTCAGTAAATCTTACACAGCACCTTCTGCATAATTTAACACAGCCTTTTTCCAAAAAACTGTATATTTTTGGATATATAAATAAAAAATTGCAAAAAAATGTTGTGAATTTTCATTACAATTGAAAAAAATCATCTTTAATAACTGAACTAAAATTTTGTAAAATCCCTGTGTTAAGTTGTAGCCCATATTCCAATAAATAATCTGTAAAAAGTTCAACTTCCTACCTCAAATACTTTGTGAGGAAAGATGTAATTTATAAGTGTTATTTTAACATTGCAAGTATAGGGCGTTCTGGAGCCCCGTAAAGCAGTTGCACAGTAAAGAAGCTGTGCAGTGTTACCCTCTGAAAGGTATTTTGTTGTGCTGACCGTGATGTACCTAACGGAGGTGGCTTATCGGAAGTGAAAGTCAGAATTACGTAAATAATTAAACAGTACAAACAATATTTTACTTATCCACACTGTTCAAAGAATAAAGAAAACGATCGCCAGCCTAATTAGGCACGAGAATGATTAACATTCTTGTTCAAGAAAATAGATATGAGTAACTTTAATCGACTGACACAGCCTATACTTTATCAAACGAAAGTGCAATGAACTCTGTAACTTGCAGATGTTGACGTTAAAGAAAGTGCGAACAGTTGTAGAAGAACAAAGCTATTTGCACAAGTATGACAGATAATGACATACACTTTTGCCTTCAAGGCTTGGTCAAACTGAAAAGTTTCAATAATATTACTATTAAATTTCACTTTACAATCATAAATTGGACATAGATTTAGTATCACTTTTCAAACACTTTCCTGTCAGACATGAGATGTGAATAAAGCTCACTGCAAAATTATACACAGGGCATAGGTTTAGTTTTTCTTTTACCAGTTACTTTTCTAACTGTCATCGGAATAAAAAAATTCACTATCAAACTATTTATCACTGTCCTCTGAATAAAAGAAGTTACTGTTTTCATAGATAGTTGTCTTTCTGTTAATTGTTATCTATCAGGAGCACTACACACAAACCGTGGATCCTATTACATTATTAATATGCACTTTCAATACACAAGAGGAAGAAGCACTTAGCAGACATGAGTATATAACTTCCCACAGTTACACTTCTCAACCTTTACTGCAGTGAGACAGCAAGTTGACGTATTTATAAGATACTGACTCACCTTTTGCAATTTACAACAGACAGTACTATGATTATTTACTAAGCAAAACTTCATAAGTCTCAGTTTGAAGAACTTTTAATTTTGAAGTTGAGAGCAAACTATTTCAATAAACTTTTAATAAGCAGTTTTCATTCCAAAATTACTTTCAGCAAACATTATTTACTTTAGCACGCTCTTTTGCCACGTTAACTATAACTTTCTTTCTACTATGTTCAAATGGCATTAATTAGTAAAATACTGGGCTATAATATTTTTTTCAATAAGGACACTCGGTAATCACTATTAAGTGGATATGTGACAGAGAATAAATCAAGGTAAGTACACAGATTCAGGTATACGTTATGAAACGTCCCCTTAGAACATTTGTACACGACTGTGCTTAAACTGACACAATATTTTTAGCGCAACGCAATCTGACTCTCAAAGATCCCTGCAAAAGAATGGCCCTGAGTAACATTAAACTACACCTTTCAGAAATCACTTACCTCACAAAAAACTTCATTACTCGAACTACTGCAATACAGCGAGCACCACTACTGCCAGCTAAATAAAAGATTCAAACTACGGAAGGCACTAACTACTGATAGGGATAGTTAGCAAATGAAAGATATTAATAGAGAACAAACAATGTATTTACCTTAATATCATCAAAAGTCATAATATATGTAATTTCAAAACTCCGCCATTTCTCTCCCACATCCACCACTGCTGGCGGCTCACCTCCAACTGCGCAACGCTACGCGCTGTTCACATCCAGCTGCCGCTGCCCAACACTACAATGGCAGACAACAATGCAAACTAGCCACAGACTGCACACAGCACAGCCAGTGATTTTCATATAGAGCGCTACGTGGCATTACCAATATAAAAATCTAAACAGCCTACTTACATAAAGAAAACATAAACAGCCTACTTACATTAAAGAAAACATAAACAGCCTACTTACAACGTTACCTTACATTTGAGCACACTAAAACATCCGAAGAGCTGATCTTTCACTTTCATATCTACAATTCCTCCATTCCGTTACAGTGATTGCGCAATGTGGTGGCGAGTGCATGTTGGTAGATGGATTTGTAGGTGGAAATTCTGTACTCTATCATTTCTTGGTGGCGATGATACGTCGATACCAATTCCAGAATAGTTCCAGCTATTTATCCATCGATCGGAGGCTTTGGCACATTGGAAAACGGCACGAAAAGCCTCTCTCGGCACCAGCACAATACACAAATTTTACAATAGCAGTTGGCGGGTAGGTAGCTCATCCCATACTGACTCTTGGTTCCACCGCTCTATCCATGCCAACCACATTTTGCGCGAGCTGCACGATTCCGTTTCCGAGGGGAACCACAACACCTTTTTATCTTACAATTTACTAAAAACCCCACGTGAGGATCAGCAAATACAAAGTAGCTACAATATATTTTGAACAAAGCATATCGTTTGCACATATTGACAATTCTACAAAATATCTACAAAATATTATTTACACAAATTGCAGTTATATATGATAATTTCTGTCTCCCTCCAAGTGAAGCAAGGAATTTAACTAATAAAGACAATACATTGCATATGTTTTTGACAGGACATCAAAGTTTTTACAAAGAAAAAAGTCAACACCCTTATGGTATCGAATGATTCATACAATAATTACAGAACTCAACGATGAAATGTTGAACAAAACAGAAAGGAAAATGAGTCAGAAAAAGATATGTAGTGTCTACGCTATGGTACTACACCCTGACTCTTTGCGTCCTTAAAAAATAAGCAGCTTATGAAAATATTTTGTCGACACTGTGTTACCGTAACGCTCTGCAACAATTTAGTGTATCACTTTCGATTAATATTGCAAGCTATTTACTTTCCGCGCAGATACGGTACCTTACTGACGCACCTTTTCTGAAGTGCACCTACCTCCTTACTTGGTATGGCGTCGCCAATGTCTCTCTGTATCTGTAAAAATACTTACATGAATCTGGTTTCTATCCCAAAGATGAAAAGAAACTTGGTATGGTAGGAGCTGTACGAAGTGGTAAAGTTTTTAAAACAGATTTATCAACAAGAAATTACTGCACAACGTTTACAAAAAACGTATGTTCCCCAGCCCTCTTTTTTTCCTGAGGTAACCATTACAATATCTTTCATTATATTTTAAATATAATTCAAATCATCATCATTATCATCGATTAAGACTGATTATGCCTCTCAGCGTTCAGTCTGGAGCATAGTCCCCCTTATAAAATTCCACCATGATGCCCTATGCTAACATTGGTGCCTCTTCTGACGTTAAGCCTATTACTTCAAAATCATTCTTAACCGAATCCAGGTACCTTCTCCTCGGTCTGCCCCGACTCCTCCTACCCTCTACTGCTGAATCCATGAGTCTCTTGGGTAACCTTGCTTCTCCCATGCGTGTAACATGACCCCACCATCTAAGCCTGTTCACCCTGACTGCTACATCTATAGAGTTCATTCCCAGTTTTCCTTTGATTCCTCATTGTGCACACCCTGCTGCCATTGTTCCCATCTACTAGTACCTGCAATCATCCTAGCTACTTTCATATCCGTAACCTCAACCTTATGGATAAGGTAACCTGAATCCACCCAGCTTTTGCTCCCATACAACAAAGTTGGTCGAAAGATTGAACGGTGCACAGATAACTTAGTTTTGGTACTGACTTCCTTCTTCCAGAAGAGAGTAGATCGTAGCTGAGCGCTCACTGCATTAGCTTTGCTACACCTCGCTTCCAGTTCTTTCACTATGTTGCCATCCTGTGAGAATATGCATCCTAAGTACTTGAAACTGTCCACCTGTTCTAACTTTGTTCCTCCTATTTGGCACTCAATCCGTTCATATCTCTTTTCCACTGACATTACTTTTGTTTTGGAGACGCTAATCTTCATACCATAGTCCTTAAATTTCTGATGTAGCTCTGAAATATTACTTTGCAAACTTTCAATAGAATCTGCCATCACAACTAAGTCATCCGGATATGCGAGACTGCTTATTTTGTGTCCACCTATCTTAATCTCACCCAGCCAGTCTATTGTTTTCAACATATGATCCATAAATAATATAAACAACAGTGGAGACAGGTTGCAGCCTTGTCTTACCCCTGAAACTACTCTGAACCATGGACTCAATTTACCGTCAACTCTAACTGCTGCCTGAATATCCATGTAAAGACCTTTAATTGCTTGCAAAAGTTTGCGTCCAATTCCATAATCACGTAGAACAGATAATAACTTCCTCCTAGGAACCCGGTCATATGCCTTTTCTAGATCTATAAAACATAGATACGATTCCCTATTCCACGCGTAACACTTCTCCAGTATTTGCCGTAAGCTAAAGATCTGGTCCTGACAACCTCTAAGAGGCCTAAACTCACACTGATTTTCATCCAATTTCTCTTCAACTAATACTCGCACTTTCCTTTCAACAATACCGGAGAAGATTTTATTCACAACGCTGATCAAAGAGATAACTCTGTAGTTGTTACAATCTTTTCTGTTTCTATGTTTAAAGATTGGTGTGATTACTGCTTTCGTCCAGTCTGATGGAACCTGTCCCGACTCCCACGCCATTTCAATTATCCTGTGTAACCATATAAACCTGACATTCCACTGTATTTGATGAGTTCCGACTTAATTTCACCCACCCCAGCCGCTTTATTGCACTGCAATCTATTGCTCATTTTCTCCACTTCCTCCAATGTGACCCTATTTCCATCATCATTCCTGTACCATTGTACATCGAAATCTAAAACATTACTGATCGTATTTTCACCTACATTGAGCAACTCTTCAGAATATTCCCTCCTTCTGCCCAAGGCATCAACAGGATTCACCAGCAGTTTTCCTGACCTGTCCAAAATACCTGTCATTTCCTTCTTACCTCCCTTTCTAAGACTGCTATTAACACTCCAGAATGGTTTTCCAGCAGCTTGACCCAAGGTCTCCAACCTGTTTCCAAAGTCTTCCCAAGATTTCTTCTTGGATGGTGTAATTACCTGTTTGGCTTTGTTTCTTTCTTCAACATAACTTTCTCTGTCTACCTAAGTTCCAGTATGTAGCAATTTTTGATATGCCTTCTTTTTCCTTTTACAGGCTGCCTTGACTATGTCATTCCACCAAGCTGTTTGCTTCATCCTATCTTTACACACTACTGTTCCAAGACATTCTTTGGTCACTTCTAGTACTGTGTCCCTGTACGTTGTCCATTCCTTTTCCAGTGACTGCAATTGACTACATTCAACTAACTGGTACCTTTCTGAGATCACTGTTATGTACTTGTGTCTGATTTCCTTATCCTGAAGTTTCTCCACTCTTATCCTCGTACACGTGGACCTGACTTCCTGCACTCTCGGCCTCACAATACCAATTTCACTGCAGCTTAAATAGTGATCAGTGTCATCAAAGAATCTCCTGAATACACGTGCGTCCCTCACAGCCTTCCTGAATTCCTGATCTGTTATTATATAGTCAATGACAGATCTGGTTCCCCTGCCTTCCCAAGTATACCGGTGAATGTTCTTATGTTTAAAAAAGGAGTTTGTGATTACTAAGCCCATACTGGCACAGAAATCCTAGAGTTGTTTCCCGTTCCTGTTGGCCTCCATATACTCTCCAAATTTACCCATAACCTTTTCATACCCTTCTGTTCGATTTCCTATCCTGGCATTAAAATCACCCATGAGCAGAACACTGTCCTTGTCCTTTACTCTAACAACTACTTCACTGAGTGCGTCATAAAAACCATCCATCTTATCTTGATCTGCCCCTTCACAATGCGAATATACTGACAAAATCCTAATTTTCTTGCTAGACACTGTCAAATCTATCCACATCAGTCATTCGTTTACATACCTTATTGCAACTACGCTGGGTTCCATTTCTTTCCTGATGAAAAGCCCTACGCCCCATTGTGCTATTCCTGCTTTGACTCCTGACAGGTAGACCTTGTATTCTCCCACTTCCTCTTCCTTCTCACCCCTTACCCGAATGTCACTAACAGCTAAAACGTCCAACCCCATCTTACTTGCAGCCTCTGCCAGATCTACCTTTTTCCCAGAGTAGCCCCCATTGATATTAATAGCTCCCCATCTCGTTACCATTCGTTTGCCGAGTCGTATCTTAGGAGTCCCTGATTTGTCAGTTAGAGGTGGGACTCCGTCACCTCCAAAGGGCCGAGGCATTTTGCTATGATTGTTGCCAGCATCAAATTTATAGTACCAGGGAAGCAGGTTGCTAGCCTTACTTGCCCTGGGTCCCATTGAGTTTTACCCCTAACGGTTGAGGGAGTAACCGGTGGATTTGGTAGTCTTTGCTGTCTGAGCACAAAGGTGGCCACGACTCGGAATATGTCCGAGATGCCGAGCCTTATTCCAAAGTAACTGGTATCCCGACTGTCAGGACCACTTACTTGGCCACTCACACGTTGCCCGTGGTTCATGAACTAGGACATGATACCAGAATGAATTTGATGGAAAATGGCAGTAATACAGAGTGACAAGCATTGAACTATATGACATAAAATAGTTATAATTTCTCAAATGTTTGCGTTAGGACGTTCAAACTACACGGTTGGCCGTGGGTCATGATGGGAATTAGTATAGTTTGGTTTAGCGACGACGCCCACTTCCATTTGGATGGAATCGTCAGTAAATAAAACTGGTGTATTTGGGGGACCGAGAATCCGCATTTCGCGATCGAGAAGACTCTTCACCTCAACTGGTGACTCAGTGGTGTGCAGTGTCCAGTCAAGGAATAATCGGTGCCATATTCCTTGATGGCACGGTGACTACCGAACGGTACGTGAAGTTTTTGGAAGATGATAGATGATTCCATGTCCATTATCCAAAGCCACCCTGATTTCGACAAGATGTGGTTCATGAAAGATGGAGCTCGACCCCACCGAAGCGGGAGAGTGATGTCCTGGAGCAGCACTTTGGGGACGGCATTCTGGCTCTAGCGTGTCCAGAGGCCACTGGCATGGGCATCGATTGGCCGCCACATTCTCCGGATCTGAACACACGTGACTCCTTTCTGTGGGGCTATATAATGTGTACAGCAATAACCTCAAAATCATCGCTGAGCTGAAAACAGGCATTCTGGAGGCCACCGACAGCATCGATGTTCAGCGGGTCATGCAGAATTTCGCTAGACGTCTGTGCCACATCACCGCCAATGACGGCAGGCTTATCGAACATGTCATAACCTACATCCGAATATCTGTTGTGACGTTTACATTTTGAATAAAGAGTGTGGACGCCGTAGTTCGTAACTAATTTACGTCTTTTTCCATATAGTTCAATAATTGTCAGCCTGTATGATGTCAAATCAGCTGAAGACAATTACAACGAGACCAATTAAAGGTTTCAGCTGAAACTAGGTAACTACTTGACATTAAAATTTATATCCCCAAATCTACCTTAAATATGCATACAATAAACCCTTAAACAGAATTTATAAGACAAACTCACATCAGTTCCAATTTCAAAACAGTCTTCAGATAAAATCAGTTTAGCAACAGAACTTGCCCGCGAAAGGCAAAGGTCCCGAGTTCGAGTCTCGGTCGGGTACACAGTTTTAATCTGCCAGGAAGTTTCAACGATAATAGTCTTCTCATCAGTGATGCCCTCTTCTGCATTATCGGATTGAAAAAGCTCGTGCCCCTGGGTGGCCGCGCAGTCTGAGGCGCCAGGTCATAGACTGCACCGCACCTCCCGCCGGAGGTTAGAGTCCTTCCTCGGGCATGGGTTTGCGTGTTGTTCTTAGCAAAAGTTAGCTTAAGGTAGTTTAAGTAGTTTGTTAGTCTAGGGACCGATGACCTCAGCAGTTCAGTCCCTTAGGAATTCACACACAGTTCAATATTTGGAAAGCTCCTGTTAACTCCTTGAGTGCGAGGTCGCAAAAGGCCAATGATGTTTTCGGTATTCGAGGCCCCACATATTGTGTACCATGCAACCACAGTATTAGCTGCTAATGGCAACAGGAGGCGCGCCTGGAGGTTTCCAGTGGTAAGCACAACATGAGGCCATAGAGCGTGGTTGAACTCGTTAACCTACGAGTAAATGTGTGTGTGTGTGTGTGTGTGTGTGTGTGTGTGTGTGTGTGTATGTGTGTGTGTGTGTGTAAGTGCAATCCAACTTCTGCACCATTTCAGTGCAGTAATGTGTTCACTGTAAATAAGTATTATAGTAATTGTATTACACGTTTATTAACTTATAAATAAATAAATAAACTTTTTTATTTTAAATTCAATGCATTAGTATTTGTACAATGATCCTTTCATACAGTGTTCATTAAAAAATGACGATCATTCCACTTGGAACCTGTGGAATGGTACATTAGCTTATTCCTTTGAGTTGTAAATATTTGTCATGCATTGTTGTTCTTCTGACCTGTTCTACATCCTGGAGGACCTCCTCACTACGGATCAACTGGAATGAAAGTAAATCTGATCTAATGTAAACTAACTCACAACAGATTTACATTGCTGGTGGTATTGATGAAAAGCAGAGCAATGGCAACGTTAAACAAAGCAAACATTGCATTATATCTACAAGAACTGTTGCCGAAGTTGACATTTCGTCAGAAAGGAACGCAAGGAATTTCCCCGAGAGGGAAAGAAGTGGCAGATGAAATATTAGCTTTTCCGCAAGGTGAGTCACCGGAATGTATGTTGTATACGCTCGACTGTGCGGACATTGTGCACGAGGAGTGCAATAATGACGATACGTGCTTAACAAGTGAAAGTGACATTCAAACAGGTGATGTGCCATGTAATTCAACATCGTTGTCGGACATGGAGCCACAAATCCTGTCTCCAGTGAAACACAGTAAACGACAGTCGTTGTCCAAGGAGCAGGTACCAAACTTCATTACGTACATGGAAGATTATCCGCACATGATAAAACAGCAATTATGAACCGATGTCGGATAAGTCCGCAGCAGTATGAACGTGTAGTACACAATACAAACTGCTGGTATTCAAGACAGGGCAAAGCGCACTTGTTACAAAAACTGATGTTTGCGCATTTCAAGGATACTAGATCAATTTCAAGGATGTCATGAGATGTGCTAAAGAACTCCATTGAAGCAGTGTATATCGAAGAAGGCACACTGTGGAGCATCATCTAACACCACGAGCTGTATGAAAGACAGCCTAGCTCACATAATCAGTCACACAGAAAGGTTGGTTTAAATGTGAGAACAGAGATATCTAACTATCGTAGATGCTAGAGAAACGTCGTTTAATCCACATGTATCTATTTAGGTACTTCTGTATATTACACATCTCCTCCTAAACTAGTGGACCGATTTCGACCAAACTCGGTACATATATTACGTACTATCTGGATATAAATACTGTGGGAGTAAGAACCAACAGCCTGCTGTTGGGGGAGGGGATGGCAACTTGGTGACGACAAGAGAAATTGAGGAGGAGGAGGAGACGGACAGAAGAGGAAGGTGGAGACGCACTAACATAAATTGTATGTATACTGCAGAACCAAAGTATATGGTATAGGCATGAGTATTCAAATACAGAGATATGTAAACAGGCTGAATACGGCGCTGCGATCGGCGACGCCTGTGTAGGACAGCAAATATCTGGCGCTGTTGTTAGATTGGTTGCTGCTGCTATAATGGCAGGTTATCAAGATTTAAGTGAGTTTGAAATGGTGCTATAGTCGGCACACGGGCGATAAGACACAGCATCTCCGAGATAACGGTGAAGTGGGGATCTACCCCAGCAACCATTTCACGAGGGTACCGTGAATATCAGGTATTCGGTGAAACATCAAATCTCAGGGGCCAACGACGACTGAAGAGAATCGTTCTACGAGACAGAAGTGCAACCCTTCGCAAATTGCAGCAGATTTCAGTTTCAATGATGGGCCATCAACATACAGGGTGTCGGAAAAGACTTTCCCTGATTACATAAATTGATAACTCAGGCTGGAAGTAAGATACAAATATGAAACTTATGTCGAATTGTTTACAACTATCGAAGTTTTTTTTCTGGTTTAGGTTCGCAGTACGAAAGTAGTGGATGAGGTGCAGTGCCCAAGAAGTCATGTTAACCAATCAGGAGAAGGCACAGTGTTTCCTGTGGTACCATGAGACACGATCAACAACCACAGCGCAGAGACACTTCCGGACAACATTTGGAAGGAATCCACCTGATGTCAAGAGCACTAAAGCCTGGTATGAGAAGTTCAAGAACACAGGATCGGTTGCTGACCTTCCGAGTTCTGGTCGACCAAGAACCTCAGCAGACAGGGTGGAAGCTGTAAGACAGTATTTTCTGCGTAGTCCGAAGAAATCGATGCGCAGGGCCACACGTGAATTACAGATGCCAAAAAGCTCTCTCCATGACATTTTACACAAACGTTTATTGTTTCGTGCATGGAAAGTGCAAATCGTTCAGGCCTTGTTGCCCAATGACGGTGCAAGTCGATATGACTTTGCGGTCGAAATGCTATCACGTGTTGAGGACGATGACGGTTATCTCAGACGAATTGCCTTTTCCGACGAAGCGACCTTTTTTGTCAGTGGAGTAGCGAATCGCCATAATGTGCGCATTTGGGGTTCACAACCCCCTGGCGAGGTCATGGAGTGCACCAGAGGCAGTCCAAACGTGAATGTTTGGTGCGCGCTATTGCACGGTCGAATTATCTGGCCATTCTTCTTCGCTGAGGCTACCATCACATCTGCAGTGTATCTGGACATGCTACAACTGTATGCTGTTCCTCAGCTACTTCAGTATCACCCGATGTCTTGTTTCAGCAAGACGGTGCACCGCTCATTGGGGTTTGGACGTCTGTGCCTTTCCTGGGCGATGGATTGGTCGGGATTGGCCAACAGTTTGACCTCCACGCTCTCCTGACATAACCCCATTAGACTTCTTTTTATGGGTTTATGCCAAGGACGAGGTCTACCGAACACGTGTGCAAGATCTTGAGACCATGCGGCAACGGATAACCACATCGTTGAATCGATCCCTCCAGTGATGTTGGCTAATGTGAGGACGGAAATTGAACATCGCCTAGATGTGCTACGTACTGCCAAGGGTGCTCATGTGGAAGTTTACTGATGTGTGGAAAAAACTTTGATAGTTTGTAAACAATTAGACACCAGTTTCATATTTGTATCTTACTTTTAGCCTGAGTTATCAATTTATGTAATCAGGGAAAGACTTTTCGGACACCCTGTATGTCAACGTGTGAACCATTCAACCAAACATCATCGATATGGGCTTTCGGAACAGAAGGCCCACTCGTGTAACCTTGATGACTGCACGACACAATGTTTTACGCCTCGCCTGGGACCGTCAACACCGACATTGGACTGTTGATAACTGTAAATATGTTGGCTGGTGGGACGAGTCTCGTTTCAAATTGTATCGAGCGGATGCACGTCTACAGGTATAGAGACCGTCCATATCAGCAGGGGTTCAAATGGTTCAAATGGCTCTGAGCACTATGGGACTCAACTGCTGAGGTCATTAGTCCCCTAGAACTTAGAACTAGTTAAACCTAACTAAGCTAAGGACATCACAAACATCCATGCCCGAGGCAGGATTCGAACCTGCGACCGTAGCGGTCTTGCGGTTCCAGACTGCAGCGACTTTAACCTCTCGGCCACTTCGGCCGGCTATCAGCAGGGGCTTTCCAAGCTGGTGGAGTCTCTGTGATGGTGTGGGACGTGTGCAGCTGGAGTGATATAGGACCTCTGATACGTCTAGATACGACTTTGACAGGTCACCCGCATGTAAGCTTTCTGTCTGATCACCTGCATCCATTCATGTCCATTGTGCATTCCGACGGACTTTAGCAATTCCAACAGGACAGTGCTACAACCCACAAGTCCAGAGGTGCTACAGAATGGCTCCAGGAACACTCTTATGAGTTTAAACACATCTCCTGGCCACAAAATTCCCCGGGTATGAATATTATTGTACATATCTGGGATTCCTTGCAAAGTGCTGTTCAGAAGAGATCTCTACCTTTCGTACGCTTACGGATTTATGGACAGCCCTGCAGCAATAATTGTCAGTTCCCACCAGCACTACTTCATACATTAGTCGAGTCCATGCCACGACGTGTTACGGCACTTCTGCGTGCTTACGGGACCCCTAGACGGTATTAGGCAGGTGTTCCAGTTTCTTTGGCTCTTCAGTATCAACGTTGGAGCAAAACGTGTAATTCCTACCAATTTCTCTTCTACAGCTAACACCGCTTGACCTCTTTGGCCAGCGATCTCTCCGTCTACTCACAGAAGAAAAGAACTCGCATTTTGCCTCCTTCGCAAAGTGTAGGTACTGAGAAAGCTGCTAGCCGACTGCTGCAACTGATGTTACCTATTAAGGACAAAAAAGGTACGGGATACATCTGCTATCTGCCTGCATATGTCAGTCATTTTTTCATTATACTATATTTTCATTTGAATCAAGCGAAAGGTGATTTCGTAACTCCCATCTTCTGAAACGAGTCTGTAGAAAATTCTACCGACAAATTTGACTCTACAAAGCTTCCTCCACTACCGTGCAAAAATCGGTATGTCAGATCTGTAAGAGTCACAAAAGCCTTTTGACTCTCAAACAAGTCATTGAATATACTTCCAGTTTTACGTGAGTTGCAAACGTTTCTGAACCGTTCTAAACACCGTACATTCTCTTCAAATGCTGATTATGTGAATGTGCCGTGTTCTCTCGGTGTAGCAAGTGTTTGTAGAGCTCTCTGTGTCACCACAAAAATATCATTTCTGAACGACGTCAATAACTGCTTGCATTTAGAAGCGCTTTGCAAACATTTAGTGAATAATTAAATTAATTTAGCCTGCACTATAACGACGCCAGTTTCCATGTATATTATTATTCCCTGCTGGTCAATGTTTAGAGTTCCATGTTTTGGTTTGGTTTACTTTTTACGCAAGATATGTTGACGTTCTCGTTATTTACAGCACATGTCCCCGTTTTATTGGATTTATACATACTTTTAATGGAACCTCCGGACGTGAAAAGTTGGACGTTGTTTTGGTGTTAAGGCTGTACCTAAAATTCCTGTCGAACTGGTAGTATACCTGTCCATCATAATACACTGTCTCCATATTTCTGTTCGTCTCGGTTCGATATTAAGTTCTGCTAGTAAATGTTTCTGAGCTGTTTTGTTTAATCGAAGTAGTTATGCACGGCTTTTGCTGTCACTGACTTTTGTCTGCCTTTATTCACTGTGTTGTTTCCCTGAAACTTTTTATGTGGTCTACATTTTTTACATCTATACGTCTCTAATGTTACTAACTATAATGTTGAGGCATACGTTTACAATTGTTTTATTCGTTAGGCTCATAAACATTTATCTCAATTTAGTATTACAAAATTTCTGAAGCATCTTATCATAAAGAGTTGCAGACGAAAGTATCTCCACCGCCAGGTATCTAGATTTATTCCCCACATCAAATTATCATGTGGTGGCTAGCTTTTATGGATCTAATTTAGATTGTTAAAATGTGTTAATTGAGGCAAGATACTGTGAGTCTTTGTGGCGTTTGCAAACACGAATCAGAGATAGGATTTTCACAATATATCTAATTTATAAAATGTATGTCTATTTGTTCGTCTACCATACTTTCGTAAACTATTTATCTGACAGTGTCGAAATTATGGTGAGTAGTGTGCACAACCGGATAGATTTCTACGCGGGTAAGAGCTGTATGCCACCCATAGGAGTGGGGGTGAAAAGCGGATAACGTACAAGCTTTGTTCAGGAACGCCTGGAGCTGTTTCAATCAAATTTTGTGTATTTGCATAAAAATAGTGTGGGGATAAAAAAAACAGGGAGCAACTCCTAGAGGCGAAAGTAGGGATTGAGAAGTGACGTGTAAACATATTCAGTAATGTCTGATTAAATCTATAGTCTCTGGGTTCGCTAGACTTACTGGTAACAGTAACATTTTACCCTAAAGTTGGATGCAGAGAGGATTGCAAGGACAGTAACATATCAGCATATCCCTGTGAAACGTTGCGGGATTTCAAAAAAGGAAACGAAATGAGGTGTTGTGGTGGCCCTCAACTACATACCCTCACAGTGTTGAAATATTACAAGTTTTGGCTGGTTTTGTTGTCTAGGGGCTGGGATACGTAGTTGCCGCATTACAAGCCAAATATTGCTGAGTCTACAGTATACGATAAGAATACACACATGAATCGAATGGTCGAAGGTTTCTATCACTCCGCAATTGCGAATTATGAAAGTAACATATACATTTATGAATGAAAGACTGCAGTTAAATAAAATCTGCACGTTCTATCTTAACGACTTTAAATGATGAGTACGATAGTAGAAGTACTTTCGAGAATGCGACATATTTCTGCAAAACACTTGTTGGTGTTGATGGTCGAGCAGTTAAATAAAACATAAGTTTAATAACATGGAAACAATAGATTCCTCATGCACGTAATTAGTTATGAACGACAACATAGCTCGCGCGATATTCACTTCTAAACGCACACTACGTCTTCACTGTAGAAACCACGGAAATCTCACAAGTGGACAAGTCGGCACTCCGAAGTATTTCTATCTCCCGCGATCACGCGCAAACCGCTCCACTCTCCCAAGTCTTTCCCGCGACAGTGCGTCTGTCGCGCCGTTCCGTCCCGCACTCTCTGCGTCCTGCGCGACTGTCTCGAACTGCCCTGTCCTCTCTCGAAACGATGCTCTTCTCTGCTTCCATCCTGTCTCCCCATTCACGAGCGCTGTGATTGGCTAGAGTGCTCCCACCATACCTTCAAGACAACGCACATTCACAAACATAGTGAAACACTTTCTAAATACTGGATTTACCTTTAAATAACTTGAAATTAAATAAATACTCCCATGGCTGGACCATAAACACACTCTAACACACATTATTAAATACATAAACAAATTAAATAAACATATATCAAAGGAATAGCAACAAAAAGTAGGCCAGTAGCCTAATGTATCTGTGCTTTCTAATACACAGTAAATATTTAACCAATTTCTTCCTGAATAGTATATATCGGATATAAACAAAGACATAGATAAGAATGCTGCTACCGTTTTCTCGTGTAACTGTGGAGTACTAATGGCCTGACTCGATCGATAGTAATCGACCACTTTGAACTCCAATAACCCATGTACTATTCAAGTTACATGCCTGTAATTTATACCAATTTAGGTTTACACTGATAACTTTTTAAGACACGTCGATAGAGGAAATGGGATGAAGTGTTTAGATTTTGAAAATTCGTTGCTGGGTGTTACTTGTATTATTTACCGTCAGATACTAAACTTTATACTAATAAAGATATTGAAAATCTGAGTACACCATCAGAATCGTCATGCAAATAATAGCAATTTCCATGTTTCTTTTTGAGGTTGAAACATCCCCTTAGAAAAATTTATGAATGACTGTGCTGATAAACCTCTTACATTATTTGATTTTCAAACAGCTGAGCAGAACTCAACGTACTCAGACATTTCGCTCTTTGCCTATTCTGATCAACACTAAACTGACACACAATATTTTTACCACAACGCAATCTGACTTTCAAAAATCCCTACAAAAGAATGGCCCTGACTAACAATAACATATACCTTTCACGAATCACTTACCTCACAAAAATCTTCGTTACTCGAACTACAGCGAGCGCCACTACTGCCAGCTAAATAAAAGATTCTAACTACTGAAGTCACTAACTACTGATAGGCATAGTTAGCAAATGAAAGATTTTGATTGAGCACAAACAATGTATTTACCTTAATAGCGTTCAAAAGTCATAATATATATATAAGTTCATGACATCCCGTCCTACAAATTCACTCTCTCTGATGGACACACGTCCAGATCATCCGCTCTCAAACCTCCGCCATCTCACTCCCCACATCCACCACTGCTGGTGGCTCACCTCCAACTGCACAACGCTACGTGCTGTTAACAGCCAACTGCCCAACACTACAATAGCGAATATTACAACAATGCCAACCAGCAACTGGCTGCACACAGCACAGCCAGTGACTTTCATACAGAGCACTACGTGGCGTTACCAATATAAAAACCTAAACAGCCTACTTACAAGGTATCATGATTCATCTGGCTACTATAAATTTCTATTCGAAGTGTGGACTGTCTGCCATGATGGTTTCACAAAGTCCGCCATATTTGGCACTCTCGGCATACAAGTCTCTTTTATCGACACAGTGTCACCATGAAATTCCCAGGCACACGCTCGAGCTTGACCCTTCTTGCTTCAGCCAACATCCGGCACCACGTGGTCGGCCTACCGAGCAGCCTGTGAGGCCACGCCAACTCTGAACTTAGAATATTTTCAGGGCAGCACAATTCGCCCATTACCTCACAACCTGATGGAATTTCTGCCAAACTGGCATACGTATCACTTGCTATCTGCAAATAATGGGTATTCGGGAGGCAAGTACGAATTTGAATGTTGCGATATTTTCTCATATGACAGTTGGTAGCCAATGTTTTCTCATGTTTGTTACCTGCAAGCCTTCCCACTAGTAGACTGATAGTTTTCGCGTTGTGAGCATCGTCGCTTGATGTTTATTTTCCTCATGGAGCAGATGACAACTGAGCAACGTATCCAAGTGATAATTAGTTGTTACAAAAACAGTGAATGAGCCACAACAACCGCTCGCGAATTGCATGCGACACTCTCTCATAATACTGCTCCATCCGAATCATCAGTTCGAAATTTGACCCGGAAGGCTGAGACCACGGGTTCTATTTCAGATGTTAAGAAAACAGGACGACCACGGTCTGTTCGGGCACGAGAACACACAGCTGTCATGAGTGACACTGTGACCATAAGCCCCCGAATGTAGTAGGTTCGCCGACGAGCTTACCAACTGAATTTATCGGTAAGTTCACTGCACGAAATCCTTTCAGAAGATCTGAAAATGGATGCGTACAAGATTCAACTTACGCAAGAATTGAAGGTTGCAGATCATAGAATGAGACATCGATTTGCTCAGTCGGTCTTGCAACATCAAGCGGCCGGCCGGTGTGGCCGTGCGGTTCTAGGCGCTACAGTCTGGAACCGCGTGACCGCTACGGTCGCAGGTTCGAATCCTGCCTCGGGCATGGATGTGTGTGATGTCCTTAGGTTAGTTAGGTTTAAGTAGTTTTAAGTTCTAGGGGACTGACGACCACAGAAATTAAGTCCCATAGTGCTCAGAGCCATTTGAACCTCATCAAGCGGAGAACTGGAACCTCAGGAAAAGTATAATTTTACATCTACATCTACATCTACATTTATAGTCCGCATGCCACCCAACGGTGTGTGGCGGAGGGCACTTTACGTGCCACTGTCATTGCCTCCCTTTTCTGTTCCAGTCGCGTATGGTTCGCGGGAAGAACGACTGTCTGAAAGCCTCCGTGCGCGCTCGAATCTCTCTAATTTTACATTCGTGATCTCCTCGGAAGGTATAAGTAGGGGGAAGCAATATATTCGATACCTCATCGACAAACGCACCCTCTCGAAACCTGGCGAGCAAGCTACACCGCGATGCAGAGCGCCTCTCTTGCAGAGTCTGCCAATTGAGTTTGCGAAACATCTCCGTAACGCTATCACGGTTACCAAATAACCCTGTGACGAAACGCGCCGCTCTTCTTTGGATCTTCTCTATCTCCTCCGTCAACCCGATCTGGTACGGATCCCACACTGATGAGCAATACTCAAGTATAGGTCGAACGAGTGTTTTGTAAGCCACCTCCATTCTTGAGGGACTACATTTTCTAAGGACTCTCCCAATGAATCTCAACCTGGTACCCGCCTTACCAACAATTAATTTTATATGATCATTCCACTTGAAATCGTTCCGCACGCATACTCCCAGATATTTTACAGAAGTAACTGCTACCAGTGTTTGTTCCGCTATCATATAGTCATACAATAAAGGATCCTTCTTTCTATGTATTCGCAATACATTACATTTGTCTATGTTAAGAGTCAGTTGCCACTCCCTGCACCAAGTGCCTATCCGCTGCAGATCTTCCTGCATTTCGCTACAATTTTCCAATGCTGCAACTTCTCTGTATACTACAGCATCATCCCCGAAAAGCAGCATGGAACTTCCGACACTATCTACTAGGTCATTTATATATATTGTGAAAAGCAATGGTCCCATATCACTCCCCTGTGGCACGCCAGAGGTTACTTTAACGTCTGTAGACGTCTCTCCATTGATAACAACATGCTGTGTTCTGTTTGCTAAAAACTCTTCAATCCAGCCACACAGCTGGTCTGATATTCCGTAGGCTCTTACTTTGTTTATCAGGCGACAGTGCGGAACTGTATCGAAAGCCTTCCGGAAGTCAAGGAAAATAGCATCTACCTGGGAGCCTGCATCTAATATTTTCTGGGTCTCATGAACGAATAAAGCGAGTTGGGTCTCACACGATCGCTGTTTCCGGAATCCAAGTTGATTCCTACAGAGTAGATTCTGGGTTTCCAAAAACGACATGATACTCGAGCAAAAAACATGTTCTAAAATTCTACAACAGATCGACGTCAGAGATATAGATCTATAGTTTTGCGCATCTGCTCGACGACCTTTCTTGAATACTGGGACTACCTGTGCTCTTTTCCAATCATTTGGAACCTTCCGTTCCTCTAGAGACTTGCGGTACACGGCTGTTAGAAGGGGGGCAAGTTCTTTCGCCTACTCTGTGTAGAATCAAATTGGTATCCCGTCAGGTCCAGTGTACTTTTCTCTGTTGAGTGATTTCAGTTGGTTTTCTATTCCTTGGACACTTTCGTTTGTGCGAGGATTTAGAGAAGGAACTGAAGTGCGGTCTTCCTCTGTGAAACAGTTTGGAAAAAGGATTTTAGTATTTCAGCTTTACGCGTGTCATCCTCTGTTTCAATGCCATCATCATCCCGGAGTGTCCGGATATTCTGTTTCGAGCCACTTACTGATTTAACGCACGACCAGAACTTCCTAGGGTTTTCTGTCTAGTCGGTACATAGAATTTTACTTTCGAATTCACTGAACGCTTCACGCATAGCCCTCCTTACGCTAACTTTGACATCGTTTAGCTTCTGTTTGTCTGAGAGGTTTTGGCTACGTTTAAACTTGGAGTGATGCTCTCTTTGCTTTCGCAGTAAACTTTGTTGTTGAACCACGGTGGGTTTTTCCCGTCCCTCACAGTTTTACTCGGCACGTACCTTTCTAAAACGCATTTTACGATTGCCTTGAACTTTTTCCATAAACACTCAACATTGTCAGTGTCGGAACAGAAACTTTCGTTTTGATCTGTTAGGTAGTTTCAAATCTGCCTTCTATTACTCTTGCTAAACAGATAAACCTTCCACCCTTTTTTTATATTCCTATTAACTTCCATATTCAGGGATGCTGCAACGGCCTTATGATCACTGATTCCCTGTTCTGCACTTACAGAGTCGAAAAGTTCTGGTCTGTTTGTTATCAGTAGGTCCAAGATGTTATCTCCACGAGTCAGTTCTCTGTTTAATTGCTCGAGGTAATTTTCGGATAGTGCACTCAGTATAATGTCACTCGATGGTCTGTCCCTACCACCCGTCCTGAACATCTGAGTGTCCCAGTCTGGTAAATTGAAATCTCCACCTAATACTATAACATGCTGAGAAAATTTATGTGAAATGTATTCCAAATTTTCTCTCAGTTGTTCTGCCACTAATGCTACTGAGTCGGGAGGTCGGTAAAAGGAACCAATTATGTACCTAGCTCGGTTGTTGAGTGTAACCTCCACCCATAATAATTCACAGGAACTATCCACTTCTACTTCACTACAGGATAAACTACTACTAACAGCGACAAACACGCCACCACCGGTTGCATGAAATCTATCCTTTCTAAACACCGTCTGTGCCTTTGTAAAAATTTTTGGCAGAATTTATCTCTGACTTCAGCCAGCTTTCTGTACCTATAACTATTTCAGCTTCGGTGCTTTCTATCAGCGCTTTCAGTTCTGGTACTTTACCAATGCAGCTTCGACAGTTTACAATTACAATACCGATTGCTGCTTGGTCCCAGCATGTCCTGACTTTGCCCCGCACCCTTTGAGGCTGTTGCCCTTTCTGTACTAGCCCGAGGCCATCTAACCTAAAAAACCGCCCAGTCCACGCCACACAACCCCTGCTACCCGTGTAGCCGCTTGCTGCGTGTAGTGGACTCTTGACCCGAAACCCCACCACCCTATGGCGCAAGTCGAGGAATCTGCAGCCCACACGGTCGCAGAACCGTCTCAGCCTCTGATTCAGACCATCCACTCGGCTCTGTACCAAAGGTCCGCAGTCAGTCCTGTCGACGATGCTGCAGATGGTGAGCTCTGCTTTCATCCCGCTAGCGAGACTGGCATTCACCAAATCAGATAGCCGCCGGAAGCCAGAGACGATTTCCTCCAATCCAAAGCGACACACATCATTGGTGCCGACATGAGCGACCACCTGTAAATGGGTGCACCCTGTACCCTTCATGGCATCCGGAAGGACCCTTTCCACATCTGGAATGACTCCCCCCGGTATGCACACGGAGTGCACATTGGTTTTCTTCCTCTCTCTTGCTGCCATATCCCTAAGGGGCCCCATTACGTGCCTGACGTCGGAGCTCCCAACTACCAGTAAGCCCACCCTCTGCGACCGCCCGGATCTTGCAGACTGAGGGGCAACCTCTGGAACAGGACAAGCAGCCATGTCCGGCCAAAGATCAGTATCTGCCTGAAACAGAGCCTGAAACCGGTTCGTCAGACAAACTGGAGAGGCCTTCCGTTCAGCCCCCCGGGATGACTTTCGCCCCCTGCCACACCTCAAGACAACCTCCCACTCTACCACAGGTGAGGGATCAGCCTCAATGTGGGCACTATCCCGGGCAGCCACAGTCGTAGTCCGATTGGGGGATGCGTGGGACGTGCTGGCCGTCCCTAACAAACCCCCATCCGGACCCCCACAGTGCTGCCCATTGGCAACAGCCTCAAGCAGTGTGACCGAAGCCAACACTGCCTGAAGCTGGGAGCGAAGGGATGCCAACTCAGCCTGCATCCGAACACAGCAGTTGCAGTCCCTATCCATGCTAAAAACTGTTGAGCAAAGAACGTCTGAAGTAATCTACAGAGAGCACAAACAAATCGACACAAAATTTAAACGGTTATTAAAATACAAGACTGCATAGTAAATGCAGTAATGCTGCTACTTGCGCACTGCTGACACACTGCTCGGCGGCGGAAGGAGACTACGCGATTTTACACTATTCAGGTACTATAACGCGATACCACAACTCTCAAATACTATAATACGCCATAAATTTATGAATTAAACAATGCAAGTACCAAAAACACGCAAAGAAATTAAGAATTAAACTATGTAACAAATAAGTGAGCTAGGAGTATACGACTGTCTGCTGGCAGCTGATTATCCAACGGCGGCGGGGAGCACACTGGCTGTGACCAACCGACACTGACTGTTCAAAACAAAAACAGAAGACAGACTGAAGCGCACTTCCACCTCAGTGGGTACATCAATAAGCAGAACTGCAGGATCTGAGGTAACGAAAATCCGCGAGTAACAGTAGAAAATGGGATGCATCCACAATGCGCGACTGTGTGGAGTGATTGGCCCGTACTTCTATGAAAATTGTCACACATCCTGTGAAACGATTGTTCTGCTGAATGTAAAGTTCCCTCATCACCATGTTCGACGAGCAAGTCGCTCAATGTGGCGTCAAATGCAATAAGCACTTGGATTTGGCTGCCGAATTTACCCGAATGGGGGACTCCTGGCTCACAATGCCGTACGCTCATTTCATTTTCATTTCCTGAAAAAATATCTCCTTGCTAGGAAACCACGAATGGCCTGCCAGATCATGCTATCTTAGGCCTTGTGATACTTTTTATGGAGATTTGTGAAATCATAAGTGTACGTGAAAAAACCACAACGATACACCAATTAAAGGACGAAATTAAAAGGTTTATTAACGGCTTCCCACCAGACGTCCGCGAACGTGTCACCGAGAACTTCAGTGAACGCACTGCTCATTGCCACGCGGCCTTCGGTGTTCATATGAGGGATATAATTTTTCATACATAAATGAGAGAAGTTACTTAAGGGGCTCCGGAACGCCCTATACTTGCAATGTTAAAATAACGCTTATAAATTACATCTTTCCTCACAAAGTATTTGAGGTAGGAAGTTGAACATTGTACAGATTATTTATTGGAATATGGGCTACAACTTAACACAGGGATTTTACAAAATTTTAGTTCAGTTATTAAAGATGATTTTTTTTCAATTGTGATGAAAATTCACAACATTTTTTTGCCATTTTTTATTTATATATTCAAAAATATACAGTTTTTTTTTAAAAAAGGCTGTGTTCAATTATGCAGAAGGTACTGTGTAACATTTACTGAAAGTTTGAAACAAATATGTTTGGAAGATCCTTAGAAAACATATAATTAGTATGAGAAAATAAAAGTTTTGGGAATCGAGCGACAAAGATTGGATTAACTTTTTAGTGCATTCCAGGTCCATAGGATGGATTATCTTCATCCTCTGCAAACTCCTCCTCCAGCTTCCTCTTGTTCCTCCTCCTGTTTACTCTTGATTGTATTTCTAGACTCTTTACAGCCCTGTCTGCAGCCCGAAGGCGTTCCTTGTCTAAAGCAAGCATCGCTCGTACCATGTTAGAACCTATCTTCATTCCAATATTTCAAAATACCTTGCACCTTACAATGTTGCCATCATTGAAAGTCGCAACAGCATCATACACACCAAAGTGAAGTGTTTCTATTCCAACAAATACAGTCTCGGGGATTCTCGACCATATAACACTATTTACACTTTCATTGGGGTTTTGTGTTTTTCCGTGAATACACTTTTTCAACAGTTCAGGTGCTGCTAAGTCTCTGAAAATAGGTTTTATCACCTCCATTATTGCAATGCTTATGAGTGTACACTTCACCAGTTAGCAATCCTTTGTTATAGTGCCACAGTGGGTCACGCCCATGTAGAACACTTTTCAAAAAAAATTTAAAAATAGTTGTAGTCTTCGGAATTGAATAATTTATATATCTATTAAAAGGTAGTAGTCTGCAGATTCAGAAAACGCAAAAAAGTAAAAATTGAACTTTTCATGTTTTTGAACCTTTCCGGAGCCCCTTAATGTGTTTGTGAAAAAAAAAAAAAACATGATGTTTCCAATAAATGTTGTATGTTCTACAGTTAATATTCGTCCCTACTTCCTAGACAACCTCTATTTTTGTGATAATACGACACCCCTTGCACATCTGTGACTGAGGGTTTGTGGTAAAAAGGGATGACAAAAGCATTATTGAGGAATGTGAGAGCAAGCTATTCCTACTACCGCTAGGGTGAGAGTGAGGCTGAGAAGGTGTGACATATAGAAATGCTATAAACGATCTGTTGATACAGTTTAAAAGTATTAAGAAAAGTCTCTTATTTGTGTTATTCAGTGTGTAACATACTTTCCTTACGCTGTTGAATGTTTTAATATTGCTAGCGCTCGCAATGATACCCGTTCTCATCAGAAACGTATGACCGAATCAGCTGCGTACAACTGTTAAGTGGAGGATTGACAGGGGTGCTTGACCGAGTGGTAAAACAGAGACCTACACGTTTGCTCTGTTCATCTGAAGTCCAGCTTCACGTCTTAGACCTGTTTATCTTACATGCCATTACTTGTTATGTTCCTGTTCTCACCCTGTCGTCCAAATGTGTAACGTGACTCAGCTTTGCAATAACACAACTACAGGCGGCATTGGTGCACCATCGATTCAAGAACAAGCCACTCTGGCAAAATCATATTGTATTGTTGAGGCCCTCTATCCTTTGATTTCTTTGCTGTACATGAACCACGAGAAAAACTCGAAGCTACAATCCCCAAACAGTGCAACTCACGGAGCCTACACGGTAGACGCTAATTCCGGCTGAGAAAAACCGCTTCTGTCTTGAACTGATTAGCGAATGCTGCATAAAATCACAAAAACACTTCTGCTGCCCAGGTACAGGAGTTGGATACTAAGTGTTAGGATAGTTCTGAATCTGCTAGGCAAAGAGTTGAAATATATTCTCCAAGACGATAAAAAACTACCCCAACCATAGTGATCATAAGGTCATCAGCGACAATTTAATGCAACTCTGAGACAGTTCACAACCAGATAATATGTATCCTCCTAATTGAACGAAATTTTCACTCTGCAGCGGACTGTGCGCTGACTTGAAACTTGCTGGCTGATTAAAACTGTGGCTGGACCGAGACTCGAACTCGGGACCTTTGCCTTTCGCGGTCAAAGGCAAGCACGACTCACCATCCGTCCTCATAAGGTTCGCAAGAGATCTGTGAAGTTTGTAAGGTAGGAGTCGAGGTACTGGCGGAAGTAGAATTGTGAGGACGAGTCGTGAGTCGTGATTGGGTAGCTCATTTGGTAGAGCACTTGCCCGCGAAAGGCAAAGGATCCGGGTTCGAGTCTCAGTCCGGCACAAAGTTTTAATCTGCCAGCATATTTCATCCTCCTACTTAACTGTCATCAAGGTGAGGGATATAAAGGCAAGACATAAGCTTTGTTCCTCTATGCTATCAACGCCTATCTCTGTAGGTACTGTAACAGACAAAAGTATAGCTTCAAAGTACCAATCAAAGTCGCTGTCCACGCGACTGATGTTATTCAGACTCTATCAACATATAAGGAACTATTACACAGCTTATTGCACAAGTGAAGAGGAACTACCATCAGACATAGATCCCGCCTCAGCCAACAGCCAACGCGTTCTGTCTGCACAATGGCCTCCGACCCGACTGTTGTATCCTTCCGCCAAGCGACCATAAACTTTCCGAAGGTATTCTCCGACCCAAGCCTGAATGTCTTCTTATTCACTGATTCCTCAGATGCCCTACGATACGGTTTCTGCCAATGAAGCTTAAATAAAATAAAGGACCAATGCTCGTCATGTTCCAGCATTCATTGATATGTGAATCTACTATCTAGAGTACGTAATTTAAGTAATGGCAAATGGGCGCAATCGGTGAGATAGCAAATCACTGCAAGGTCTCTAGCGCATCAATCACATCAAGAGAATTACCATTGCGCGAACCAATAGCTTTGTCAGCGTTTCGTGGAGCCAAATACAACGCCGGCTTATTAAGAATCATAAAAACGTTTAACGTCCTCTCTAGAACTTCATGGTATGAGCGAAGAACTGGACAGTTGCCAATGACACCCCTTTTTCTCCAGACGACAATCAGACACTATCGGAATTATAAGTTACTTCAGAAGTCAGACGAAACTGCCGAGTGAAAGTCTCTAGAGGTATGGATGAAATATGTTTACAGATGCGTGTGAAGTGCTTGTAAGGGTGTTACAGGGGAGACTATGCTGAGGAATAATTGTTAAGAAAAAATAATTCGATACATTGCGCCGTTTGCGAGTTATTGATCATTGAAGTTAGCGAATAAGATTGTTGCACGCGCAAATTCAAGCATTCGCGCGTGCTTAAATGCAGTAATGCCCAGATATCTGCACGTCAGTGAATTACCACTTGCTGAAGTGTTTATTACTAGTTAAAACGTGCGTTTTTCCGAAATGATAAATTCAGCCTAGGTGAGGAAAAGGTAAGTTTGTTCGGTATGGGTAAAGCAAACGAAGAACAATTGTGTCAATACTGTCTCTGGCAGTCTGCTTGAATTCGCGATGGCGACAGTCTGTTTGGCTAAATAACCTGGAAACGGGACAGCATATCGAATTTTTTATTAACAATTATTTCTCAGCTCAACCTCTCCTGCAATATCCTTATCTTTTCAAACTGTTTCTGACAACCTTATATAGGCCGGGTGTCTCTCGTAAGAGAGCTATCTGCAATTTTGTTTTTGCTTTGCGTAACGACAGTCATCCCAGATAGTTACTGCTCGTCACGTCTTTCATGCAGCCCGCAGTGTCAACAGGAAATATCTGTTTGTATCTCATTTCAAACATAATTATTATCGAATCGGGATTTTGGGTGGTGATTCGGAAGAGTGCTCCCAAATTAGTCTTGCCCAATATTATTTTTATTGATATGTGTTAACAGGGATAGTAAAACATGAAGAATAAACAGCAAATAAAATGAAAAGGTCGTACGGCATTTTTGGCTGGGACGCCACTATACAACCGCTCGCTCACCGATAGATCTGTACCTACAGACTGGAAAATTGCGCAGGTCGCACCAGTGTTGAAGAAGGGTAGTAGGAGTAATCCATCGGACTACAGACCTATATCATTGACGTCGGTTTGCAGTAGGGTTTTGGAGCATATACTGTATTAAAACATTATGAATCACCTCGAGGGGAACGATCTATTGATACGCAATCAGCATGGTTGCAGGAAACATCGTTCTTGTGGAACGCAGCTAACTCTTTATTCGCACGAAGTAATGGCCGGTATCGACCGGGGATCTCAAGTTGATTTCGTATTTCTAGATTTCCGGAAAGCTTTTGACACCGTTCCTTACAAACGACTTCTAATCAAGCTGCGGGCCTATGGGGTATCGTCTCAGTTGTGCGACTGGATTCGTGATTTCCTGTCAGGAAGGTCGCAGTTCGTAGTAATAGACGGCAAATCATCAAGTAAAACTGAAGTGATATCAGGTGTTCCCCAGGGAACCGTCCTGGGACCTCGGCTGTTCCTGATCTATATAAATGACCTGGGTGAAAATCTGAGCAGTTCTCTTAGGTTGTTCGCAGATGATGCTGTAATTTACCGTCTAGTAAGTTCATCAGAAGACCAGTATCAGTTGCAAAGCGATTTAGAAAAGATTGCTGTATGGTGTGGCAGGTGGCAGTTGACGCTGAATAACGATAAGTGTGAGGTGATCCACATGAGTTCCAAAAGAAATCCGTTGGAATTCGATTACTCGATAAATAGTACAATTCTCAAGGCTGTCAATTCAACTAAGTACCTGGGTGTAAAAATTACGAACAACTTCAATTGGAAAGACCACATAGATAATATAGTGGGGAAGGCGAGCCAAAGGTTGCGTTTCCTTGGCAGGACACTTAGAAGATGCAACAAGTCCACTAAAGAGACGGCTTACACTACACTCGTTTGTCCTCTGTTAGAATATTGCTGCGCGGTGTGGGATCCTTACCAGGTGGGATTGACCGAGGACATCGAAAGGGTGCAAAAAAGGGCAGCTCGTTTTGTATTATCGCGTAATAGGGGAGAGAGTGTGGCAGATATGATACGCGAGTTGGGATGGAAGTGATTAAAGCAAAGACGTTTTTCGTCGCGGTGAGATCTATTTACGAATTTCAGTCACCAACTTTCTCTTCCGAATGCGAAAATATTTTGTTGAGCCCAACCTACATAGGTAGGAAAGATCATCAAAATAAAGTAAGAGAAATCAGAGCTCGAACAGAAAGGTTTAGGTGTTCGTTTTTCCCACGCGCTGTTCGGGAGTGGAATGGTAGGGAGATAGTATGATTGTGGTTCGACGAACCCTCTGCCAAGCACTTAAATGTGAATTGCAGAGTAATCATGTAGATGTAGATGTAGATGTAGACTACGGTGACTTGCGCTTCGCTGATGATGAAATGATAATAGTGACCGGTTCCCAAGCTGATGAAATATTCGACCCGGGCGGTAATCAAACACGGACCCCCTGCATGGCAGTCAGGCACGCTGATCTTTTTTTTTATTATTATTATTGTGAGATTGACTTCTACATCTACATTTATACTCCAAAAAATGGTTCAAATGGCTCTGAGCACTATGGGACTTAACTGCTGTGGCCATCAGTCCCCTAGAACTTAGAACTACTTAAACCTAACTAACCTAAGGACATCACACACATCCATGCCCGAGGCAGGATTCGAACCTGCGACCGTAGCAGTCCCGCGGTTCCGGACTGCGCGCCTAGAACCACTAGACCACCGCGGCCGGCATTTATACTCCGCAAGCCACCCAACGGTGTGTGGCGGAGGGCACTTTACGTGCCACTGTCATTACCTCCCTTTCCTGGTCCAGTCGCGTATGGTTCGCGGGAAGAACGACTGTCTGAAAGCCTCCGTGCGCGCTCGAATCTCTCTAATTTTACATTCGTTATCTCCTCGGGAGGTATAAGTAGGGGGAAGCAATATATTCGATACCTCATCCAGAAACGCACCCTCTCGAAACCTGGCGAGCAAGCTACACCGCGATGCAGAGCGCCTCTCTTGCAGAGTCTGCCACTTGAGTTTGTTAAACACCTCCGTAACGCTATCACGGTTACCAAATAACCCTGTGACGAAACGCGCCGCTCTTCTTTGGATCTTCTCTATCTCCTCCGTCAACACGATCTGGTACGGATCCCACACTGATGCGCAATACTCAATACTTGATACATTCAGACCACCAAAGTCAAAATTATTATGTAATACGAACTGCATATCGAAAAAAAAAATGATTATTAGTAACAAACGAAGGGGAAAAGCTTGTGAGTAACCAGGACACTAACGTACGTTCTAACGTCTAGTTTTTTTTATTTTCCATCTGTTTTATTTATTTATTTTCTATAAGGAAGAAAAGTGAACAAAACAAAGCTTTACGTGACTTGGCACCGGAAACAGGGAGGAATCAATGACCACAGGGGAACCTAACCAACGTCCTGTCAGTTAAAAACAAGAAAAATCATACCTGCAAGAAGCGCTCAATAATGAGGGGACAACAGCCACATCCAATGCGCGGTCTCCAGATAATGACGAAAGACACGGGGATCAGTGTTGTTCCCCCCTTCAGCAACGTAGTGACCCAGTAGCCAGACTATGGTATTCGTTTTTGTGTTGGGAAAAAAGGATACGTCCGGACGAATAAGAAATTCGTCAGAAAAAAAAGCGAATTCAGGCTACAGGAAAAGAGAAGCCATCTGCCGACCAATCCAGAGTCAATGATCCCGCCCACAAGAGACCAGCTCGTGAAGTGAGATATCAGTGTAATGACACTGTCACAGTGAGCAGTTGGGTGATGGCCTATGTGAAAAAAAAAAGACCGCCCGTCTGTATCAAACGTTGAAAGACAATACACCACAACAAAACAATGTGCATCGGCAGTAGAAGGAGACTAAGATGGGACCAGACAGCTTTCCAAGATGTTGATTTCAACAAAGAAGAGCCAATGTGGTTGGCCACAACGGCATAATAAGTCGCTGGTAGTGAGGTGCGTCTTTGAAAGGATATCATGGCTCTGAGCACTATGGGACTTAACAGCTGAGGTCATCAGTCCCCTAGAACTTAGAACTACATAAACCTAACTAACCTAAGGACATCACACACATCCATGCCCGAGGCAGGATTCGAACCTGCGACCGTAGCGGTCGCGCGGTTCTAGACTGAAGCGCCTAGAACCGCTCGGCCACACCGGCCGGCAAAGGATATCAGCACCGAAGAAACTGACAGTTACAAAATATTCGCGGATATGTCGCAATTTAGACTTAATCCGTGCTCCATTGATGGGAAGAGTCAGACTGACCGGTTAGGGACAGGAAAATGAACGAGATGTAGTGGGAAACAGAGCCTGTGTACGTGTTAAGACATCGTTGGACAAACGAGATGGACGCCATCACTTTAATATCGCGAAGACCTGACCCTCCGAGCTTGCAGGGCCTGGTCACCACACTGAACTCCAAAGATGTGTCGCCACCATAAGAATATACTGGATAGCTGTTGGCGGCTGAGGGCCATCTTCGCAGGAAGCGGAAAGAACTGTGCGTGCGATGTAATAATGTAATACAGTTTATTGAAAATATAGGCGCTAAGACTGGCACTTGGTGAAGAAGGCTAAGGTGACGGCCTTCGTGTTCAAGAATCGCTCCCTGAATGCGAGTCGTAACCTCAAACGAGTTAAGTACCTCCATTTTGGTCCGGTTGCGATCTACTATAATCCCTAAAGTCTTGTGGCGATCGACCACAGTCGCCCAAGGAATTGCCACTCGTTTAAAGTGCCGCAATGGCAAGAACGTGCACTTAAAAGCATTAATATGGCGACCAGTAAGGCGACAAAAGGAAACAAAGGTATCTTTGACCCCGGAAGTCTCGTCGGCATTTCATACTAAAGCCATGACGTGATCGGCGTAAGAGCGGACCGAGAATCATTCTACCAAAATAGTCCAGCCATTTAGTTGCATGGCACTACGTCGAAGCAAGGATTCTAGGGACAAAACAAGGAGAAATCTGGACGAGGGGCTTCCCTGGGGTACACCTCGGCGGATAGAAATCCGGGAGTAAGGTTTACAACAAGACACACATGGATACCAGTGAAAAGATTCGCTAGGCCTGACATGCTTCATGAATAAAACACAGAGCGGCTAACACTCTCATTAAAAAACTGTGACTGACACGATCGACTGTCTTGTGGAAGTAGAGAAAAAGCAAGGTCACCCAGGATATTAGTGACTGCGGTAACAACTTCTCGACATTCGATAACTGAAGTCAGTATCGTGCGTCCAGGCACATAACTTTGCTGAAAGGGAATGCTTTTGTCGAGCAACTTAGTCGGCCGTTGTAACCGAGCGGTTCTAGTCGCCTGTCCGGAACCGCGCTGCTGTTACGGTCACAGGTTCGACTCCTGCCTCGGACATGGAAGTGTGTTATGTGCTTAGGTTAGTTAGGGTTAACTAGTTCTAAGTCTAGGGGACTGATGACCTCAGATGTTAAGTCCCATAGTGCTTAGACTCATTTGAACCATTTTTGTCGAGCAACTTAGAGAGACGGTGCGGCGGCGCGTTTCCTTCCGTCCCTTTTTACGACAGACCTGCACCCACCTGTGAACATTGTCTCAGCAGGTCGTCAGTAGGAAAGCCGAGCGAAACCTACTGATCTTCAACGTTATCCAGGCTGCAATTAAAGTCACTAATCTATGTTTCGGGAGAAAGTTGTCACACGAAAAGAAAGGTTGGAAATTTTGTCCTTAATTAATATATTCTGAAACTTATGTGAACAAGCATCACTGCCAAGCCCGTGGTAGTCTCAACATAGTCACTCACAATCCCATTCACTCACGTTAGCAAGTTTGTGGTGTTGTATTTCCCGAAAACGTAATAGCTACAAAAATACGTATTGTTTTTGGTTGAGAATGCTCGCCAAATATTAAGTCTGTGGGTACCTAATGCAGTCACAGTTTTTTGGCCACCGACCTGCTCAATAAGCCACGCGGAGTATGTGTCTTTTCTCGTCACAAAATTCACTTAAAAATTCCGAAATTTATACACACCCATCAGAATAATTATACCGTCACTTTTCAACACTTTTGATGTATAAAACACTGCTAGATCCGGCAACTTATTATTTCCATAGGAACTACTATTACACACGTCCGAGCTGTTTCATGGCTAGGCTCCGACCCTTCTTTAGAATAGTATAAGTCTTCTCTACCAGCAGAGAAAGGCGCGCGAAGAATATTTCTTTACCATTGGTCAGTTTACTCAACAGCCAATAGCAAAACAACACTCTCCCGCGTCAGTCCGCGCTTTTCATCAATAACCAATCGGAAAATAGTAAACCTAACGACTGCACTTTTTACCGACGTAATTATCTAATATGCATAAAGTTATTTACTATTGTTATTTATACCTGAATTAACATCCCCTTTACCGTAAACTTACTTTACAACTCTATTCAACAAAAATCCCCTTTGTCCACATCCATATTTCTTCGAAATGTTCCCACACTGAATACCACTACATCACTCGTTAAACAATTATCTGCATATTAACCTTAAACCACACTCACGCATCGTTCATACTGCTAAAACACATTTATAACATTTTACCTGCACAAAAAGACATAACAATGCTTTATGAAAATACTACAACAATTTATGAAAAACATTCTATTACTTTAGTGCACTCTAGTCGGCACAATCGAAACTAAATCAGTTCCCTATCCAATATTGTCCTCTATCGGCTGATACATAAACTACGCGCGCGTCCAGTCTCACGTCACCATTTGTCACTATCCAGCTCTGACACACATCTCCCACTTAACCGCCTCCAAGGCAGGATCGGTATACGGCGCTACGCCTCAAGGGGTGTTTTTTACTCGTAGTTGGGGTGAATATTTGGAAGAAGTGAGTCAAGATCTGGTCGACACTTGGTTATTTCGAAATGTACCGGTTTACTGTCATCGAAAGGAGAAGGAAGTGAGACACCCAATATCGACGTTATTGTGTCACCTATGAGAGGCCAAAAATGAACATAAAATTCTTTAGAAAACCCATCCAAACTAGGTGGCTTGTGTGACTGAGACCTGGTGACAGTATAATATATACATTATTCTCGTAGGAGTCACTCAGAAAAAGTGTAATAATTCAGGGGCGACGACGCAGTCCAGATAAGGGGAAAGGTCGTGAAACAAATTTTAACCCGGAAGGTGGGCATCATGTAGTTCACTAAAGTAGTTAAAAATTAAATTGAAAATATCACGGTAGGACGTTGACACTAGACCATTGGTGTTGGCAAGGAATGCAGTGCAAACGTGTATTCTGCGCGCATGCATACCGATAAGATGATAAAGTGAAGCCAATTTATTCTTTAAAATGGAACGGAAATTGTTTTAACTGTAGCAATTTGGATTTAATTGACAGCACACCCATAAACCATAGACGAGCTTGCCTAGTACTATTGTGAAGGTAACGGAATCTCGAGAAATAAAATTCTTGTGTCCGCCTAACGCCTGCCGCCCTTACAGTGCCAAACCACATGAAACCCTTACGAATTCGTGGCTTGGTATGCCGTGTCCACCGCTCCACAATAGATGAGTACCGTTCTATAGCGCGAGGGCAACGGGCCCATACTTCCTGAATGACAGCGCCAAGGGAATGGCTTTGCGGATAGGCTATTTTGAACATCCTAGGAAGACGATAAAATTACGCCTGCTGCTGGACAAAATTAAATGTAACGAATACTGCACAATAATCAGTAACAGAGGCGTGTATGATGTCAACTCCAGAAGCTGATCGCACAAGGAATCAGTAAGGTAAAAGCGATCAACTGGGCTTCCAGAAGTGGCAGCAACATTATATGCCCGACAGGTGTGGGATACCTACAAATCCATGCGTCACATAGGTGCAAGAACTGTACCATGTAATCAAGTTCTTTGCTAACACGAAAATTAGGAGCCTGATACACCGGCAGGAAAACGCAATTACCACCCTATACAATCTTTATAGGGGATTCACGAATTAGCTAGATGATTTTCTCTTTGAAAAAATGCGACCGTTCCATAGAATGACCAGAGCCAGAACGGGCATAGAGAAGAAGTGAAGTGATATTAAAAAAGTGCATCCTATTCCCATACACCTACCGTTATCGAGACTTTGAAATCTCATAATGGAATTCATTCCCCGATAAAACAAGGTAGCGCACATAGGAAGTTATGAAGTATCATTAAAATAGGTCGACAATTCAGGAATTGAAAAGAGGTCAAATAGTAATTCCTGCAAAAAGATAACGTCTGCATCATATAGAAACTGTCGCAAAGCGGCAAGCCAAAGTTCGGAACCAGTCCGGTTAGTATTCAAAGTGACAAAAGTATATGCTAGCATGGACAACGGAAGTTGAACAAAAACAACAAAGAAAACAGTCGTCGAACGGAACTATGTACCAGTGTCCATGGCAGATCAATGTTGGGAGAAGAAGTGTGATCATCTCCCCCATTTCCCAACAGATTTTTCTCCTTCCATAGTGCGACTGTCTCAGGCTCGATACATCCATTACTGTGGTTCCTCGGAATTGCTGCTACTTCGTGCAAGTAGGGTGGATCACACTGGAAGTCCGTCTCAGACTCAGAGGGAGAGACCTTCACAGTAGGGGGACAACCTATGTGCCACCCCACTCTCCATTGTTGCCAAATTTATTCAAGATGGCGGCGATCACGTCATCCAAGATTGCAGCAAGTAGACTTGGCAACATCGCATGACGTCATCCAAGATGGCGGCTTTTGGCGGGAGAATAGTCTAATTGTGCTACTTCCACTAACCTAACCCCAAGAAAAAATGGCGGTAAGTTTGAATTTTGGCGGGAGAATAGTCCAATTGTGCTACGTCCAATAATCTGAGCCTCCAGAAGAAAAAAAAATGGCGGGAAGTTTGAATTCCAACAGGATAATGCATGCAGAGACCATACTTGTCTATATTATTATTATTTATTATCGTTCATTATCATTCATTATCATTTATTATCATTTATTAGCATTCATTGTCATTCATTATCATTCATTATCATTTATTATTATTTATTATCATTTATTATTATTGACCTGCCTCCACTAGAAAATTCCCTCCAAATTCAAATTCCTAAACGATACTGACTGCAAAACCTTACTTTTGTTTATTATTATTCATTATCATTTATTAACACACATTATCATTCTTTGTCATTTATTATTATTTATTATCATTCATTATCATTTATTATTATAGGCCCACATCCACTAGAAAATTGCGCCAAATTCAAATTCCAATGCGATATTCTCTCGAAAACTGTACTTCTATGTATTATTATCATTTATTATTTATTCAAGATGTCCGATTTTCTCGATGAGAAACCCATTCTCCTTACATCCATAACAAAAATCTATCACAAGTTCAAATCCCCAACACCATAACTGATCACATGTACGAGCTTTCTCCGTCACTTATCTTTTTTCACTGCTAGCCTATCATAATCGCGTCAAATAATAAACTGCACTTATAGTAACGTAATTCACGTCCTTTGATTTTGCAGAGGTGGGGGGGGGGGCGGGGAAGGGACTGAAGACTTTATTTCAAGCAGTACGGTCATCACTTGTTTCCAACACAGTCAGCACACACATCTTTGATATCGCAGTGCAGTCACCACGACGTCCGCGCTCCAAATCCTCACCACCCCCTGGCCAACGCGCGGAGACACTGGCTACGCCTGTCACGTGAGGCGAGGAGGGAGGGCGGGCGAGCCCAGCGATCGCTCCCACGTGGTAAACATGTTTCGCTGGACACGCTGGAACTTGTCGAGTTTGACGTCACAGCGGACCCTTGTCCGCTCACCACGTGTATTCGTCGCCTCCACACGTTTCCCGCCAAAATTGTCTCCCTCCGAGCTGAATCACACAACGGTCGGCCGTTTCCCTGCAACACTTCCGCGAGGCATTCGTGTACAAAGAGATACAGAAAACAGAGCAAGCGCTCTCCGAATGTGGAGGTGCCTGGATATGCCTTGGTTACATTTAGAGACAATTTTAGAACACAGAAAGATAACTTATGTCGAGGTCGCATGGATGGATCTGACATAAAATCGAAAGAAAAGCGTAAACTGATTAGCGCATAGATATAAACTAAACCAATATACACCGAAATGCGGTGAAATTGAGAACGTACTTGCTTATCTTCTGGTTCGCAGGGGGGAATTTGTACATGGAGTCAAGTATGCGACAGCAAGAGGAATGCAGGAAAACGATTACTTCGAAGCGAGCCGAATAAGGAAGGCAGTCAATTTTTTCTCGTTGAGTTCGTATTATAGTGTATGTCTACGGACGTAGCAGTGATACACGCGAGTTGAATACTATATTTGATGCTTTTCAGGAGGACAGAGAATCATTCACGTCTAAACTTACTCACATCTGTGTTAAATCATAACAGAGGGTGTACGGGATGATCGATTGAGACAGAGCTGCAACTAGGTACGATTCAAACGTTGACTCATTTATTCTAGAGAAGGAGAAGTTGCTGAAGGTAGATTTTTTTCCAGTATTCTATTTGGATGCTTTAGTCACGTGATATAGCCAGCGTACTAGTCGTATGCTGCTACGTGTTCGGTATGTGGTTTAAAGCGCTGTCTACTTGCGATCGTTAATGGTGAACCCATCGGTCATCACAGGACTTCCATCTCATGTGTGATGAAGGTTGACACATTCCTCTAAATGCACTTAGATTTACGCGATCCCCACCCTGTCGCATGCTTGGTGTAAAATCGGGACTTCAGCGTCATAACTAAGTTAGCTGTGGGTATTTGTGAGGGGCTGTAATCATTGTGTACACGCTTACCCGACAGGCGGGTGTTTACAGAGTCGGTGACGGGATGACTTTTAATTTTCACATGTTGGACGCTGCTGTTATACATATCTGTTTGCTTGTAGGATGTACCGGTTGCTAATAACCATCATTTTTTATATAGACCTGATGGAGTAATAGTATTATTTCTGACTCGTGATCTGGTGTGATCATTGGGCACTAGACGTGTTCGCAGCGCTATATTGGGCTCGTATCATGGAAAGGAAAATTTTTACGATTGGGGTAGAGATAGCTCAGCGTAAGGTGACCGGGGAGAAGGATGTATGTCTGACAGAACGGAAAAGTAAGCGATCTAAGGTTATTGCCCGTTTTTAAGTGCTGAACGTTCTAGTCTTAGGAGTGTGTGTGTTTATGTTCTCTCTCTCTCTCTCTCTCTCTCTCTCTCTCTCTCTCTCCTACCGGAACCTTCGATGCACCGATCATGGACTCTAGAACAATACTTTACACATGACAGATTGGATGATTTGCTTAAAAATCTATCGAACTACGTTGTGTATAAATATCGCTCCGTTCTTGTTCTTCTTAACTGTATGCTATTAAATTAAGGCACTTTGAGATCTGTTACTATAGATCGATATGGTGTGCTAAGCTCCAAAACTTGGTTACATTTCGAGAAATGTGGTGCACTTGGATGGATTAGGACTAGGAAAGCTCTATTCAGCCAAGAGAGATGGAGTGTAGCTCTATTCGTCTGCTCAGTTGAGGAATAATTGGGTAGCGATGTTGCGGGGTAGGTAGGTCAATGCTGAGGTGAGGATGGTATTTTAACATAAGAGGACTAGATAGCTCTGTGACCGCCGTACGCAGAGAGATTGATCGAGTACTACGTGCGAGGTCTTAGAAATATGTATAGTGTTGTCTGGTATTATTTGATCATATTTATGTGTTCGAGAATTAAGTGTGAATGGACGTGTTGAGCAGTCATCTATGAATGGTCGCAATGATACTTGCAAAGTAGAGGATGTATGGTTTGGCTATGATACTGAAATTAAGAAAACAAGCTGTCACATGATTGGCCAGTGTTGGACTTACTGTGAAATTTTTCGCAATATCAGCTGTGATGGATAATATTACAGTAGATCAGTGGTGTCTTATCCATCGCATCTGTGCATTGGGTACGACATAATGATTGACTGACAATGCTTGCTTGAGATGGGGGAGAAATTTCGGTTTATGGACCGAAACTTCCAGGGTTGCTACCACCAAAAACGGTGATCCAGTACTTGGGTGCAAAAATGACCAATCACTAGAAATTGAATGCAGAGTTATAAACTATTCGGTCACTGCGACATATGAGTTAAAATGTAGAGGTGGCCAATCACTTTCGACGGAAGTGGCTACAACGCCAGCAGGCTCTTCTATTTTCCTTGTGTTGTGGGTGTCCTTTACTTAAAATCATTCAATGTTATGCTATCGACTGTAAGAATATGATTTATAAGGTGCAAGGTATAGTTTCCTGTGAGAGACCGTGCATCAGTCCTTGTTAATGTCTGTTTAGAATCAGACAATTACTTCGAAGCTGCAGCAGAAAGAAGAAATGCTTGGCAGTGTGCAAAAGCGGGTTAGAAAACACTGTTTGAACAAGGGCCAGAGGCAGCTTCTCATTCGCTTAGAGTATGGGTGATCAAACTTTAAAGGGCTCTCTGCAGCGTGTGTGTATATTTAATATGATCTTGTTCATATAGGCATTTGTAGTTTGAGGTGTTGGATTTGGTGAGCTGTTAGGAATTCTTGGATGGTCGCACTCTGAGTTATTCGGGGGAGTATTGTGAATTCCGTTTGTCCGCGCTGGAGGTGGATCGCAATGGTGCCTTCGTGACTTTTTCACTGTTTGATGGTAGAGGATAAAGATGATAGGGTGTTGAGGATCTGTTGTACTTATACCTAGTTTGAGGCTTACAACATTGCGCGCATTTCCGGCGAATGGTCAAAACAAGGTCCTGTTGTAGTAACTGAGATCGTTCTGTTTATAGACAGGTTGCAGAAGGTGATAGATATGTCTTTCTCCCACTTAAATTGCAGAGATCAGATGGGTGAAGATAAATGCATTCTCATCTATGCTTAGAAAGGGAGAATGCTTTTTGTGAGCGAAGGATGAATGACGTCGGGTTTGCTGGCTGGGGGAGACACTGTTTACATGTCCTGTTGGAGATGCAAGGGGGAGATAGAAATATGTGCTATTCAGGAATCCATTTGTGCACTGCATGTCGTTAGACAATAGCTGGAGAGCAGGTATAGGGAGAGCCCACTTCAGCATTCTGGTCCTGGAGCTTAGTGGACGGCTGTTAAGATGGACAGCTATGTGGCTTTGACATGGCGCCAGCGGCACTCGGACACTCGCTTTGTAAGGCGCTATGGGATTAGTTTGAGCATTTAGTACTTGTTTTGGTGGTTACTGGATTAAGAACTGTAATATTGAAGGTCATGTCCTCAGCGGGACCGCTGTGTAATTGAGTAAGTGTGTTTACATATTTGTAGATATGTTTCGTGAATGGTGATGTTAAGTTGATGGCGCAATTTAGCTACCACTGTAAAAAAATAGCTGTCTGCTGCTGAAAGAAAGAAAGAAAGAAAGAAAGAAAGAAAGGGTTAACCTTGCCCCCAGACCGGATGGATGAGTTATTAGACAAGAGCAAGTGATAGTTGAGTGATGCTATGTGTTCGGATATAGGAGTCTCTAAATGGCGGGGCGAGATTTTTTTTATGTGGAAATTTATGCAATCTATAGATAGTGATATTCGACCGCTAGTGACAACAGTTAAGAGCGCAAAAATAGGTACAAATCGAGCGGTGGCAGAATGTTGCGGCAATGGTAATAATATTTAATTGAAGGTGGAGGTGGTAAATATGGACCAGGCTTTGAATGTTGTCGTATGTGCTTGATGCTCTGTATAAAAGTTTGAATCTTTCATTGCGTTTGGTATTTCTGGGTGTGTGTAAAATTAATTTTACTGTTGAAAGTGCTAGAAAGATGAGTTGATTGGTGTTTAGATAGAGGCTACGTTTGTAATTCGAAAAGAGGGGATGAGAATGGTAAATTGATTGATGGGCATGGTTTGTGGGGTGATATATGAGTGTCAAGATAGGGTTGAGGACGTTTGCGAATGTTGATGGTGGGACGGGTGAGAGGTTAGGTGCTGTGGGAGGTGTAAATTAGATCTTATTTTAAAAAAAAAATGTTGTAAAATAGGAATAATATTGAGAAGGTTTTTAGATGGCTGGTCACGCGACGAGGCGAGTGCAGGGATGTGTAGTTATGTTTAGTTAAAGGGCCGTGTAATGTCTTGTAAGGAGCAATGTGCAGTGTGCTACAGTGTCATAGGAGGTAAAGACATGTGCTGCTATGATGTGTCTAGCGTATGGAGGCTGCGCTTTGGAATTATGGTCCGTTGATATAAAGTTGACTTTCACCCGCGTTCGGTGGTCGCGGCTCGGGATCGCGGTTCTGGACGGACGTATGTGTGTCCTTTGACCGATGACGAGCGCGTTGACCGCGCCATCTCACGCTTGCGGAAGCCGAGCAGGGGCTGTGCGAGGTCTGAAATCAGACGGATGGGTGACTTCACGATCCTGTGGGCAGGGTGCAGAGTGGGGGGGCCTGCGCACGTCTGCTGAGTTACTTTGCGAGCGGATCTGCAGGCTCTGCTATGCGTTATTAGGATAGTTTACGAGCACTGAGCGTACCTACACATCTGTGTATTGTATTATTTAGTAGCAGTTTGCTATAGTATGTACTGAAATTATGATTGGTTGCATGTCTGTGGGCTGTGCAACATGGCCCAGGACACATCTGGGATTGGTGTTTTGTGATAGCGTGATAGGTAAACTGCATGGTTAAATAAGTTGTTCGAAAAAAATGAATAGAGTGCTCTCAATGATTATACGCGCCTGCAGCGCAGATCAGAGTGATTGGTTTTCCGTCACCATCTCGGTTGCATGCGAGTAGTAAATGTTTTCCCGGCCGCGTTAATCGAGTGTGTCAACGAGCTATGAGCTATTCTGCCAATAGACGTGAAGGCAGGTCCAGACCTGAGACGCTGGCGGTATACATGAGAAGGACAATGAAGCTTTGAAATGTGTCGGCTGTCACGAGCGCTCGGAAGATGAACTTGCTGGAGACTCTGGAATCCCCTTGCCCGCCGACCGCACGCGCGCGCGGCCTGCCTTGAAGCGTAATCTAAGATGCATAGGCGATATCAATTTCTCTGGTGATAGGTGCGAATGCGAGTGTGTTGAGGTCATGTTTGTGGGAGGCCGAGCAGACACTTTTGGTCGGTTTGGCAGCTGGTGGTGTTTGGGCGCGTCTGTTGCACTATTTTGCGAGCATGTTTGTGCACTGTGCGGTGCTTTATTTGGAGAGTTAAGAGTACAGACCTCGTCCGATGATACATCTACATCTACATCTATACTCCGCGAGCCACCTTACGGTGTGTGGCGGAGGGTACTTATTGTACCACTATCTGATCCCCCCTTCCCTGTTCCATTCACGAATTGTGCGTGGGAAGAACGACTGCTTGTAAGTCTCCGTATTTGCTCTAATTTCTCGGATCTTTTCGTTGTGATCATTACGCGAGACATATATGGGCGGTAGTAATATGTTGCCCATCTCTTCCCGGAATGTGCTCTCTCATAATTTCGATAATAAACCTCTCCGTATTGCGTAACGCCTTTCTTGAAGTGTCCGCCACTGGAGCTTGTTCAGCATCTCCGTAACGCTCTCGCGCTGACTAAATGTCCCCATGACGAATCGCGCTGCTTTTCGCTGGATCATGTCTATCTCTTCTATTAATCCGACCTGGTAAGGGTCCCATACTGATGAGCAATACTCAAGAATCGGACGAACAAGCGTTTTGTAAGCTACTTCTTTCGTCGATGAGTCACATTTTCTTAGAATTCTTCCTATGAATCTCAACCTGGCGCCTGCTTTTCCCACTATTTGTTTTATGTGATCATTCCACTTCAGATCGCTCCGGATAGTAACTCCTAAGTATTTTACGGTCGTTACCGCTTCCAATGATTTACCACCTATGGCATAATCGTACTGGAATGGATTTCTGCCCCTATGTATGCGCATTATATTACATTTATCTACGTTTAGGGAAAGCTGCCAGCTGTCGCACCATGCATTAATCCTCTGCAGGTCTTCCTGGAGTACGTACGAGTCTTCTGATGTTGCTACTTTCTTGTAGACAACCGTGTCATCTGCAAATAGCCTCACGGAGCTACCGATGTCATTTATGTATATTGTAAACAATAAAGGTCCTATCACGCTTCCTTGCGGTACTCCCGAAATTACCTCTACATCTGCAGATTTTGAACCGTTAAGAATGACATGTTGTGTTCTTTCTTCTAGGAAATCCTGAATCCAATCACAAACCTGGTCCGATATTCCGTAAGCTCGTATTTTTTTCACTAAACGTAAGTGCGGAACCGTATCAAATGCCTTCCTGAAGTCCAGGAATACGGCATCAATCTGCTCGCCAGTGTCTACGGCACTGTGAATTTCTTGGGCAAATAGGGCGAGCTGAGTTTCACATGATCTCTGTTTGCGGAATCCATGTTGGTTATGATGAAGGAGATTTGTATTATCTAAGAACGTCATAATACGAGAACACAAAACATGTTCCATTATTCTACAACAGATTGACGTAAGCGAAATAGGCCTATAATTATTCGCATCTGATTTATGACCCTTCTTGAAAATGGGAACGACCTGCGCTTTCTTCCAGTCGCTAGGTACTTTACGTTCTTCCAGCGATCTACGATAAATTGCTGATAGAAAGGGGGCAAGTTCTTTAGCATAATCACTGTAGAATCTTAAGGGTATCTCGTCTGGTCCGGATGCTTTTCCGCTACTAAGTGATAGCAGTTGTTTTTCAATTCCGATATCGTTTATTTCAATATTTTCCATTTTGGCGTCTGTGCGACGGCTGAAGTCAGGGACCGTGTTACGATTTTCCGCAGTGAAACAGTTTCGGAACACTGAATTCAGTATTTCTGCCTTTCTTCGGTCGTCCTCTGTTTCGGTGCCATCGTGGTCAACAAGTGACTGAATAGGGGATTTAGATCCGCTTACCGATTTTACATATGACCAAAACTTTTTAGGGTTCTTGTTTAGATTGTTTGCCAATGTTTTATGTTCGAATTCGTTGAATGCTTCTCTCATTGCTCTCTTTACGCTCTTTTTCGCTTCGTTCAGCTTTTCCTTATCAGCTATGATTCGACTACTCTTAAACCTATGATGAAGCTTTCTTTGTTTCCGTAGTACCTTTCGTACATGATTGTTATACCACGGTGGATCTTTCCCCTCGCTTTGGACCTTAGTCGGTACTAACTTATCTAAGGCGTACTGGACGATGTTTCTGAATTTTTTCCATTTTTGTTCCACATCCTCTTCCTCAGAAATGAACGTTTGATGGTGGTCACTCAGATATTCTGCGATTTGTGCCCTATCACTCTTGTTAAGCAAATATATTTTCCTTCCTTTCTTGGCATTTCTTATTACACTTGTAGTCATTGATGCAACCACTGACTTATGATCACTGATACCCTCTTCTACATTCACGGAGTCGAAAAGTTCTGGTCTATTTGTTGCTATGAGGTCTAAAACGTTAGCTTCACGAGTTGGTTCTCTAACTATCTGCTCGAAGTAATTCTCGGACAAGGCAGTCAGGATAATGTCACAAGAGTCTCTGTCCCTGGCTCCAGTTCTGATTGTGTGACTATCCCATTCTATACCTGGTAGATTGAAGTCTCCCCCTATTACAATAGTATGATCACGAAACTTCTTCACGACGTTCTGCAGGTTCTCTCTGAGGCGCTCAACTACTACGGTTGCTGATGCAGGTGGTCTATAGAAGCATCCGACTATCATATCTGACCCACCTTTGATACTTTGCTTAACCCAGATTATTTCACATTCGCATTCGCTAATAACTTCACTGGATATTATTGAATTCTTTACTGCTATAAATACTCCTCCACCATTGGCGTTTATCCTATCCTTGCGGTATATATTCCATTCTGTGTCTAGGATTTCGTTACTGTTCACTTCCGGTTTTAACCAACTTTCCGTTCCTAATACTATATGCGCACTATTTCCTTCAATAAGAGATACTAATTCAGGAACCTTGCCCTGGATACTCCTGCAGTTTACCAATATTACGTTAACTTTTCCTGTTTTTGGTCTCTGAGGACGGACGTTCTTTATCAACGATGATAATGTCCTCTCTGGTAAGCCGTCAGGTATTTTATCGTTTCGCCCAAGGGGGGGGGTCCCTCTAACCTAAAAAACCCCCGTGTGCACGCCACACGTACTCTGCTACCCTAGTAGCTGCTTCCGGTGTGTATTGCACGCCTGACCTGTCTAGGGGGGCCCTACAGTTCTCCACCCAATAGCGGAGGTCGATGAATTTGCAACCATTATAGTCGCAGAGTCGTCTGAGCCTCTGGTTTAGACTCTCCACACGGCTCCAAACCAGAGGACCGCGATCGACTCTGGGCACTATGCTGCAGTTATTAAGCTCAGCTTGCACTCCGCGTGCGATGCTGGTTGTCTTCACCAAATCAGCCAGCCGCCGGAAGGAACCAAGGATGGCCTCAGAACCCAAGCGGCAGGCGTCATTCGTTCCGACATGTGCTACTATCTGCAGCCGGTCACACCCAGTGCGTTCAATAGCTGCCGGAAGGGCCTCCTCCACATTACGGACGAGACCCCCCGGCAAGCACACCGAGTGCACACTGGCATTCTTCCCCGACCTACCCGCTATTTTCCTGAGGGGCTCCATAACCCGCCTAACGTTGGAGCTCCCTATAACTAATAGGCCCGCCCTCTGTGACTGTCGGGACCTTGCCGGAGAATCGGCCACTGGCCCAACAGGCGAGGCATCCTGTGGTGGCTAGGAAACGATGTCATCACCACTAGGAAGCACCCCGTACCTGTTGGAAAGGGGTAAGGCAGCTGCCACGCGGCCAGATCCCACCTTCGCCTTTCGGCCAGGCACGCGCGAGCCCACCACTGTCCGCCATTCACCCTGGAGTGATGGCTGACCGGTAAGATGCTCACTGCCGGAAGACGCAGCGACATCAGGGGTTCCATGTGATTCCAAGGCCACCGAAGTAGGCATAGGTCTCACCACAGTTGCCCCAACGCCACTACGAGCCGACGCCTGCGCTTCGAGCTCGATGAGCCTAACAGACAAAGCCTCCACCTGCCCCCGAAGAGTGGTCAATTCTCCTTGCGTCCGCTCACAACAACCACAGTCCCTACACATGACTATGTTTACCCTACCCTATACGGTGACAAATTCCCAAGATAATCTTCTGATGAGCTACTCTGATAATCAAGAAACACTCACTGAAATACGAGACGCGAATACTACGCTAGGTTTTCCCAGAAAAACTATTTAAAAGCTAAGCGCAGCAAATAAGTACAAAAACGCTTTATACAAACAGTACTCGCTGCTGCTGGTGCTCTCGCTCTGGCTGTCACAAGACAACTGCTGATTCAAGTGACTAGTGGCTAACGGCCGCGAAACAAACAAAGACGGTTTTAGGGCGCTTTCTGTTCTAAACGATCAAGAAAACACTAAGAAATCTAACACGAAAACTACGTAAAGTTTTATCAAGAACTGTTAGTTACTATGCAGAGCAGATAAACACAAATAGAATCCCTTCCTTAGTGGAAGGTCGTAAACAAAATGCAAAATAAACGCTTTATACAAACAGTACTCGCTGCTGCTGGTGCTCTCGCTCTGGCTGTCACAAGACAACTGCTGATTCAAGTGACTAGTGGCTAACGGCCGCGAAACAAACAAAAGACGGTCTTAGGGCGCTTTCTGTTCTAAACGATCAAGAAAACACTAAGAAATCTAACACGAAAACTACGTAAAGTTTTATCAAGAACTGTTAGTTACTATGCAGAGCAGATAAACACAAATAGAATCCCTTCCTTAGTGGAAGGTCGTAAACAAAATGCTAAATAAACGCTTTATACAAACAGTACTCGCTGCTGCTGGTGCTCTCGCTCTGGCTGTCACAAGACAGGATGATATTGTGTACTGCATTATTTAAGAGCTGTTTGCTATTGTGTGGGGATATTAGGTGTTTTTTACGTGTTTGTGGCCTGTGTCAGATGACCACAGTCGTATCAGTGCGGGTGTTTTGTGACAATTATACTCCACGACTAAATAAAAGGGCTCCAAATAAATAGAGTGCAGCCCTTCCTTACTTCCCCGAGCAGTACAGCGCAGTCTGAGCTGTTTTTGCCCCCATAACGGCAATCTGGTCAGAATGTGAGTGAGTAGACAAGTAACTGCACAAATTTATCTGTAGAGGAGTTACAGGTCTGGATTGGAATGAATATCTTGATGGGGGTGGTTGAGTTGCCAAGTATAGTGCACTACTGGAGTTCAGAAACTGCCTTATGTCAGCCTTACATATCGAAACCTATGAGAAGTATAAGTTTCAAAAAGATATGTTGCAAATAAATAAAGTACACTCGTTCCTCCTTCCATCAGCCTATGCACTGAAATTATTTCCGAAAATTAGCAGTTGTTTGGCTATTTGCAGGTAAATGTTTTGCATTATTTACGAGCGGTTCGCATGTCTGTTGGCTGTGCTATGAGTTATTTTTAACTGTTTACAATTAGCAAGCGTGTGTGAGAACATTATAAATGAGTTATGTAGGAGTGTTTTGCATGTCTGTATGATGTGGGACATGTCGGCGTGATTCATATACTCCATTCCTAAATAAACTAAATTCGTTCCTCCATTCGTGGATGTAGTGCAGGGTGAGTCTGTTTACCAGAAACGTGTAGGAAGAGGTTGAGTGCTGGTGGCTTAGTTTGAAACAATTTTCTTAGGTTGGTGGGGGAAGCGTAAGTGAGCTTTGTTTACTGGCAGATTTCAAACTTGGCTCTGGTGGTGGTCTGGTCCTCGAAAAGTAGTTGAAATTAGGGAGTTGAACGCGTTTGAATATGTATATGAAATTGTAAATACAATTATTTAATATAGCGGGGCGGTGAGAGTGAATTAGCGAGCGTTCTCGCGACGAGCAAATGCGCTGTTATATGGTCATGGTGGATTCCACTGTCGGTCAAACTCTGGCGCCAAACGTATTCTTTGTACGGCACGCGGTCGACGGGAAACTTCGTGTCGTGTTAAGTGGTCACGGGCGCGGCCGACCGTTTGTGGCACCGCTCGCCGCCGCCTACCTGTCGCGCTGGCCGTGGGGGTGTGCTTGACGTCAGCGCGCCAGGGAGCGGGCTCAAGAGTCATTTTCCAGGTATTTACAGAAGGCTGTGTCCGTCGCGTGTATGGAGGGCGTGTGACGTAAGCGGGGATGCGGCACAGCGATTGTACAGTTATTACACGCGCGCGAGAGCGAGTCAATGAGTGGGCATTCTAGTGCGGCCCAAAGGTGCTGTTATATAGTCATGGCGGATTCCACTGCCGAGCAAACTTTGCCGCCAAAAGTGTAGCACTGCGTTCTCGCTCTCACAGGGACACGTGGCGAACAGCTGTGTTAGGTCGGCATCGACAGGTTTGAACGTGGCGCCGAAAGTGTTGCAGGGAAACGGCCGACCGTTGTGTGATTCAGCTCGGAGGGAGACAATTTTGGCGGGAAACGTGTGGAGGCGACGAATGCACGTGGTGAGCGGACAAGGGGCCGCTGTGACGTCAAACTCGACAAGTTCCAGCATGACCAGCGAAAACATGTTTACCACGTGGGAGCGATCGCTGTGCTCGCCCCCTGCCTCACGTGACAGGCGTAGCCAGTGTCTCCGCGCGATGGCCAGGGGGTGGCGAGGATTTGAACTATTCAGTTGGTGTGTGGACGTCGTGGTGCCTGCACTGCGATATCAAAGATGTGTGTGCTGACTGTGTTGGAGAACAAGAGATGACTGTACTGCTTGAAATAAAGTATGAATGATAATGAATGTTAATAAATGATGATGAATAATAATAAACAAAAGTAAGGTTTTGCAGCCATTATCGTGTAGGAATTTGAATTTGGAGGGAAGTTTCTAGTGGAGGCAGGTCAATAATAATAAATAATAATAAATGATAATAAATAATAATAAATTATAATGAATGGTAATGGATGATAATGAATGTTAATAAATGATAATGAATGATAAAGAATGATAATGAATGTTAATGAATTATAATAAAAAATAATAATAAGGTCATGTACGGTCTTTGCATGCATTATGCTGTTGGAATTCAAATTTCCTGCCACTTTTTTTTTTCTTCTGGAGGCTTAGGTTAGTGGACGTAGGACAATTGGACTATTCTGACTCCAAAATTCAAACTTCCCGCCATTTTTTCTTGAGGTTAGGTTAGTGGAAGTAGCACAATTGGACTATTCTCCCGCCAAAAGCCACCATCTTGGATGACGTCATGCGATGTTGCCAAGTCTACATGCCGCCATCTTGGATGACGTCATCGCCGCCATCTTGAATAAATTTGGCAACAATGGAGAGTGGGGTGGCACATAGGTTGTCCCCCTACTCTTCACACCCCACTCGCCGGCTGACAGGACCTCGAACATGAAGATTTCTTTATACGACGGGATCCTCCTGCCCTTGGGAATCAGTCAGGTTATGCTCACCAAGAAGTTGGATGTGAAGGCCGCAACAGATGCTGCAAAAGTAGTTTGGGAAACCGAGACGACTGCAGAGGTATCCGACAGAGCAGAGGGAGACAAGTGGGGTCCTAAAATACATTCCTTGCCGACGTGGCGGACTAGATGACGGGAGTAACTCCTCCTAACTTATCACTAACTAACTGATTAGATGCTGAAGCACCCATGGCTCTTTAATACCACAACAGGATGCGAGCAATTGGTACAGAGGTTGCCGCTCTGATTACAAATAAAGCTGGTACCTCCCTGGCCGGTATAAATAATATGAAGCCGATAACCACATACCATCAAGTGAGAGGGAATATTTTCTTAATCACCATTTCTGCGAGACCTAACACCACTATAGGCCTGCAAGCGGCACTGAGCAGGCCAGCGTTCCCTTCGAGTATGTCGTACATCCCAAACGGGAGCAGGCCGGACCACAGAAAACTGCTATCTACGTCGGGTAAAAGATTAAAAACCTAAACATTTGTATAAACCATATCTGCATTCGCCAAACGAACTATGCTAGTGGAATCGTCACGATAAGTAAGGGAGGCCTGAGTACCGTGACGTAATGATATACTGTCAGCTTCAAGCGTTTCAAGAATTTTAGAAAAAAACACCACATACATTCGAATCAAAGTACGCAGTATGCACTTGATCTGTAGTAACCTTGATCTTGTCCATCAAACAGTCATGTATTTCTAAAGAGCCGAGCTGCGCATGCCATGTGAATTTATCTACATCTCTACGTCTACATCCATACTCCGCAAGCCACCTGACGGTGTGTGGCGGAGGGTACCTTGAGTACCTCTATCGGTTCTCCCTTCTATTCCAGTCTCGTATTGTTCGTGGAAAGAAGGATTGTCGGTATGCCTCTGTGTGGGCTCTAATCTCTCTGATTTTATCCTCATGGTCTCTTCGCGAGATATACGTAGGAGGGAGCAATATACTGCTTGACTCCTCGGTGAAGGTATGTTCTCGAAACTACAACAAAAGTCTGTACCGAGATATTGAGCGTCTCTCCGGCAGTCTCCCACTGGAGTTTATCTAACATCTCTGTAACGCTTTCGCGATTACTAAATGATCCTGTTTACCAGGATACAGGTTGGCTGGCAGCTTTTCTAGGAGCTCTTTGCGGTGTGGGGGAGTAGCCATGTATGTGAAAAACGGTATCCCATTTGAGTCAATTGATGTTTCAAAGTACTGCACTGAAAAGGTGTTTGAATGTCGTGCAGGTGTGGTTACATTTAGTGGAGCTGAACTTCTTACTGTTGTTATTTATAGATCCCCAGACTCCGATATCACAACGTTCTTGCTAAAGCTAGATGAGGTTATTGGTTCACTTTATAGGAAATACAAAAAGTTAGTTATATGTGGTGACTTCAATATAAATTGTATAAGTGATTGTGCAAGGCAAAGGGTGCTGGTATACCTCCTTAATTCATATAATCTTATGCAAACCGTATTCTTTCCAACGAGAGTGCAAGGGAACAGTAGAACAACCATAGACAATATTTTTGTTCATTCGTCATTACTAGAAGGGCATTCTGTTAGCAGAATGGTGAATGGCCTTTCAGATCATGATGCACAAATTTTAAGTCTAAAAGATTTTTGTGCTGCAACGCAGGTTAAATATAGTTACCAACGTTTTAGGAAAACTGATCCAGTTGCTGTAGAGACTTTTGTAAACCTTATCAAGGAACAAGAGTGGCAAGATGTTTATAGTGCTGATACAGCAGACGATAAATATAATGCTTTCCTCAAGACTTTTCTCGTGCTCTTCGAAGTTACTTTCCGTTAGAACGTTCAAAACAGGGTACTAGCACAAACAGGCAGCCTGGGTGGCTGACTAAAGGTATAAGAATATCTTGTAGAACAAAGTGGCAATTATATCAAAACGTTAGAAACAGTCAAAATCTAAATGCAGCATCCCATTACAAACGGTATTGTAAGGTGCTTAAAAAAGTTATTAGGAAGGCAAAAAGTATGTGGTATGCAGATAGAATAGCTAAGTTTCAGGATAAAATTAAAACGATCAGTCGTAAAGGAAGTGGCTGGTCTGCAGAGACAGGTCGAGGGTATAGAATCAGTGCGTAGTGGGAATATCCGTGTTACTGATAAGTCGCATTTGTTGTTGTGGTCTTCAGTCCTGAGACTAGTTTGATGCAGCTCTCCATGCTTCTCTATCCTGTGCAAGCTTCTTCATCTCCCAGTACCTACTGCATCCTACGTCCTTCTGAATCTGCTTAGTGTATTCATCTCTTGGTCTCCCCCTACGATTTTTACCCTCCATGCTGCCCTCCAATACTAAATTGGTGATCCCTTGATGCCTCAGAACATGTCCTACCAACCGATCCCTTCTTCTGGTCAAGTTGTGCCACAAACTTCTCTTCTCCCCAATCCTATTCAGTACTTCCTCATTAGTTATGTGATCTACCCATCTAATCTTCAGCATTCGTCTGTAGCACCACATTTCAAAAGCTTCTATTCTCTTCTTGTCTAAACTATTTACCGTCCATGTTTCACTTCCATACGTGGCTACACTCCATACAAATACTTTCAGAAATGACTTCCTGACACTTAAATCTATACTCGATGTTAACAAATTTCTCTTCTTCAGAAAGGCTTTCCTTGCCATTGCCAGTCTACATTTTATATCCTCTCTACTTCGACCATCATCAGTTATTTTGCTCCCCAAATAGCAAAACTCCTTTACTACTTTGAGTGTCTCATTTCCTAATCTAATACCCTCAACATCACCCGACTTAATTCGACTACATTCCATTATCCTCGTTTTGCTTTTGTTTATGTTCATCTTATATCCTCCTTTCAAGACACCATCCATTCCGTTCAGCTGCTCTTCCAAGTCCTTTGCTGTCTCTGATAGAATTACAATGTCATCGGCGAACCTCAAAGTTTTTATTTCCTCTCCATGGATTTTAATACCTACTCCAAATTTTTCTTTTGTTTCCTTTACTGCTTGCTCAATATACAGATTGAATAACATCGGGGATAGGCTACAACCCTGTCTTACTCCCTTCCCAACCACTGCTTCCCTTTCATGTCCCTCGACTCTTATAACCGCCATCTGGTTTCTGTACAAATTGTAAATAGCCTTTCGCTCCCTGTATTTTACCCCTGCCACCTTTAGAATTTGAAAGAGAGTATTCCAGTCAACATTGTCAAAAGCTTTCTCTAAGTCTACAAATGCTAGAAACGTAGGTTTGCCTTTCCTTAATCTTTCTTCTAAGATAAGTCATAAGGTCAGTATTGCCTCACGTGTTCCAGTATTTCTACGGAATCCAAACTGATCTTCCCCGAGATCGGCTTCTACTAGTTTTTCCATTCGTCTGTAAAGAATTCGTGTTAGTACTTTGCAACTGTGGCTTATTAAACTGATTGTTCGGTAATTTTCACATCTGTCAACACCTGCTTTCTTTGGGATTGGAATTATTATATTCTTCTTGAAGTCTGAGGGTATTTCACCTGTTTCATACATCTTGCTCACCAGATGGTAGAGTTTTGTCAGGACTGGCTCTCCCAAGGCCGTCAGTAGTTCCAATGGAATTTTGTCTACTCCGGGGGCCTTGTTTCGACTCGGGTCTTTCAGTGCTCTGTCAAACTCTTCACGCAGTATCGTATCTCCCATTTCATCTTCATCTACATCCTCTTCCATTTCCATAATATTGTCCTCAAGTGCATCGCCCTTGTATAGCCCCTCTATATACTCCTTCCACCTTTCTGCTTTCCCTTCTTTGCTTAGAACTAGGTTTCCATCTGAGCTCTTGATGTTCATACAAGTGGTTCTCTTTTCTCCAAAGGTCTCTTTAATTTTCCTGTAGGCAGTATCTATCTTACCCCTAGTGAGATAAGCCTCTACATCCTTACATTTGTCCTCTAGCCATCCCTGCTTAGCCAATTTGCACTTCCTGTCGATCTCATTTTTGAGACGTTTGTATTCCTTTTTGCCTGCTTCATTTAATGCATTTTTATATTTTCTCCTTTCATCAATTAAATTCAATATTTCTTCTGTTACCCAAGGATTTCTACTAGCCCTCGTCTTTTTACCTACTTGATCCTCTGCTGCCTTCACTACTTCATCCCTCAAAGCTACCCATTCTTCTTCTACTGTGTTTCTTTCCCCCATTCCTGTCAATTGTTCCCTTATGCTCTCCCTGAAACTCTGTACAACCTCTGGTTCTTTCAGTTTATCCAGGTCCCATCTCCTTAAATTCCCACCTTTTTGCAGTTTCTTCAGTTTTAATCTACAGGTCATAACCAATAGATTGTGGTCAGAGTCCACATCTGCCCCTGGAAATGTCTTACAATTTAAAACCTGGTTCCTAAATCTCTGTCTTACCATTATATGATCTATCTGATACCTTTTAGTATCTCCAGGGTTCTTCCATGTATACAACCTTCTTTTATGATTCTTGAGTCGCATATATGTACAGTATTTAATAATCACTTTCTGAATATAGCAGGTGAACTAAATAGAAACCTAGTCCCAACAGGGAATCATATAGCACTCGTAGAAAATAGTGTTCCGAGACTGTTACCTGAAATGATACTAACAAGAGGGAGATTGAGTTAATAATTAAATCACTAAAGACCAAGAACTCTCATGGATATGTGGAATGCACTTCCTTAACTCTTTTGCAGAAAGGAGTGCAGTATTCTGCTGCATCCATTTTCAATAAGCTACCACAAGAACTCAAAAATCTTAGCAGTAGCCCAAACTCTTTTAAGTCTAAACTGAAGAGTTTCCTCATGGCTAACTCCTTCTATTCTGTCGAGGAGCTCCTGGAAGAGCTAAAAAATTAAGCAAATTCCAGTGTTACATTCTTGATTTTCTTTATTTAAACTAATGACGTGTCTCATGAATATGTTTCTTATATTTCATTTTATCTGTTTCCACAATCGTGTTACAATTTCATGTATTGACTTGTTCCATGACCATGGAATGTGGTCCCACGGAACAATAAATAAATAAATAAATAAATAAAACGAAGCACGCTGCTCTCCGTTGGATCTTCTCTATCTCTTCCATCATACACTATCTGGTACGGATACGTTCCTTTACGTGGAATAGACACGGGAAGCATGTTGAACATCATGTCGGAAGATAATGCTACATCAGGAAGCGCTGCACAAGCACTAGACACTAGATGACAAACAGCAATTTGAGGCGCACAAAGACTCTTTCGCCACTGGACGAAAACATGCAAGACACACCTCGGTAAGAAGCAGCACTAGCACAACCTACTACCCCGACACACTAAGCGGGAACAATAGGACCACAGCAGTCACCTGTGGATGATTGTTTTAAAACTGAACTACAGAGGCACAACAGCACAGCAGGGACTGACAAGGGAAGCTCCACATCGCACCCATCTCAGATTTAGTGGTAAGACGGCCCTGTGGATAGTCAGTCAAAAACTAAACGCCGATCAAGCTAGAAAACAGGAAGAAGGTGTACTGAACTGTGAGAAAAGAAGCAAAATAGAAACATCGAACCGTCCAAGCTCAAGATGTACCACGTCGAGCGAATGTGAATAGACCTAGCTTTGTGGTTATGTAGTCACAGTGTTGGACTGTACACGGGCAGATCTGTTGAAAGTGGCTAATTAGCTTTTGTTGCATGGTTGTATATAGTTATATTTATTGATATTTTGTCTATGTGAGTAAAGAATACAAAAGAAAAGTTCGGAGAAGGTATTAAAATCCATGGAGAAGAAATAACAACTTTGGGTTCGTCGATGACATCGTAATTCTGTCAGAGACAGCAAAGGACTTGGAAGAGCAGTTGAACGGAATAGACAGTGTCTTGAAAGGAGGGTAGGAGATGAACATCAACAAAAGCAAAACGAGGATAATGGAATGTAGTCGTATTAAGTCGGATGATGCTGAGGGAATTAGATTAGGAAATGAGACACTTAAAGTAGTAAAGGAGTTTTGCTATTTGGGGAGCAAAATAACTGATGATGGCCGAAGTAGAGAGGATATAACATGTAGAGTGGCAATGGCAAGGAAATCGCTTCTAAAGGCGAGAAATTTGTTAACATCGAGAATAGATTTAAGTGTGAGGAAGTCGTTTCTGAAAGTATATGTATGGAAGTGAAACATGGATGTTAAATAGTATAGACAAGAAGAGAATAGAAGCTTTCGAAATGTGGTGCTACAGAAGAATGCTGAAGATTAGATGGGTAGATCACATAACTAATGAGGAGGTAATGAATAGAATTTGGGAGAAGAGGAGTTTGTGGCACAACTTGACTAGAAGAAGGGATCGGTTGGTAGGACATGTTCTGAGGCATCAAGGGATCACCAATTTAGTACTGGAGGGCAGCGTGGAGGGTAAAAATCGTAGAGGGAGACCAAGAGATGAATACACTAAGCAGATTCAGAAGGATGTAGGTTGTAGTAGGTACTCGGAGATGAAGAAGCTTGCACAGGATAGAGTAGCATGGAGAGCTGCATCAAACCAGTCTCAGGACTGAAGACCACAACAACAACAACAGTGTCTATGGGGTAATGCGAAGTTAAACTGGTGATTAGAGAAACAGTTAAGCTCTTATTTAAGTTCGTAAGTAATCTCAGAATACTTCAAACGTGATCAATAATGCTAAAGTCAATCAGAAATGCAACATTAAACTTTGTACTGCAACCCTCGTGGCGAGAGTAAAGCCTGTTCTGTTAAATTTAAGGAAACTGTCGTTTTAGCAATAATATAAATCATCTGACTGTGAGAAAAATATTAAATGTAAGTAACTAGCAGAACATGCCCTCTCTGAAAAGTATGTCACCGTTGAAAGGTTAATTGTAGCACCCGTAAATTGTAAATGGCCTTCGTGTTTGCGCAATGAATAAATGCTATGTTGCTGCTGTCTCCAAACTACTGGAGCTGCTGCTGATATGATAGTTAAAAACTAAAAATTCAAACTAATAGCAACGCGATGTGCAATGCGTGCTTTAAACTATATAGATACCCGCAAAAATTCTGTACTAATCAGTCTCATTATTGCAATTGTCATTGTTAGTTAAAGTTGTATTACTGAGAAACTCGAGGAAGCAAAATTATATATGTGAAACTTGAAATAAAGAGATGAATCTTGATTGATAAAAAAAATAAAGTAACTTTACTAAGAAAACTTTACATCACTAAGACCAAATATTTTAAAAGTTTTAACATTAAAAATTCGCTTTACTTTAATAGTGGAAAAATCTGAGTGAATTCTCTTTAGTGTCTTACGAACACGTGTGCTATCCATCTTTGAAGAAAATCAGTAAATCACACATTGTTACGTAATCATAAAAATCTCCAATTCTAAATCCTAAAGAAATTAATTGACACGTTTAAATGTTCCGGGAAAAGCATTAGTAAAGTACCTTTTCAAGTCTGGTGAACGAAGCTACAAAATATCTTTCCATAAATGAAAAATAATGTAAGAAAATTATTATTAGCACACAGCAAGGCCTGAACACATCTTACCCCACTCTCTGTCTCTCTCTCTCTCTCTCTCTCTCTATCTCTGTCTCTGTCTTTCCCAGACTGCAATCCAGTCACTAGCAAAGGCTCTCTCTGGCAGAGAATTTGTCCGCTATTGCTTAGATACTGTTGAAGCTTTGCTTTTCCGCGTGACATCCAAGATAGTTTTCTATATAAAACAAAACCCTTACACCGTTTTCAAATATCTCTCACGACTCATATTTTTTTCTTTCCTTAAAATTATGAACTAGAATGATAATAAAATCAAGACCCTAAGCTGTCGACAGGCGTTGATATACATCAATGGGTACAGTTGAAAGTGAGTGCGCCGACCGGGACTCGAACGAGTCCGAAAGAACATATACCATCTTCATATAGTTAAGGCCAACAGGCTATTGCCCTTCTCCTTCTGTGCTGGATGCACACGCATTGCCAAAACTCTTACGGGACTCGGTAAGATTGTCTGCGGCGAGTAATGAGTGTAAAGTCCACACACTACGAATGTAGTGTGTGGACATTAAGCTGGGAATGTGGGTCTCATGGGGAGCGTGCAAGGGAGAAATCCCTGTAGTCGCACTATCCTCTGTGCACTTGGTGGCTCAGATTGATAGAGCATCTGCTTATTAAGCAGCGGGTTCGAGTCCCGGCCGGGGCACACATTTTCAACTGTCCCCTCTGATGTATATGAGCGCCTGTCGACAGCGTAGGGTCTTGATTTAATTATCATTTAGTTCTAAGAGAGCTGCTTGGTCACCTATGGTGTCTGTTCTTTCTGAACAGATACCATCTTCATAAAATTATGAACTTTCCGTCCGGTCATTGACGTGTCTGTTCGCTACATTCAAATTTGTTTCTGTGTTTTGGTGTAACGTCCGTTTGCAACAGTGAGGTGTAAAAAACGGACGTACGTGCGTCCTATTTCATCTGGACAGGTACCACTTGTTATGACTCTTGCGTTTCGTTTTGGAAGATTTGAATCTTGAATTCCTTTGTCGTAACATAGTTCACACTCGTTTATTTGTTGTTTTCATTTCTGTGACAGATCTATACGGCATCTCACCTGCTCTACTCATCACATTTACTTGCGATGGTAATATATTCTTACCACGTAACCTATACGCCGTAACCAGTGTACAGTATGACAACTGCCAAGACTGCAGAAGAAGGACAGATACGTCAATGACAGGAAGGGAAGTTCATAATTCCAACACACACACACACACACACACACACACACACACTCAAAACCGCGACGCCATGGTTCCTGCAATCCCTTCGGTATTGCACACCTCGAGCCTGGACCATTCACTGTTTGTGTTTGACTTCTTTTTACGCAATTCAGTAAACCTGCTTCCTGTTTTCATACTTCATACTTGACCTATGTTCAGTTTGCGACGAGCTATCCGCTGGGCCATTTTACCTATATATCTGTGTGGGGGGAGGGTGGGGGGAGGTTGCAGTGGAGAGTTTCCCTTGTCAGCAGCTTTGCGGTAGCAGTCATTCTTGGCCAGGCAAGTGGTGTCGCTAATGGAGTACTGATTTTTATTCAAGTTGCGCTGTCCTTGTCAATACATATTGATAAAACAATAATCATAATAATGGAATGCCAGAATGAGATTTTTCACTCTGCAGTGGAGTGTGCGCTGATATGAAACTTCCTGGCAGATTAAAACTGTGTGCCGGACCGAGACTCGAACTCGGTACCTTTGCCTTTCGAGGGCAAGTGCTCTACCATCTGAGCTACCCAAGTTGACTCACGCCCCGTCCTCGTCTCCTACCTTCGAAACTTTACAGAAGCTCTCCTGCGAACCATGCAGAACTAGCACTCCTGAAAGGAAGGATATTGCGGAGACATGGCTTAACCATACGCTGGGGGATGTTTCCAGAATGAGATTTTCATCCTGCAGTGGAGTGTGCGGTGATACGAAACTTCCTGGCAGATTAAAACTGTGGACCGGACCGAGACTCGAACTCGGGACCTTTGGCTTTCGCGGGCAAGTGCTCTACCGTCTCTTTCTGTGAATCTATCATTTTTTTTTCTTTTAATCTCATTTTGTTCACTTTTGTTCGTTGCATCTGCTCGGGGCGGACGTCGTAAGACATCCGTTTAAGTTCGTTGTTGATCCATTAACTCAGTTTCTTTATTACAGAGGATAGCTAAACCCTCTGACCGAACACGCTGAGCTACCGTGCCGGCAACGTCTGAGCTACCTAAGCAGGACTCACGACCCATCCTCACAGATTTACTTCTGCCAGTATCTCGTCTCCTACCTACCAAGTTTTAATCTGCCAGGAAGTTTAATAATGGAATGTTCTATCGAGTGGGCACGTCAAATTCCAGGTTAAAAATAATTTTGTTTGTGAAGGGAAACAAATCGACGCTTTCCATCGACGCTTGGCGTGCATGAATGACGTGACGAGCAGGGTTGTTTGCGCTGACTCCAGTTACACAACGCAGAAACTAAATTATCAATATACGCAGAAATACCACAGAACATTCCCTGAGAACGCTGAAGAGTGAAACCTTGTATGTGTGAAATTTGTGTGGAGTATGTGTATGCAAGCAAAACTATGTGCAAAACGCTGGTGCTCTATAAGATTAACAGCACAATCTATTGTGCCGTTCCTGACAAACGTTGTGAAGTAGCAAGAAGGTATGGTTGGATGTCAATGTCACTTCGTACACTCACACCATTAGCCGACATGTAACTAATCAGAGTTTGTAACCGTCCCTCTCCACTAATCGGCAAAGCAAATTTATTGAAAGCGATCGTGTTAGCCTCTGGCAGTCATTTCCGAAAATAATAACTGATTATTAGGAGAAGTGTACATGGAGCTATTTTTACAAATACCTTCCTATACTCCCTATTTACTTGAATTTTGAATAAGGTATGTAGAACACTGCTATCACACACCGTAATGACGAAAAGAAAATAAAGGGGTCCAGGTAATCCCGAATAAACCCTAGCTAAATCAAATAAAATTATTTCTAAAATTAAACGATCGCCAGTCCAGTTGCGTGTTGCCTGTTAGTTATCGGACCGATGGTTGGAACAGTTAAAATTACGTATTTCTTCAAGTACGCATTTGCCGACAGGAGGTTTATTTACACACAGTCAACCCAACATCGTACAATGAACAGTAAGAATACGTAAATAACAAGTGCGTGAAAAAGTTAAACCTAACTATGTGCCTTAATAAGTAACCGAGAAACTTTTATTCAATCATTGCTGAAATGTTTGAAAGAAATTTATTGTTATAGCAAGAAGTGAATTGCCTTACAGCTGCATTTACTTGCTTGCACAAAAGTAATGACATCTGTAAATGTAGCTCACTGAAATACCTTATCCTCAATAAATTGTACGTCACTCAAGTTCATAAACAACAATAAGCCTTCAGCACAACTACAACGCCGAAACACGAACCAATTAACCCAAAAGAAGACAACACTTTACTAAATAGTGTGACATAAAAATCTGGAAATTTATTCAGCTTTTAATCAAATTTTCATTTGCCCATAATACCGTAATTCCATTTTCTTTACTGTTACTTCCGCAAATAAACGGCGTGTGACTAGGGCCTCCCGTCGGGTAGACCGTTCCCCGGTGCAAGTCCTTCGATCTGACGCCACTTCTGCGATTTGCGCATCGACGGGGATGAAGCGATGATGATTATGACAACGCAACACCCGGTCCCTGAGCGGAGAAAAACTCCTACGCATCCGGGAATCGAACCCGGGCCCTTAAGACTGACATTGCGTAACGCTGACCACTCAGCTACCGGGGACGGACGTTACTTTAGTTAAACTGCAGAAATAAACGTTGCATATGATTGTTATCGAGCTTAATTGCTAACTTGTTACACATCAATATGAATAATTTTTTGACAGGAATGCAAAACTAGCAGTATTAGTTTCTCTTAATACTATGTTTATTTAACAAATCAACGACACTCGGTTTCTCTGTCATAGAAAATGTGCTGGACCCTAGCGAAGGTGACTATGGCATAGATGAATAATGAGACACGGTGTAATGTCCCCACAGAAAATACCCTCTACTACGCACCAGTTAATCATTTTCAATCAAACTATCCACATTCACTTTGGAAAAGTTATCTGATCTGATTTTCTCGTAATATATGCGGCGACAGCTCGACGACGCCAAAGTATTTTCTAGTGCGTTTATTCTTTGAAATAACAGAGATGCATATATGCATTCTCCATGGTTGTTAGAGTGGTAACTAGGACAGCTTCTGGAGTATCTGTGGAGGGATTGACGTGTTTGTGAGAGATACATATTCTGCTTTTCTTCTCGCTAAAGCGAGCCAATTAATATTTGTGCCGCTAGCGGTTTGTTTGAAGAGAAAGAGACTGTAAAAGGAAAATAATTAAGGCGTGGAATCACCGGAGATCTGGACATGTAATGGAGATGGATTTAATACACAATTTCCTCCATAAATAAGCTTTGTGACATTTTTGTTCTGGAGTGAATGAACGAATGAGTTTTTTCTTAACCATTTGATGATCACGTTGGCCCTGTAATAGTGGGCAAGTTTCAGCTGTGTCGAAGAGAGCCTGCAATCACTGAGTCTGTGTTAAATCGTCCAAAAAGGCTTCGTACACATCTGGAATTCGCAATCTTTCGTAAAAGGAACAAATTGTCCAAAAGATTGATTCTCCCGACTGACTGCAATGTTCAACAGTAATAATAAATGTAAAGATCACTTACAGCAAGCCAGCCGCTGATTACCAAGACGAAGGACTCCACCAAACATCCTATTTGGCTGATTTCACCTAATGAAATATTATATTAAAAATTGTACATAGATAAAGGAGAGAAAGAGAGAGAGCGAATGAAAATATAGATAATACTAATAATCCTCCATTAGTCTAATTTTTCGCCTGTCTTATCACGGATCAGCCAAGAACTGGGAGGGCCTTACTTTACTGTATAGATTTATGTGTGAAGGTGAAGGGATCTTAAAGGCAACAGATACACGTCTATACAGACAAGACATTACAAAGAGATAGCGGCTAGCTGCATTCGTCATCTATTCTTAGATAAAGAGACGGCAACTTATTATCCGAACATTAAAAGGTTAAAACGGGAGCTACAGTTTTAACGTACAGGGCTCTTCAGAAAGAAGGAACGGATTTTAAAAATTTATTGCTTCCAAACTGCATGAGGTAGAAACACAATTCTATCGTGCCACGAAAGAGAAAAGTTCAATTTTTATGCCTTCAACGTGAGATCCATGTGTTACACAATAAATATCAAAATGGTTGCTCATTTCCTGCCACCCACAAAATATCTGGTCTCTCTTTATCGAATGCTTAGCTTCAACAATGCGATGTTGCAGACTTTCAATAGTGTCAGGTATGGGAGAGGGGGGGGGGGGGGTGGACAAAAATGCGGTTTTTCATCTAACCCCAGAGATAAAAGCCACAAAGTGTGAGGTCTGGGACGTTGGATTGGAAGTGGAGAAGTAGGGAGCAGAAGATGAACTTCATCGCCATTGGCCTCCCAAGTCTCCAGACCTCATACCTTGTGAGTTTTATCTCTTGGGTTACGTAAGATCCGCGTTTTTATCCCCCCCCCCCCCCCCTATGTCCGGCCCCGGTAGCTAACTGGTCAGCGTGACAGAATGTCAATCCTAAGGGCCTGGGTTCGATTCCCGGCTGGTTCAGAGATTTTCTCCGGACAGGGACTGGGTGTTGCGTTGTCCTAATTATCATCATTTCATCCCCATCGACGCGCTAGTCGCCGAAGTGGCGTCAAACCGAAAGACTTGCACCTGGCGAACGGTTTACCCGACTGGAAGCCCTTGTCACACAACATTTACATTTTTTATCGCCCCTATTCCTGACAATCTGGAAAATTTACGACATCGTATTATTGAAGCTGTGAATTCGGTAACAGTAGACCAGCTGTTTCGTGAGTGGCAGGAAATGAGCCACTGTCTCGATATTTGTCGTGTAACGCATGACCCTTACATTAATTGCTTAAAACTCTGATCTTTTCTCTTTCTAGAAACGTTGGAATTGTGTTTCTATCTCTTGTAGTTAGGAAACAGTAAATGCTCGAAATTTGTTCCTTCTTCTTTGTGTAGCCCTGTATACCTATTCTTATTTAAAAGTCCACTCAAAAGCACTGCGTATGCCTCACAACATTTCTAACTTGAGCAAAAATGAACAGTCTTACAATTTGTCGGAGACGTTTAGGCGATGTCATCATACTCTACGACAATTCATCTTTTGCTCCATTTATTGCAGACACAGTTTGATAAGCATTGACCATTTATGGGAAGTATTTCAATGTTCTTTGAAGAATCGAGCGTTTTCAGCTAAATACTAACAGCTGAAGTCCACCCGTCGGTAGGTGAGTGGTCAGCGTGACAGAAAGTCAATCCTAAGGGCCTGGGTTCGATTCCTGGCTGAGTCGCTCAGGGACTGGGTGATGTGTTGTCCTAATCATCGTCATTTCAGCCCCATCGACGCGCAAGTCGCCGAAGTGGCGTCAAATCGAATGACATGCATCCGGCGAACGGTCTACCCGATGGAAGGCCCTAGTCACACAACATTTACATTTTTTATCCCCCCTATTCCTGACAATCTGGAAAATCTACGACATCGCATTATTGAAGCTGTGAATTCGGTAACAGAAGACCAGCTGTTTCGTGAGTGGCAGGAAATGAGCCAATGTTTTGATATTTGTCGTGTAACACATGGCGCTTACAATGACTGCTTAAAATTTGAGCCGGCCGGTGTGGCCGTGCGGTTCTAGGCGCTTCAGTCTGGAACCGCGTGACCGCTACGGTCGCAGGTTCGAATCCTGCCTCGGGCATGGATGTGTGTGATGTCCTTAGGTTAGTTAGGTTTAAGTAGTTCTAAGATCTAGGGGACTGATGACCACAGATGTTAAGTCCCATAGTGCTCAGAGCCATTTGAACCCTTTTTTAAAATTTGACCTGTTCTCTTTCCTGAAATGTTGGAAATGTGTTTCTATCTTTTGTAGTTAGGATACAATAAATGTTCGAAATTTGTTCCTTCTTTTTTGTGTAGCCCTGTGTACTTATTATTATTTAAAAGTTCACTCAAAAACACTGCGTATGCCACACAATATCTCTAATTTGAGCATAAATGAACAGTCTTACCATTTGTCGGAGACGTTTATACGGTGCCATCATACTCTGGACAATTCACCTTTTACTCCATTAATTACAGATGCAGTTCGATTAGCCCTGACCATTTATGGGCAAGAATTTGATATTCCTTGAAGAATCGAGCATTTTCTGCTAAATACGTACAGCCGAAGAACTTGCCAACCGTTGCTGTAAATGTACAGAAACCTCCATCGTGAATCAATCTACGTGTGAAAATCGCACCAAAATCCCTACTGTATATACTGAGATTAGCAGTCACAAACAGAAAGGAAGTCGTAAAATGGGCCTCTAATACAGCAGTATGTGTAGACACTCTCATACTCCGCAATAAACATCGACATCCTTCTTTGATAGCTCGCTGTTCTGCTTGTTTGAGACATGGGATAAACATAGGAACGAAACTCAATTTATAGTTATTTACAGTAATTTTGACGCTCTTCCGAGCTGAAAGCGGCAGGACTGAAGGCGCAGCAGTGATCTGCGATGTAATTTTGCTTTTCATTAACAACGCAAACGGCACGATCGGGCGAGACATGCAAAGGCGCCCTTTGTGCTGTTTCAACGTCGCGGAATAACGGCAGCGGCTCGTGCTGACGCAAGCACTGCTTTGAAGCCGACTGATTGGACCTGTCAGAAGCAATCCGGCAGGCCGCCTCCCCGACGTCATCCAATGAAAGGCAGTTCCGCTGGGTGGCGCTGGCAGCCGCACCGCTTCTTGCAACGTGTCACCGCCGATTAGCGCCGCGGGCGATCTCGGATGTTGGCAGCCCTGTCGACACCGCCCTTAGGACGCTCGACACACCTGCTGAGGCTTTGCGCTCATCACGTTCGTCACACTACGGTGTTTCCTACAGTATGACAAACTTTTTGGATCATGTGTTCTCTTTGGCGACACTAGGACAAAGTTCAGATTTACATATAGGATCCCGTCAACTTCATCCGCCGAATATACGATCGGCGTGGAAGTGTTGAAATTATGTACTGAATTGGTGGAAGACTACAACCGTGAAAGAAACTGACTCTAAGTCTAGAGTAAGGGTATTCTCTTTGGCATTACTGCGCGGTTATACACTAGTAGCCATTAAAATTGCTTCACCACGAAGATGACGTGCTACAGACGCGAAATTTAACCGTCAGGAAGAAGATGCTGTGGTATGCAAATGATTAGCTTTTCAGAGCATTCACACAAGGTTGGCGCCGGTGGCGCTCACATGAAGAAAGTTACCAACCGATTACTCATACACAAACAGCAGTAGACTGGCGTTGCCTGGTAAAACGTTGTTGTGATGCCTCGCGTAAGGAGGAGAAATGGGTGCCATCACGTTTCCGACTTTGACAAAGATCTGGTTGTAGCATATCGCGATTGCAGTTTTTCGTATCGCGACATTGCTGCTCGCGTTGGTCGAGATCCAATGACTGTTAACAGAATATGCAATCGGTGGGTTCAGGAGGATAATACGGAACGCCGTGCCGGATCCCAACGGCCTCGTATCACTAGCAGTCGAGATGACGGGCATCTTATCCGCATGGCTGTAACGGATCGTGCAGCCACGTCTCGATCCCTGAGTCAACAGTTGGGCGCGTTTTCAAGACAACAACCATCTGCACGAACAGTTCGACGACATTTGCAGCAGCATGGATTATCAGCTCAGAGACCATGGCTGCGGTTACCCTTGACGCTGCATCACATACAGGAGCGCCTGCGATGGTGTACTCAACGACGAACCTAGGTGCACGAATGGCAAAACGTCATTTTTCTGATGAATCCAGGTTCTTTTTACAGCATCGTGATGGTCGCATCCGTGTTTGGCGACATTGCGGTGAACGCACATTGGAAGCGTGTATTCGTCATCGCCATACTGGCGTGATGGTATGGGTCGCCACTGGTTACACGTCTCGGTCACCTCTTGTTCGCATTGATGGGACTTTGAACAGTGGACGTTACATTTCAGATGTGTTACGACCCGTGGCTCTGCCCTTCATTCGACCCCTGCGGAACCCTACATTTCAGCAGGAAATTGCATCACCGCATGTTGCAGGTCCTGTACGGGCCTTTCTGGTTACAGAAAATGCTCGACTGCTGCCCTGGCCAGCACATTCTCCAGATCCCTCACCAACTGAAAACGTCTGGTCAATGGTGGCCGAGCAACTGGCTCGTCACAATACGCCAGTCACTACTCTTGATGAACTGTGGTATCGTGTTGAAGCTGCATGGGCAGCTGTACCTGTACACGCCATCCAAGCTCTGTTTGACTCAACGTCCAGGCGTATGAAGGCCGTTATTACGGCCAGAGGTGGTCGTTCTGGGTACTGATTTCTCAGATACCCGTTTAGCATCTGCATTTCTGCTTGGTGTAGCAATTTTAATGGCCAGTAGTGTAGCATCCTGTCAACTTCATCCGCCGAACACGCGATCGGCGTGGAAGTGTTGAAATTATGAACAGAATTGGCGCAAGACTACAAGTCTAGAGTGAGGGAATTCTCTTTGTAATTACTGCGTGGCTATAATTAACGTGTAATTACTCACAGAGTCCGTGTGTGGGCTGTAATTATCGTATGACACCGAAAGGGAAGAGAGAACGTGCACCGTTAGCGAAACTGTTGTATGTGAACAACAGCACTTACAATTCTGCATTGATAGAACATAGCCAACTGAAAGGTCTGAGAAGAAGCACTATATCATAAAATGGTTTAAAGAGGATGCTAATGAAATTTGTAAACACGTGTGAGGTTGGCGTGGCACCTGGAGGTGAAGGAGTGCTATCCCGATATAAGTTACTGAAGAGGGTGCCGTTTCTCTAACCGATCACACAGAAGTGTCCCGAGTAATGCTATTCTTCCAGCAGTGTCATGAGAATTGTCCATCCCATGCTCAACAGCACGGAAATACCTAAACCTAACGAGAGGATTTCTTTCCCCACCCACCCACTACAGAGTATACTGTAGGCTTGTCAGGCGGAAAGGTAGGAAGGGGAGGGGAAGATGGAGAGCAGTGAATGTACTCCCTTCATTCTTTCGCAAACATCGTTATCTGTGAAAACGAATGTATACAAGAAAGACTTAGAAATCTATAATGCTACGAACTCTGTTGTATGTAGTGGTTAGCGTCGCCGGTTGACGAGCCAGGTTCAAACCCAACTACTAGCAGTTATATGTTATTTCGATTTTATCATTTACGGGAGACTCATGAAATGTTCTATGCTCGTAAAGTAATTTTCAGGGCTAGTATAAATACTAGTCCGCAGCTCGTGGTCGTGCGGTAGCGTTCTCGCTTCCCGCGCCCGAGTTCCCGGGTTCGATTCCCGGCGGGGTCAGGGATTTTCTCTGCCTCGTGATGACTGGGCGTTGTGTGGTGTCCTTAGGTTAGTTAGGTTTAAGTAGTTCTAAATTCTAGGGGACTGATGACCATAGATGTTAAGTCCCATAGTGCTTAGAGCTATTTGAACCATATAAATACTAGCATTCTATAGTGTTCGTTGCTATTATCAATAATTCCACTCGCCGTCCAGGAGATCAGTTCTGTTCTGTCTCTATGTTTGGTGCAAGTAATAAACATGCTTTCAGTTCTAAGTGTTGTATTAAATTGATAATCTTCCCTTTGAATTTGGATTCGATTGTGGTTTTGATGCGGTATTGTTTGGTGGAGACGCCCGCTTCATAGAAGCACCTACATCACCGTGACTCCAATTAGGTAACGTAAAAGACGTCGCATAACCGCAATACGAGCAATACCTCGTCCCTAAGTACAGTAGACTCATGCAACAGATGGATTCCAGAACAGCAGTAAGTCAACAGCATGTTAGGTATCCTTCAGAGTTTTTCGGAGACGCAGGTCAGGATCCGACGATGCTGCTGGAAAAATTTCACCTCCTAGCCAAATACAGCAGAGGGGATAACAACTTGGCAAATGTGTATGTTTATTTGGACGGCTAAAATCTAGCAGCGGTTCCAGAAAAACGAAAAGAAGCTCAATAGCTACGGGAAATTCCAGGTCGAACTGAAGAAAACGTTTGGTGACAATCAGCAGCAACCCCGTTTAGTGGGAGGAACAGTTGAAGAACAGTAATGGCATCCGTCTATCCTTGAGGGATGATGGTGTAGCACGCTTGGTTTAGAGTCTGCAGCGTCTGCTGTGGCTAAAAAGTCCCACTCGAGAGTGGCAGTCCCTACTGCAGTTTGGACGTGTGAAATTTGAGACTTCGAACAGAAGCCGCTCTGTCTCTTCGCTTTGTCCTCTTCCTGATTTGTTCCTGTGTGCGTTCATCCTCTGAGAGCTTGACGCCGTTGCGCACTGTTACTCGCCACTTGACACGGTCATCTGCAATGCTTTCCCAGCGACTTGGATTGATTCTGGCCTTGGTCAGGTCTCTCTTGCAGACATCCTTGAAACGAAGATGCGGTCGTCCCACTGGCCTCACACCCTCCTGAAGTCCTCCGTACAGCAGTTGTTTCGGTATCCGTTCAGGATCCATGCGCCTGACATGTCCCAACCATCTTAGATGTCGATGACTCAGGAGTGCAAAGATGCTGGTTGTGCTTGCACGATGAAAGACTTCGGTGTTGGGTACTCTATCTCTCCAAGAGATCTGAAGGATCTTCCGGAGACAGCGGAGATGGAAGCTGTTGAGTCGAGATTCATGTCTAGAAAGCTCACAGCTATAGAGAAGGGTGCTTATAACACAAGCGTTGTAGACTTTTAATTTAGTTTTTGTGGTAAGCAGTCCGTTGTTCCATACTCTGTTTTTCAATCTAGCCATGACAGATGATGCATTTGCGATTCTGTTAGTAAGTTCAGTGTCCATGGACAAGTTGCTACATATTGTAGATCCCAAGTAGGTAAAGTCATCAACTATCTGGAGAGGATTGCCATCAATGCTAATGAATGGAAGGTTGGTAGTGCTTTGCGCCATGATCTTAGTCTTTTGAAGGCTGATGGGTAGACCAAACTTTTCACAGGCATTTGATAATTTGTTGATTATATACTGCAGCTCATCTTCTGTGTTCGCTACTAGAGCTGCATCGTCCGCATATAACAACTCACGGACAACAACTGTATTTACTTTAGTCCTGGCCTTGAGGCGAGCAATGTTGAAAAGATTTCCATCAGACCTCGTATGTAGATACACTCCCTCCTCACAGTGTTCAAAGGCAAATCTGAGCAGAAGGGAAAATAAAATCCCAAATAATGTAGGAGCTAACACACACCCCTGTTTCACACCGCTAATAACAGGGAATGCTTCTGATGTTTTGCCGCTGAAGCAAATTGTTGCTTGTGTTTTCTCATGGAAAGAGACAATTATCTGTAGTAGTTTAGGTAGGCATCCAATCTTCTGCAACAGTTTGAAAAGCCCATTTCTGCTCACTAAATCAAACGCTTTAACAAGGTCAATGAAAGCAATATAAAGTGGCCTCTGCTGCTCACGACATTTCTCTTGTAGCTGTCTTAAGGAGAAGGTCATATCTACGGTTGATCGGCCGGGCCTGAAGCCACACTGAGATTCTGGGTAGATTCTGGAAGCTAAGATCTGTAATTGCATTAGGATGACTCTTGCATAAGCTTTCCCGGCTACACTTAGTAATGAAATGCCTCGGTAATTGTTACAGTCACTTCTGTTTTCCTTTCTGTTTATATAGAGTAACTATCCTCGAATTCCGCATACTCATCGGGACATAACCTTCTTCCCAGCTGGTTGTGATAAGTGAATATAAATGTTTGAGAAGAACAGACTTGTTATACTTAATAACCTCTGCAGGGATCCCATCTTCACTTGGGGCCTTTCCGTTAGCAAGAGAATCTATTTCTCTACTAAGTTCTTCCATAGTAGGCATTGCATCTAGTTCTTCCGTAACTGGCATTTGTTTGATGGCGTCACATGCATCCTTGCTAACTTCATTCTCGGCTGCATAGAATTCGAGGTAGTGTTCAACCCAGTGTTCCATTTGTTTGCCTTCATCAGTAATGACTTCACCCGACTTGGACTTCAGAGGAGCTGTTTTTCTGACAGTTGGTTCAATTGCTTTCTTAATACCATCGTACATTGCCTTATCATTCCCAGAGTCGCCCGCTTTCTGTATACCTGCACATAAATTCAGCCAGTAGTTATTTGCGCATCTCCTGGATGTTAGCTGTGCCCTATTCTTTGCTTTTCGTAGGTCATCTCGAGTTCTTTCATTTGGGTTTCTTTTGTAAGCAAGCAGGGCTTTCCGTTTAGCCTCAGTGACTGATTCCATTTCTTCTAAACTTTGCTCGTACCAGTACTTATTTCTTTTTCCTTTTATTCCATAGGCCAATACTGCTGAGTTGTAGATTGCAACCGAGAGTTTTGCCCATTTCGTATCAACATTCCTTTCTGCTTGCACGTTTCCTGGGAAAGCACTTTCAAAATTACTGGCAAAATCCTGCTTTCTTTGTGTGTCATGAACATGATCTGTGTTGATACGGGGATGACCTCTCGGTTTAGCGTGGTGACATTTCTTAGGAGTGAGCCTCAATGTGCACGCCACTAGGGCGTGGTCTGTGTTGCAATCAGCATTATGATAACTTCGTGTCAGTAGCACATTTTTGAGACCAGTACGCCTAGCTATGACTAAGTCAAGTTGATGCCAGTGATGAGAGCGCGGGTGTCTCCAAGACACCTTGTGCTGATCCTTAAGCTGGAAATATGTGTTTGTGATACAGAGTCCATAAAAGCAACAAACTTCAAGCAGTATCTGGCCATTTTCATTCATTTTTCCCACCCCATGATGTCCCAGGCAATTCGGTCATATGTCGTTATCTGATCCAACTCTAGCATTAAAGTCCCCTAGAATATACAGTGTCTCGGTGCTAGGTACCTTGGCTATTCTGTCACTGAGTAAGTCATACAACAGACCCTTCTCTTCCATACTGGATGATAAGGTAGGAGCGTACACATTTAGGATGCTGACAGTGCCACGTGAGGAGCATATTTTCAAATTAATAATTCGCTCTGTTCCACCGGATGGTGGCACAGTACAGTCCAGGGGGGCGTTTTTAACAGAAAATCCTACGCCATGAAGTCTTGGCTCGTCTTGAGACTTCCCCTGCCAGAAGAATGTTTAATTATCCTCCCTGATAGAGCCCGCGTCTGGAAGCCGCGTCTCCTGCAGTCCCGCGATGTCTACATTCAAACGATAGAGCTCTCTGTCAATTACGGCAGTCTTACGGATGAAATCAACCTCTTGGGCATCGTCAATGTACCTTGGACACATGGTCCTAACATTCCAGGTGACAATACGAAATAGTCATTTCTTTATTATTTCATTTTTGTTGTTGGTAGGTGTACTGTATCAACCCGCTTGTCGAAGATTACTTCTAAGCTTCACACACCCCGTGAAGCAGGCGGATAGTGGCGCGACAGCACCTTATTGGCTGGGGGCTGCCCAGCTTGAGGCGGGCGGTAGCTGTCCAGTGAGATGCAATGATCTCTCCCACCGTCGGAAGTGGCCCCTGGCACTCGAGTCTTACGCCAATCAGACAGAGCTTATAACCGGTAACTGCCTCTTCCCGTGTTGTGCCGAAGTCCTTGGATGTCGCTGAAGTGTCCTCTCCAGGATGCTACAAGCCTGAGCGATAAATATGAAGACACGTGAGTTGCCCAATCATCACGGTCTCCCTCTCGACCCAAATGATAATATCCAGAGGAAAGGCAAGCCAATACGTCTGGTATCACTTCGGTTGCAGGAGCTGCCGGAAGGGGACGTAGTACGCCTTCCAACCGCCTTTGGGGCCCCACTCCAGATTTTCTTTCAGGGTTTTCTCCCTTAGCCTTCATCCCTCCCGAGACCAACCACAAGGCAGTGGTGTGTTAAGGTAATTAGAGAAAGAAAAGGAATGGTAACTTGTAACGCCGGAAATGCATATCCTCCTCTTTCCATCTACTGTACTATAAATTTGTTTTCCTTATTTTTGTTACTTGAATATATAACATTTCTGTGTCTTCGTATATTGTAATTGTTTTACTATTTGTATATATATATATATATTTATGCATTTATGTCGATGTATAATTGGTTTCTTTCGTAAATATTATTTGTATTTTTACGCTGGGTCTTGCCTAGGGAAAACTGCTATCGAACGATTACATCGATAGGTCGTGTGAAGAACGAAAGTGTTTAGGATCTTTGGTAGTATTAACTCGGCCGCGTGAAGCGCGGGCTGAGCAGAGGGGTCTGGCTGGAGTAGCGAGTGGAGCAGGTGTGTTGTGTGACGCTCCCGCGAGTTGTCGCGCTTTCGGGGTTTGGCAGCATGTAATTGCGCTCGACTTGCGATGATAGTTTCTGACATGGTGTCGCGGACGGGAAACATTAACTAGCGCACATCAAGAGCCCGTTTCGTCTGGTGACCGTGTCGAGAAGAAGGCGCGCCAACATCGAGCTTCTGCAACAGCGACGGCCGACAATGAGTGACTGTCGCCACCTCCTCGACCGACGGCTTCAAACCTTCAATCAATCGACAAGGAAGACTGGACGCACGTAAAGTTTTAGAACTGTATGGCAGACCTCAGCTTTTCAAACTGTTCCATTTTCGTCACTATAATTACAGCAACTTAGAACGAACGTTTGTTGCTCATTGTCCCAATTGCATTACCAAGCAGAGTTCCTTCCTTTTCCGAAATGAACCCGAGTGTCGTTGAAATTCAAACGCCAGCATTAAAGTAATATAGCTAATTCGTTTCCACTGCTTTAATTTCAAAGTTCAGTTAACGCATTCATTAGATTACACAAGCACGAATTAAGAGTGCGAGCTTTGTTACCGTATTTTAGCTTACCTGTGACTGCAGCTCAGCTTGGTACGTACTAAATTTTACTATGGTTAATTGTTCAGAATCATTTAATTCAAGTTCAAAGTTAAATCTCTTATTTCTAAATTGCGTAGATTCAAGTAGCTTTTGAAATGATTGTTGAGGTAGTCCAAGACTAACCGTATTTTACTGAATTTCGATGTGCTTCAGAAAGAAAGCTCACTATTAACTTCAGTCACTTCGATTTTCCGGTTTTATTAATTCTTTTGCTAAATTAAGTCAGGGTGTAGCGAAATTTATTACTTCTGACAAACTTTCAGTTTTCACACTACACGTGTCAACCTTCAGTTGCCACGCTTCTAGTGCTAATTGTATGTGTAATAACCTTTCTTTTTCAGTTACTATAGTAATTGTCCTTAGGACTGGCGACCGTAATTTCCCCCAAATCTCAAATACCTAATTACCGCTAGTTAATTGTTAACGTAACGGCTGCACATTTACTTTCTTTATTAACTTTACCTCTTTTCAAAATTAATTTCCACCAGTTTCATTAGCACTTTTCCTTTCATTTAGATGTAACCCTTTCCTCCCTCTTTACCGACAGGTTAACTTCGGTGACGATTGCTTTTCCAAAATTCCCATTAGGTACACGCGGTTTCATTTTTCACTGTCATTAAGGTCGATTAGTGAGGGGGAGGTTACAAATTGAGGAGAGGGTAGGGAATAGGATATATAGGATATAAGACGTGTCGTTGTGAGGCACACTTTGTCTGACTCCTCTGCTGAGACCTGTCCGGCTAGGTTGAACCTGCCAGTAGCTACGCTACCGCCGATATAGCTCTTAGCTTCCTTCGAGCACACAAACTCTCCCGCCCACACGGACAGTGCTACGATAAGGCGGTGCCTCATGGGAGAGTGAAGAACAGTATCCAACACGTAGAGAATGTTTTTGATCTATGCCATTTCGAAACCCGAATAAGGCATAAGCTGACAAATTGTCATATTTCATTATAGGAATCGAAAAGATATGTTGTGGTCTTCAGTTCAAAGACTGGTTTGATGCAGCTCTCAAGTCTACTCTATCCTGCGCGAGCCTCTTCCCCTCCAAGTAACAACAGCAATCTACATCCTTCTGAATCTGCTTAACATTTTCATTCCTTGGTCTCCCTCTACGATTTTTACCCCTCAGCTTCCCCCCAGCACTAAATTGGTGATCACCTGATGTCTCAGAATGTTGCTACCAACCGATCCCTTCTTCTAGTCAAGCTGTGCCACAAATTCCTCTTTCCCCAGATTCCATTCGATACATCCTCATTAATTACGTGATGTATCCATCTAATCTTCATCAATTTCCTGTAACACCATATTTCGAAACTTCTATTCGCTTCTAGTATAAACTATTTATCGTTCATGTTTCACTTTTAATCAAGCCTAAAATCCATACAAAAACTTTCAGTAAAAACTTCCTGATACTAAAATCTATACTCGAAGTTAGCAAATTTCTCTTATTCAGAAACGAATTTTTTGCCATTGCTAGATTACGTTTTATATCTACCCTGCTTCGACCATCATCAGTTATTTTGCTTCCCAAACAGCAAAACTCATATACTACTTTAAGTGTCTCATTTCCTACTCTAATTCCCTCAGCAACACCTGATTTGACACGACTACATTTCATTATCCTCGTTTTTCTTTTGCTGATATTCATATTATATTCTCCTTTCAAGACACTGTCCATTCCACTCACCTCCTCTTCCAAGTCCTTTACTCTCTCTGATAGAATTACATCATCTGTAAACCTCAGAGTTTTATCCTTCTCCCTGGGTTTTAATTCGTACTACAATTTTTTTTTTGTTTCCTTTAGTGCTTGCTCAATTTATAGATTGACTAATATCGGGGATAGGCTACAACCGTGTCTCACTCCCTTCCAAACCACTGCTTCCCTTTCATGCCCCTCGACTCATAACTGCCATCTAGTTTCTATGTTGTTGTTGTGGTCTTCAGTCCTGAGACTGGTTTGATGCAGCTCTCCATGCTACTCTATCCTGTGCAAGCTTCTTCATCTCCCAGTACCTACTGCAACCTACATCCTTCTGAATCTGCTTAGTGTATTCATCTCTTGGTCTCCCTCTACGATTTTTACCCTTCACGGTCCCTCCTATACTAAACTGGTGATCCCTTGATGCCTCAGAACATGTCCTACCAACCGATCCCTTCTTCTGGTCAAGTTGTGCCACAAACTCCTCTTCTCCCCAATCCTATTCAATACTTCCTCATTAGTTATGTGATCTATCCATCTAATCTTCAGCATTCTTCTGTAGCACCAAATTTCGAAAGCTTCTATTCTCTTCTTGTCCAAACTATTTATCGTCCATGTTTCACTTCAATACATGGCTACACTCCATGCAATTACTTTCAGAAACGACTTCCTCATACTTAAATATATACTCGATGTTAACAAATTTCTCTTCTTCAGAAATTCTTTCCTTGCCATTGCCAGTCTACATTTTATATCCTCTCTACTTCGACCATCATCAGTTATTTTGCTCCCCAAATAGCAAAGCTCCTTTACTACTTTACGTGTCTCATTTTCTAATCTAACTCCCTCAGCATCACCCGACTTAATTCGACTACATTTCATTATCCACGTTTTGCTTTTGTTGATGTTCATCTTATATCCTCCTTTCAAGACACTGTCCATTCCATTCAACTGCTCTTCCAAGTCCTTTGCTGTCTCTGACAGAATTACAATGTCATCGGCGAACCTCAAAGTTTTTATTTCTTCTCCATGGATTTTAATACCTACTCCGAATTTTTCTTTTGTTTCCTTTACTGCTTGCTCAATATACAGATCGAATAACATCGGGGAGAGGCTACAACCCTGTCTTACTCCCTTCCCAACCACTGCTTCCCTTTCATGTCCCTCGACTCTTATAAATGCCATCTGGTTTCTGTACAAATTGTAAAAAGCATTTCGCTTCCTGTATTTTACCCCTGCCACCTTCAGAATTTGAAAGAGAGTATTCCAGTCAACATTGTCAAAAGCTTTCTCTAAGTCTACAATTGCTAGACTCGTACATTTGCCTTTCCTTAATCTTTCTTCTAAGGTAAGTCGTAAGGTCAGTATTGCCTCACGTGTTCCAGTATTTCTACGGAATCCAAACTGATCTTCCCCGAGGTCGACTTCTACTAGTTTTTCCATTCGTCTGTAAAGAATTCGTGTTAGTATTTTGCAGCTGTGGTTTATTATACTGATTGTTCGGTAATTTTCACATCTGTCAACACCTGCTTTCTTTGGGATTGGAATTACTATATTCTTCTTGAAGTCTGAGGGTATTTCGCCTGTTTCATACATCTTGCTCACCAGATGGTAGAGTTTAGTCCGGACTGGCTCTCCCAAGGCCGTCAGTAGTTCCAATGGAATGTTGTCTATTCCGGGGGCCTTGTTTCGACTCAGGTCTTTCAGTGCTCTGTCAAACTCTTCACGCAGTATCGTATCTCCCATTTCATATTCATCTACATCCTCTTCCATTTCCATAATATTGTCCTCAAGTACATCGCCCTTGTATTGACCCTCTATATACTCCTTCCACCTTTCTGCTTTCCCTTCTTTGCTTAGAACTGGGTTTCCATCTGAGCTCTTGATGTTCATACAAGTGGTTCTCTTATCTCCAAAGGTCTCTTTAATTTTCCTGTAGGCAGTATCTATCTTACCCCTAGTGAGATAAGCCTCTACATCCGTACATTTGTGCTCTAGCCATCCCTGCTTAGCCATTTTGCACTTCCTGTCGATCTCATTTTTGAGGCGTTTCTATTACTTTTTGCCTGCTTCATTTACTGCATTTTTATATTTTCTCCCTTCATTAATTAAATTCAATATTTCTTCTATTACCCAAGGATTTCTACTAGCCCTCGTCTTTTTACCTACTTGATCCTCTGCTGCCTTCACTACTTCATCCCTCAAAGCTACCCATTCTTCTTCTACTGTGTTTCTTTCCCCCATTCCTGTCAATTGTTCCCTTATGCTCTCCCTGAAACTCTGTACAACCTCTGGTTCTTTCAGTTTATCCACGTCCCATCTCCTTAAATTCCCACCTTTTTGCAGTTTCTTCAGTTTTAATCTACAGGTCGTAACCAGTAGATTGTGGTCAGAGTCCACATCTGCCCCTGGAAATGTCTTACAATTTAAAACCTGGTTCCTAAATTTTTGTCTTACCATTATATAATCTGTCTGATACCTTTTAGTATCTCCATGGTTCTTTCATGTATACAACCTTCTTTCATGATTCTTAAACCAAGTGTTAGCTATGATTAAGTTGTGCTCTGTGCAAAATTCTACGACGCGGCTTCCTCTTTCATTTCTTAGCCCCAATCCATATTCATCTACTAAGTTTCCTTCTCTCCCTTTTCCTACACTCGAATTCCAGTCACCCATGACTATTAAATTTTCATCTCCCTTCACTATCTGAATAATTTCTTTTATTTCATCATACATTTCTTCAGTTTGTTCGTCATCTGCAGAGCTAGTCAGCATATAAACTTGTACTACTGTAGTAGGTGTGGGCTTCGTATCTATCTTGGCCACAATAATGCGTTCACTATGCTGTTTGTAGTAGCTTACCCGCATTCCTATTTTCCTATTCAGTATTAAACCTACTCCTCCATTACCCCTATTTGACTTTGTGTTTATAACCCTGTAGTCACCTGACCAGAAGTTTTGTTCCTCCTGCCACCGAATGCCACCGAACTTCACTAATTCCCACTATATCTGACTTTAACCTATCCATTTCCCTTTTTAAATTTTCTAACCTACCTGCCTGATTAAGGGATCTGACATTCCACGCTCCGATCCGTAGAACGCCAGTTTTCTTTCTCCTGATAACGACATCCTCTTGAGTAGTCCCCGCCCGGAGATCCGAATGGGGGACTATTTTACCTCCGGAATATTTTACCCAAGAGGATGCCATCATCATTTAATCATACAGTAAAGCTGCATGCCCTCGGGAAAAATTACAGCCGTAGTTTCCCCTTGCTTTCAGCCGTTCGCAGTACCAGCACAGCAAGGGCGTTTTGGTTATTGTTACAAGGCCAGATCAGTCAATCATCCATACTGTTACAATTGCAACGACTGAAAAGGCTGCTGCCCCTCTTCAGGAACCACACGTTTGTCTGGCCTCTCAACAGATACCCCTCCGTTGTGGTTTTACCTACGGTACGGCTATCTGTATCGCTGAGGCACGCAAGCCTCCCCACCAACGGCAAGGTCCATGGTTCATGGGGGGGGGCTAGTTCCTACACACATTTTAAATAGTCATTCGTTCCCTGTATTTGACCCCTGCCACCTTCAGAATTTGAAAGAGAGCATTCTCGTCAACATTGTCAAATGATTTCTCTAAGTCTACTAATACTTTAAACGGAAGATTGCCTTTTGTTACCTTGTCTTCTATGAGAAGTCTTAGGGTCAGTATTGTCTCGAGTGTTCCTACATGTCTCCGGAATCCAAATTGATCTTCCCCCAGGTCGGCTGCTACAAGTTTCTCCATTCTTCTGTAAGGGATTCCTGTTAGTATTATGCAACCGTGACTTACTGAACTGATAGTTCGGTAATTTTCACATTTGTCAGCACCTGCTTTCTTTGAAACTGGTATTATTATATTCTTCTTGAAGCCTGAGTGTATTTCGCCTGTGTCATACATCTTGTTCACCAAATGAAAGAGTTTTGTCATGATTGGGTTTCCCAAGTATAACACTAGCTCTAACGCAATGTTGTTCACTCCCAGGACTTTGTTTCGCCGTACGTCTTTCAGTGCTTTGTCAAATTCTTCATGCAGTATCGTATCTCCCTTCTCATCTTCATCTACGTCCTCCTCCATTTCCGTAATATTGCCCTCAATTACATCTCCCTTGAATAGGTCCTCCATATGCTCCTTCCATCTTTCTGCTTTCCCTTTTTTGCTTAAGACTGGTTTTCCCTCTGATCTCTTTATATTCATACAGTTGGCTCTCTTTTCTTCAAAGGTCGCTTTAATTTTCCTGTATGCAACATCTGTCTTACCCCTAGTGATATATGCTTTTACATCCTTACATTTGTCCTATAGCCATTCCTGCTTAGCCGTTTTGCACTTCCTATCGATATTATTTTTTAAAGGTTTGTCTTCCCTCTCGCCTGCATCATTTATTGAATTTTTGAATTTTCTCCTTTCATAGATTAAATTCTATACCTATTGTGTTAACGAAGAATTCCTACTAGCCCTCGTCTTTGTTCCTACTTGATCCTCTTCGGCCTTCACTATTTCATCTCTCAAAACCACCCATTCTCCTTCTAGTATATTCATTTCCCCTGTTCTTGTCAATCGTTCGCTAATGCTCCCTCTGAAGCTCTCTACAACCTCGGTTCTTTCAGTTTATCCAGATCCCAACTCCTTAAATTCTTGCCTTCTTGCAGAAGACATGTACCAAGCTCCCTTGGTAAAGGATGTCATAACGACAGAAGAATTCACCAAAGGCGCCAGCGGATCGAGGAAATTTATCGGAGACGAATCGGAAGAACGATGTAATGTCTGATTTCCGAATGTGGTCCCTAAGGCAGCTTTGGAAGACCAACCACGAGCTGACCTCACTCGTACGCAAAGCAGTACGAAAAGAGAAACAACAGCGTGTGACAACCAGAAGCGGCGGACCGAGTACACATGATACGGAAGCCATGAATGTTGACTCATTGTGTCAGGAGGTAATAGATAAGGTCGAAGAAGGATGTATCGATCTTTATCACCACTCTGCACCGGGAGTCGAACACGCCACGTTCAATGTACTCCGCCAACACTGAAGTATGATACATGCGTCAAAGAAGAACCCAGCATCCGACCAACACAGTTACAATCAACAACGCCCCGCAGAAAAAGAGACGTTTGGAGAACAGATGACAACACGCCTGTATGTTTTTACTGACGATTCCTTGAAGAAGTTCTGCCGTACTGTAGAGACAGACGACGAGTTTTGGACAACTATTACATCGTAAGAAGCCAACCATCACATCTGTCTAGTGAGAAGACCATCGCTGTACCCTGGACGAAGTCGCTCCCCAACACACCGTTCCCCGTGTCGTACCAGGCTCTCGCCTAGCCGCTAACTTCGGGAAATCTATGCGAGACGACCATCTATGGAATTGAAGCCGTTACAAAAGAAAATCCTCCACGGTCGAGAAAAATGGCTCTGAGCACTATGGAACTTAACATGTGAGGTCATCAGTCCACGGACGACAGTCACCGAGCTTTATAATGGTGCACAACCTGTTTCTGCCATATATTACCTGCGTCGTCTATGTACATGTTACATAATGTGGATGATATAGGACGCCCTTGTTTTGCTCCTTGAGAGATGGTTCTCGCAAACAGACGTCCTTCTTGTATTTTGATTTTGTTATTTATGTACATACTCAGAATTACACTTATTACGCGGTGAGGTGTACCATTCTTTTCTGCAATTTCTCATAATCAGTCTCTTTCTCATAGTCGAAAAAGGGTCTGTATGTGAGACGATTGTATTCTCCGTGTTTTTCAGCACTTTTGCAGACTAGAAAAACACCGTCTAAGAAAATTTTCGAACCAGAAACCCATTCTCTTCTTCTTTAAGAAACATTTCTGAAAGTACGAGGAATATTCGGAAAGTAAGGAATGACAGGTCGCGAAATGGAAACCACACTGAAAATCAAAACTGTTTTATTTGTAACAGTTAGCTAGAACTTCCAGCTACTTATCTCCATCGTCGCCGATCCAAGTTAGACGTTTGTCGTAGTGTTGTACCAATTTTCCAATATCCTCGTTATAGAAGGCAGCCGCCACTGCTTTCCGCCAATTCTCTACGTTGGCCTACAGCTCGTCGTCTGTGCCAAAATGTTTTCATAGCCAGCGCTTCATGTGAGCAGAGATGAAACTCAGAGCGAGGCAATTACGGTCTGTATTGTGGGTAATCAAACATTTCCAATTGAAAAAGATGCAGGAGCATCTTCATTACCCCTGCAGAATGCGCCTGAGAATTGTCTTGAAGAAGAAAACGCACGACAGCTATGTAATGTTGGCTGCATAGCTTCAGGTGAAATTTCTCACCAGGCCCTCGTACTTGGAGGGAGACACTACTGTTCTAGGTATCTTTATGTGCTCCCTGTGTGCTCAGAACTAAAAAGAACGACGTAACGCGATCGACGGGCATACTAGAGACACTGCCCAACACAAAAACTTCGTCCAATTTTCAGTGTGGTTTCCATTTTGCGACCAATCGTTCCTTACTTTCCGAATAACCCTTTTACATCTGTCAGTGGCTTCGCACATATCTTATATTCAGACGTCAAAAACTAATATCACGGTAACAGTCACTCGTCCTGCGGTAAAGTAATAATGCATGCATTTATTTATTTATTTATGCATTTATTTTACCTGGCAAGATTAGGGCCTTCAGGCCCTCTCTTACACCTAACCAGGCATACTCAGCTTCAACAAATTTCAGTTTCTACAGAACATTAAGGACATATAACATGTTATACAGTATTAATGTTACAGAAAAAATTAGAGATTATAAAAGTACTACAATGATAATTATAACAATCAAAAAGTAATTATAATAATCAAGAATAATAATAATAGTAATGACTATGTATAGGAAAGTGAACATATTTTTTCTTTTATGAATGTCAGTCCTATTGCTAGTTGGGAATTTTCTCGTTATATTCTTGCAGCTTGTGAGTTATTCTCATCAAGCAGAGACATAAGACGATAGAATGGGGTGAAAGAGATATAGAAAAGGTAGATAAGTTAGAGGAGGAGAAATAGAATGGTAAAATTCGAAGCTATGATGGAGAGGAGAAAGAAAAAGATGAGAGGGGCACGACAATGGTGGCTATACCGTCCCTAATATGTAAGTCTTGAGTTCCCTCTTGAATGTTAAGTGGTTCTGGATAAGACGCAGATCACAGGGGAGCGCGTTCCATAGTCGTATGGCTGAGATGGAGAATGACACAGAGAAAGATTTTGTGTTATGTAAAGGTACAGCCAAGATGCTAGATGTATCCGATCTGGTATTGCGGTTGTGGAATGATGATAGGTGTTTAATGTGAGAAGATAAGTATTGGGGGCACCAGTGGCTAAGAAATCGTTGAAGTAAGCACATCGTGTGGAGATCGCGTGCCTTATGTGGGCGTATCCAACCTAGCTGGGAGTATGAAGGACTGATATGATCATACAACCGTATATTGCATACGTATCTAACGCAAGCATTCATCACTAGCTCGAGGCATCTCGAATTTTCACTATTTGTGCCGTGTTGAACTACATCACAGTAGTAAATATTAGGCAAGACTAGTGTTTGGACTAATTTTTGTTTAACATGGGTTGGAAATATTTTTCTAAATTTTTGAATTGCATGTAGGGAGGAGAGCGATTTCCGGCAAGCTGTGACTGTTTGTTCTTCCCAGTTTAGGTGTTCATCCAAGATTATTCCAAGGTCTTTTACTGTTTTTTGGTATGGTAGTTGGGTACCATTGAGGAGTATTTGAGGGACTGTTTCGCGAAAGTACCGACTGATTAACTTTGGATGAGATATAAGTATGACCTGGGATTTCTTGGGGTTTAGTTTCAGACCTAGGTTCTGTGCCCATCGAGAAACAGAGCAAAGATCTGCGTTCATACTCGCTACTGCGTCAGCAATGTTCTTGGGGCTTGCACTTATGTACAGTTGGATGTCGTCGGCATATAGATGGTAGTTGCAGGAGTGAATCACTGAAGAAATATCATTAATGTACAGTGAGAAGAGTAATGGACCAAGGACGGAGCCTTGGGGAACTCCAGAGCGCACGTTTTTCCATGATGACTTTTCCGACCCACAAATGACTTGTTGACTTCTGTTTTTGAGGTAGCTGTCGAACCAGTGTATAGCGCTGTTTGAGAAATTCAGCTGTTTCATTTTAATTAGTAATATATCAAAGTCAACTGTATCAAAAGCCTTGCTAAAGTCAAGCAGTGTTAGGATGGTAGCTTCACGTCTGTCCATAGCATGTTTAATGTCATCTGTTACTTTGATTAATGCAGTTGCTGTACTATGGTGCTTTCGAAAGCCTGACTGATATTTGTTGTGGATGTTATGAGTTTTGAGGTAATCCGTCATCTGTTCATGGACGATGTATTCTAGGGCTTTAGATATTGCAGGTAGTATGCTGATCGGCCTGTAATCACCTGGCGACTTAGGGTTGTCAGTCTTGGGTATAGGTTGAATTAAACTTTGCTTCCACTCAGTAGGATATGTACTACTGACAAGAGACAGGTTGAATATGTCTGTGATAACTGGAGTAATAGTGTCTACGACGTTCTTAATCATGCCAATGCTCACTCCATCATTTCCTACTGCCTCGGAAGAGATTCTCATAATTGCCTTGTGTACTGTGCCAGTAGTTACATGTTTTAGGTAAAACTTGTCTCTCGAGAGATTGATATCTTGGGGCTGATAATTTGTCGCTGCGTGGCAGTTTATAGCTGTTGAGAAGAAATCATTGAATTCTTCTGCAGACGCTTGATAAACAGCGTCAGATCTTCGCTTCCCTATACCGAAACTGCGCAGCTTTTTCCACAGTGCAGCAGGTTTTGTTATACCGCATACGACAGAGCGGGCATGTCTGATTTTGGCATTCCTCACGCTTTGCTTGGTTCTATTTCGGAGTTTCCTATAAGCTTCGTACGCCTCGGGAGTTGGGTCACGCTTGAAGGCCCTATGTGCAGCATCACGTTTATTCATTAACTGGCGTAATGCAGTGGTGAGCCACGGAGCGGGAGCTCTCTTTACCTTGACAGTGCGTTGAGGAGCATGTTTATCATACAGTGTAATAATTTTGCGACATAATTCCCGAATTTTTCCGTCTAAAGTCGGTTCATTGCTTATATCATGCCAAGGGATGTCTGAGCAATCCTTTTGAAGAGCGTCATGGTTAACATTTTTTAGGTTTCTGTAGGTTACCAGGTGAGATTTTTCTTTGGTAGTATGCACTGAGTAATTTAAGAATATCACGTCGTGAGCAGAGAGTCCTGGAGCGGATGTCTGATTGGCGCGAATTATTTTATCTGGTCGCTTTGTTGCTATTATATCTATGAGTGTATGGCTGTGTGGCGTGTGATGAGTTGGGTCCAGCGGTGTTAAACTCATATCATTGGAGTGGAACAGTCTCCTTAGTTTTTCTGCAGAGGGAGATTTTAACTGTAAGTCGATGTTTGTGTCGCCCATAATGATTATGTGTTCATACAGTGTCACGAGCGAGGACAGGGCAGACTGAAAGGAGGACATAGCACCGACGTTTGGAGGTTTATAGATTACTCCAATTAGCAGTTTCTGATTTGATGTGTTTATTTCGAAAAACAAGAACTCCGCTTCTCCTTCGCCCTTTGCATCCGATGTGCATAGTACAGTAGGTTTGAGATCAGAGCGAACATAGGCACCCACACCACCTCCGCGTCGTGTTTCACGATCTGCTCTTAGGAGAGAGTAACCATTGATTCGGATAGCGTCGGAAGAAATGTTTGGTTTCAACCAAGTTTCAGAGACGAGGATAACATGGAACAGCGATTGGCAGAACAGGTCACAGAACTCGTCGAAGTGAGCCGTTAGCGACTGCGCGTTCGCGTGGGCCACAAAGAGCCCGTCGCCGGAACCGGTCCGTCCCATTGTGGCCGCCTGTAGGACCGAGCGCGCTCCGTCTACCTGCTGGCCGGAAGAGGGACAAAAGCTGGATTTCGCGGGGGAAGACATATTTACAGGTGTGTCCAAGGTCGTGACTGACTCAAGCGTCTGTGAGCTAAAGGTGAAAGACAAGCTGGAGGTATCGGAGAAAGGAGCAAAAAAAAAAAGATGGAAAGTGGCAGTAGTGGTTACGAAGAAGATAATAGTAGTAGTAGTGGTAGTGACGAGGATGAAAATGACAGATATAGAAAGGCGGTTTTGAGGAGATTCCTGTTAATGAAGAATGTTAATTCCCGTTTGACTGACACTATGAATATACATGAGCACTTATGATAGACAAATAAAGAAGCAATATTTATGTGAAACAATTGACTGATTTTAAAGAGAGTACTTATGGTGCTTATAGAAATAACAAAGCAATATTTACGTAAAAAATGAAAAAAAGAATAAAAATTAACTTATATTAGACAGAGTACAATATGAGACTTTGTGTCTCGCGATATTTCGCTCAGACTTTCAGTTCGGACATGTTCGTCACCGTTTTCCTCCCTCCTTCCGTCTTGACTACGATCCTGCCATCCTGGGTCCATACATTTTGAAGGCCGAACTGTGTGATCGCAGTGTTCAAAACTTTTAGTCTTTCGCGCGTCAGATCTTCCCTCAGGGTAACCCCACTCTTGGCGAGTTTTCTTTTCTGGGCAAACACTTCAGCTCTTTTCCGGTATGACACAAATTTAATTATTATGGGCCTGGGTTTCATGGCACCTGGTATCCTGCGCCCAACACGGTGGCTTCTGTCAATGTCGGTCACGTCGATCTGCACGCCAAGTTTCTCACGCACGAGGCTAATGGCCAGGTCGTCGGTGTTTTCACGATCGTTCTCAGCTACCCCGAACAAGCGCAAGCTGTTCCTTCGCTGATACTGCTCAATTTCATCGGTGGCCGCAGACAGTTTAGCTTCTAGGTCGGCGGCTTTTTTCTCTTGTGCGGCCAGGGACTTTTTAAGAGACTGGATTTCGGTGCTGTTGCGCCCGACAGATAACAATTGCAGTTTACCAATGTTTTGCTATGTTGCTGTAGTTAGAAAAAGTATTCACAAATTTTAAAATCTTTGAGACGAATGATACTGAAGTATATTTAAATAATTCCACACTGAGTTTGTAATTCCCTCGAGATTTTCTCTTTTTGGATGTCTTTAACACAGCCTTTAATTCTTCCAGTGATATAATATCAATATGCTAGTCACTAGCTGCAGTTTTCACACTTTCCTCATCACTTCTCAAAAATGGTTCTGAGCACTATGGGACTTAACATCTGTAGTCATCAGTCCCCTAGAACTTAGAACTACTTAAACCTAACTAACCTAAGGACATCACACACATCCATGCCCGAGGCAGGATTCGAACCTGCGACCGTAGCGGTCGCGCGGTTCCGGACTGAGCGCCTAGAACCGCTAGACCACCTCACTTATCCAGCCGCTAACAGTAACTAAGACAGCCTCAGGTTGCAAAGATGATTTTGTAGCGTTTTTGTTCTACGTCCGATTTCGAGACTACACGTCCCATCTTCAGATGTACCTTTGTCACATGTACTGACGTTAATTATTAATTGCAGCAGGATAATGCAATACTCTCACTGTACTTTACGGTTGCCTCGAAAAATGTACGGACCCTTGACTGCAACGTCTGCTCTTCTGATTTTCAACTTTACACCATGTATCAGATGCGATGGGAAGACTTATTCAAACTTTCATCCCGCAGTCTTCATGAACTGGAGCAGCATGTGTTTCACGCGTAGTGAGATATTTCTGAACGTGGTATTCGGTAGATGTTTGCCTCCATGCTACACGGAATATAGGAGTGTATTCGAACCAATGGGTGGGGGGAGAGCGCACCTCATACTGATGTTGATGAAGTACATCAGTTGCAAAAGGAATGAAAAATCAATAATTTATATCCATAACGTGATCAATAACTCCACAAAGTTTGATGAATATCAGCCTGGTGCTTCATGGTGTAAGACTTTTCATTCCCGTCAGTGGTCTTTAAAAATCTGAGTACGGAGCTTCAGTGTTCGAAATGGATAGTACTTTAAACAAAACCATGTTTGAAAGTAAGGGCTGATGCCCTTAACCTTACATTTTACGACTTATGCAACACCCACTAAGGATAAAAATTAGTTTCCCCCGCAACCTCTTTCATTTTTGTGTAGCTTATGTGAGAGATGTAAGAATATTATGCATACGCACCTTAAGCTTATGACCGCGGTTGACAGCAGAGAGTTTACATAATGAAAGCACTGTCAGCTACTTGTAGTAGCGACGGCGGCAGCAGAGCTATGAAGCTATAGCAGTGCTCGTACGAGAGTTAGAAGCTGTCCCTTGGGCATGGCACCTCGTCCTGTTGCAACTCGGGACAGCCGTTAGCTCTGCAGCGTGCTGTCCCATTTCTGTTACGGGACCAGTGTACACGATGTGGCGCTTAGAGGACGACTAGAATGTGTTATAACTGTTCAAATGTTCGACGTTGCCTGTACATGTTATGGCCATTCTGTACGAAATATTTCTGTAGTGCTCCGCAAACAATAATAAGAGCATTCAACCATGAATAAAGGAACAAACTGAAGTCAACGATAACGAGTAAAATGATTCATTCGCATTACGTTCGCATCTGAATGAAAGTTATACATCTGTCTTGATGAGAACTGCAAAATAAAATTCTATCTTTATGAAACCAAAACGAACTGAAACGATACAGTTAAGCACGTCCCCACTCTTACGTTACATCTAACACATTCCATCAGTTACAGACATACTTTCCTCGCGTTCCTTCATTTAGTACCATAAATCACAGGCTTCTGCTGTTATTTTGATACTAGTATTTAACCGACTTCCTCTCTAAATACACCCTACTGAATATCACGACCCTTTACACTTCAAACTAAGCACATGTGTATCTAGTCTGTAGTGTAAATCCAGAAAAGTTATGTACCATAAAACTGTCTATTCAGTCGTGGTACTAACATGATGCCAGTAATTATTTGGCATACATTGAAAGGGTTCGCATATCTTTGTACTACTGCATTACATGCTATGGAATCGCTACGAAAACATAGTATGGGCATATATGTGTCTGCTGGCTTCAGGGGCCGTTGTCACGGATGTCAAGCCACGTAGGGCAACCTGTGGATTCCTGAAGAAGGTACCAGTAGAGAGCTTGAACCTCTGAAACTGAAGATATTTCCATTCTTAGTTCTGTATTTTCGTCTCCATGTCTAGCTTCTTCGGAAAATGGAAATCTATATTTTGCTCCTACTGCTACTTAACGTTCTATTTATTATTATTATTCAGAATGAGATTTTCACTCTGCAGCGGAGTGTGCGCTGATATGAAACTTCCTGGCAGATTAAAATTGTGTGCCGGACCGAGACTCGAACTCGGGATCTTTGCCTTTCGCGGGAAAGTGCCATGTCTCCGCAATATCCTTTCTTTCAGGAGTGCTAGTTCTGCAAGGTTCGCAGGAGAGCTTCTGTAAGGTTTGGAAGGTAGGAGTCGAGATACTGGCAGAAGTGAAGCTGTCGGGGCGGGGCATGAGTCGTGCTTGGGAAGCTCAGAAGATAGAGCACTTGCCCCAAAAGGCAAAGGTCCCGAGTTCGAGTCTCGGGCCGGCACACAGTTTTAACCTGCCAGGAAGTTTCATTATTATTATTTTTTGTAACCGTGTGTGTAAATTTCATTTCTTTTCAAGTAAATAAGTATGTACCTAGAGTACTTTAACTTGATGAAATGAACATATCTTCTTCTTCTGTGAAGGAATTGCAATCAAATACATACATCAAATAAGTTATGCATCATTCCGGTTCCCAGAACTCCTGAAGTTAGACGTTGCCTGTGGATATTGTGTCACAGACACAGTCCCTTTATCTGTTCATAGATGTCACTAAACGCGCCCAAAAATGTACAACCATGCGTGAGCAGCGACTATTAGACGGAGGAGGTTCGACAGCCGATCAGTGTCAATCATTCCACCTGGGAGGACGTACGCGGCTCGTGTTGTCTGTAATTCAACCATGCCTAGACGGTCAACACCGCGGTTCGATTGCGTCCGCATTGTTACTTTGTGCCAGGAAGGGCTCTCAACAAGGGAAGTGTCCAGGCGTCTCGGAGTGAACCAAAGCGATATTGTTCGGACACGGAGGAGATACAGAGAGACAGGAATTGTCGATGACATGCCTCGCTCAGGCCGCCCAAGGGCTACTACTGCAGTGTATGATTGCTACCTACAAATTATGGCTCGGAGGTACCCTGACAGAAACGCCACATTGTTGAATAATGCTTTTCCTGCAGCCACAGGACGTTGTGTTACGACTCAAAATGTGCGGAACAGGCTACACGATACGCAACTTCACTCCAGACGTCCATGGTGAGGTCCATCTTTGAAACCACGATACCATGCAGCGCGGTACAGATGGGCCCAACAACATGCCGAATGAACCGCTCGGAATTGGCATCACGTACTCTTCACCGATGAGTGCCGCATACGCCTTCAACCAGACAATCGTAGGAGACGTGTTTAGAGACAACCCGGTCATGCTGGACGTATTAGACACACTGTCCAGCGAGTGTAGTAAGGTGGAGGTTCCCTGATGTTTACGGGTGGGATTATAAGGGGCCGACGTACGCTGATGGTGGTCATGGATGTAGCCATAACGGTTGCACGATACGTGAATCCCATCCTCCGACCGATAGTCCAACCATATCGGCAGCATACTGGCGAGCCATTCGTCTTCGTGGGCGACAATTTGCGCCCCCATAGTGCCCCTCTTGTGAATGACTTCCTTCAGGATAAAGACATCGGTGGACTAGAGTGGCCAGCATCTTCTCCAGACACGAACCCTATCGAACATGCCTGGGATAGATTCAAAAGCGCCGTTTATGGACGACGTGACCCACCAACGACTCTGAGGGATCTACGCCGAATCTCCTTTGAGGAGTGGGACAATCTGGACCAACAGTGCCTTGATGAACTTGTGGATAGTATGCCAAGACGAATGCAGGCAAACACCAGTGCAAGAGGACGTGCTACTGCGTATTAGAGGTACTGGTGTTTACAGCAATCTGGACCACCACCTCTGAAGGTCTCGTTGTATTGTGGCACAACATGCAATGTGTGGTTTTCATGAGCAATCAAGGGGGCGGAAATGATGTTTATGTTGATCTCTGTTCCAATTTTCTTTACAGGTTTTGGGACTCACGGAACTGAGGTGTTGCAAAACTTTTTTTGATATGTGTATTTTCTTCGTGTTGGTAAGTATTCCTAAGCCGCAGATTAATTTCAAATACAGAATCGCTACGGAAACATAGTTTGGGCGTATTTGTGTCTGCAGGCTTTCGTGGCCGGTGTCACTCGTGTCACGCCACGCGTGGTAACCTGTGGATTCCTGGAGAAGGTTCCAGTAGATTGCTTGAATGTCGGGAACAGAAGATATTGGAACATAAACATGACGTGGAGTAGTGTCTTAGAAGATTTTATCACCGTCACTATGAGTATATATTACGTGAATAAATTGAAGCATCACTTTGTCAAACTTTGTTTCGGACAGATTTTGTCCAACTGAAACTTATTCTAAACAGGGGAAAGTATGTATATGGCCTGTTCCTTCAACAATTGCACAGTGTGTGAGTAAACTATGTCGTAGTGGTTTCTGCCTTGTTATGATGCCTCTTAAACATTCCGTAAAATTACGAGCTCAAATGAAACATTACAAAAGTGCCCAATATGAGTTTTGCCTCCGGGTAGTTAAATATATAGGAAACAATTAACGCCACAGACGTACTGCAGAAATTAGTTCGGTAATTTTTACACGAATAATAAACTGTGTACAGGGCTCGTCAGAATTAAATGAAAAATTTAATTTCCCATTCATGAACGCTCCTTTTTTAAAAGAATGAATCTGATTTTGTGCGCCGGGTTCATACTGTGTAAGATGCGTGCGTCCACTTCTTCACAACAGAAACGCGACAGCAAACAAAGCAATGGATAGACGAGGAAAAACTCGAAGTAGCTTTCATCTACCTGAGTAGATTCCTGAGATGTAAAAACCATACCTTACTGTTAAAAGGAAAGTCATCTTTACGACACACAGGATAGATACACGGTATGTGTCACACTATGGAGCTATTAAATTGGTAATGAACTGATAGCGAGTTGCTGGTTCTGTACGCCCAGTGCTCAATAATATGCTCTGTTTATCGCTCTATTGGGCGAAGTTGCTTTCAAGGAACGTGAACATTGCACAGTGTTTTCTTCGTCACGTTTCAACTTTCGGTCTTGGATGGATAATGATGCTTGGCAGCAACATTTCAACTGTCGAATCCAGCGATATTCCTTTCTCTCCCGCTTAAATCTCTGAACAGAGCTAATCGTGTGCAACTTTGACAGACGACATGTTAGATTATGAAGATAAAATTTACCAGAGTTAAGTTGCTTTGATTTTTGTGGTGCAATTTCATCTTGTGCAATGAAAGCTTTTGCTAAACCGAAAGTCTTGGAAGCAGTTTTTATGTAAACGTGATTGAAGTTTTTAACTGAAGTAATAAGAATGAAGCCTGAAAAGAATGCTTCCTTTAGGCAATACTGCCTCCATGGCATCCTGTGTAGACACTTAGCTTACGTTTATGGTGCTCTGATGAATACATATTTACAGGATGCTGGAGATGGAAGCTGACGCATTTTGTGGGAAGAACAGACTTGAATTGTTTTACCGTCAGAAGTCCCTTATCTGACTGTAGTGGTGACTATGACACTTATAAGATATTTTTGATGATAATCGCGACGAAGATATGGAATATCAACCAGATACTGCTCATAGGAATGGATCACTGTTTATCCTCGAATCTAATATGGAGTCTGGCGAAGAATCCAACGGACGTCTCAGGCACTAACATAACAGTCTATGTGACATCAGATAGTGGTACCGCATCGCACCGTAGTAACATAAACGCCAAACACAATAGGACGGCAGACACACGATAAGGCATTCGGTCCAATGTGTCAGCTGACGTTAATTTTGTTCTGGAACGATTATACAAACAGACCACTGCAGTATTTCAAGAAATTCTTTGGCAGTGATCTTGTCGACACAACTACAAATGAAAGTGACATTTACCCAGTACAGCAGACGACTATATCTGTGAACTGTGCCGGCCAGTCTGTGGATGGTTTTTAAGGCAGATTTTCTATCCGCCTCGGCGGATGCTGGTTGGTCCCCCGTATTCCGCCTCAGTCACACTATATCGGCGACTGCTGCGCAAAGACTGTCTCCACGTACGCGTACCTCTACCTCGCAAACATTGCGGGTTACACTCGTCTGGTGTGAGAGTAGTTCTGAATAGTGTTGTCTGCTGAAATTTCGCACCATTCGCGTAAGTGTGGCGCAAGTGTAGTCACTATTAGGATACAAGTCAGGTTTGTTTTAAATACACGCTGTAACGGTCGTGGTCGTTAGTTACTTTTGAGGTTGGACGTGTGTAACGCCAGAAATGCATATCCTCCTATTTCCATCTATTGTACTATAAATTTTTTCCTTATTTTGCTACCTGAAGATGTGACATTTCTGTGTCTTTATATATTGTAATTGTTTTACAATTTGTATATATATATACAGGGTTACTACAAATGATTGAAGCGATTTCACAGCTCTACAATAACTTTATTATTTGAGATATTTTCAAAATGCTTTGCACACACATACAAAAACTCAAAAAGTTTTTTTTAGGCATTCACAAATGTCCAGTAAGTGCCCCTTTAGTGTTTCGGCAGACATCAAGCCGATAATCAAGTTCCTCCCACACTCGGCGCAGCATGTCCCCATCAATGAGTTCGAAAGCATCGTTGATGCGAGCTCGCAGTTCTGGCACGTTTCTTGGTAGAGGAGGTTTAAACACTGAATCTTTCACATAACCCCACAGAAAGAAATCACATGCGGTTAAGTCGGGAGAGCGTGGAGGCCAGGACATGATTTGCTGATCATGATCTCCACCACGACCGATCCATCGGTTTTCCAATCTCCTGTTTAAGAAATGCCGAACATCATGATGGAAGTGCGGTGGAGCACCATCCTGTTGAAAGATGAAGTCGGCGCTGTCGGTCTCCAGTTGTGGCATGAGCCAGTTTTCCGCGGGCTACGCGTGAAACTTGCCCGCACGCGTTCAACCGTTTCTTCGCTCACTGCAGGCCGACCCGTTGATTTCCCCTTACAGAGGCATCCAGAAGCTTTAAACTGCGCATACCATCGCCGAATGGAGTTAGCAGTTGGTGGATCTTTGTTGAACTTCGTCCTGAAGTGTCGTTGCACTGTTATGACTGACTGATGTGAGTGCATTTCAACCACGACATACGCTTTCTCGGCTCCTGTCGCCATTTTGTCTCACTGCGCTCTCGAGCGCTCTGGCGGCAAAAACCTGAAGTGCGGCTTCAGCCGAACAAAACTTTATGAGTTTTTCTACGTATCTGTAGTGTGTCGTGACCATATGTCAATGAATGGAGCTACAGTGAATTTATGAAATCGCTTCAATCATTTGTAATAGCCCTGTATATATATTTATGCATTTATGTCGATGTATAATTGGTTTGTTTTGTAAATATTATTTGTATTTTGCGCTGGGTCTTGCCTAGGGAAAACTATGCAATCGAACGATTACATCGATAGGTCGTGTGGAGAACCAAAGTGTTTAGGATCTCTGGCAGTGTTAACTCTGCCACATGGAGCGCGGGCAGAACAGAGCCTGGCTGGAGTAGGGCGGTGGAGCAGGTGTGTTGTGCGACACTCCTGCGAGTTGCCGCGCTTTCGGGGTTTGGCAGCATGTAATTGCGCTCGACTTGCTATGATAGTTTCTGGCACGGTGTCGCGGACGGGAAACATTATATGCCACACATCAAGAGCCCGTTTCGCCTGGTGACCGTGTCGAGAAGAAGGCGCGCCAACATCCAGCTTCTGCAACAGTGACGGCCGACAATAAGTGATTGTCGCCACCTTCTCGATCGACGGTTTTTTCAAACCTTCAATCAACCAACAAGAAAGACTGAAAGCACGTAAAGTTTTAGGACTGTATGGCAGACCTCAGCTTTTCAAAGTGATCCATTATAGCAACTTATCATGAACCTTTGTTGCTCATTGTCCCAATTGCATTACCAAGGAGGGTCCCTTCCTTTTCCGAAATGAACCCGAGTGTTGTTGAAATTCAAACGCCAGCATTAAAGAAATAAAATTTCACTGCTTTAATGTCAAAGTTCAGTTAAAGTATTCATAGCTGGCTACAATAAACAAACATAAATATATTTAGATTACACAAGCACAAATTAAGAGTGCGAGTTTTGTTATCATATTTTAGCTTACCTGTGACTGCAGCTCAGCTTGGTACATACTAAATTTTACTATTGTTAATTGTTCAAAATCATTTAATTCAAGTTCAAACTTAAATCACTTAATTCGAAATTTCGGACATTCAAGTTGCTTTTGAGGTGAATGTTGAGGTAGCCCAAGATTAACCTTATTTTATTTTATTTTGTAGTGCTTACAATCAGGAAGAAAGTTAACTATTAATTTCAGTCACTAAATTAACTTTCAATTTTCCGGTTTTATTAATTCTTTTGCTAAATTAAGTCAGAGTGTAGCGAAATTTATTACTTCTGACAAACATTCAGTTTTCACACAACACGTGTCACCCTTCAGTTGCCACGCTTTTAGTGCTAATTATATGTGAATTAACCTTTCTTTTTTAGTTATTATAGTAGTTGTCCATAGGACTGGCGACCGTAATGTTCCCCAAATATCAAATATCTAATTAATTCCAGTTAATTGTTTACGTAACTACCGCACATTTACTTTCTTTATTAACTTTACCCTTTTTCAAAATTAATTTCCACCAATTTCATTTGCATTTTTCCTTTCATTTAGATGTAACCCTTCCTCCCTCTTTACCGACAGATTAACTTCGGTGACGATTGCTTTTCCCAAATTTCCATCAATTTTTCACTGTCATTACTGTCGATAAGTGTTTGGGGGGGGGGGAGGTTACAGGTGGTGTGTTGATGTTACTCAAGAATCTCGTTTAAGACGACACAGACGCCGTATCAACAAGTCACTGAATTTGAACGAGGTCCTGTAATAGAGCTACACGAAGCTAGATGTTCCTCCTGCGACACTGCAGAAAGACTTTGCAGGAATATAGCTGCTGGCATCGGTGTTCACTGGAATGTTCCGCCGCAAGAACCGGCTCCGAGCGACCACATCGCACTACCGAGAGGGAAGACCGTTGTGTTCGGCAAATGGCTACGGCCCATCTTACTACCACTACTACTATTAGTAATAGTAGTAGTAGTAGTAGTTGTAGTAGTAGTAGCTTTATTAATCCGTAGATATCTTTTTACAAGGACATAGGACATGTCAAAGTATTTGCAAGTTTAGAGCAATTTAAAATAAGCTAATACATATACATGTGTATTTACAGACTTATAGTTAGAGACAATCATTGGATTTACTCCTCGTATACAATACATTTTTTAAAAATAACTTATTAAATAATGTAATGCGACTCTGTTCACTCATATCTCACTACGAGTCACTGCACACACTATACACACATTGTTTTATAACACTTCACTCACTGCACACACACACACACACACACACACACACACACACATGCACACACACACACACACACTGGTGATCTCTGGGTCTTTTCTGTACTGCAACATCCCATTTGCTATCCTGAAAAACTGATTCGGCATCCCTCCATAATGAGTGAGATGTTCAGCTTAGAAAGAGGAAGAGGTGTTAGTATTGTGCTATGCATGGCTTGGGGGTAAGTATTTCTAGAAAGAAAAAAAAAGAAGGAAAAACATAAAGTGAAGGTGGTATGTGAAATGTTGAATGTTTAATAAACATTATTATTATTATTATTTATTTGTTTAACAATTTTTTATCAAATCGCTACACTGTTTTACCTAAGTAATACTTCAATGTATAAAATGTATTGCACAACAGGTACTTTTTAGCTGCCTTTTTGAATAAGTGTATTTTTGCAATTTCTTTAATCTCTTTTGGTAATGTATTGTACAGTTTTATTCCTTGGTAGAAAATGCTGTTTTGAGTTTTATGTTTATTTTTTCTCGGTGAATGTAAGTTGAGTCTATCTCTTGTTGCACGATCATGGACAGAGCTGTTTGTGCAGTAATTACTAATATTATTTTTGATGTGTACAACTGACTGGTAAATGTATTCACATGGAGCAGTTAAAATCCCCAGTGCTTTGAACAGAGCTTTACAATGTGCTCGACTAGTATTCTTCCTTATTATTCATATAGCTCCTTTCTGTAGTTTCGAAATTGTGTTCATATCTTGTGCGTTTGTTCCCCAAAAATGAATGCCATAGCTAAGAACTGAGTGCACATATGAATAATATGTAACTAAATGACACTGCATGATACACACTGATTATAGGATTCTAAGGGCATAAGGTGCTGATGACATTCTGTTTCCAAGTACCTTTATGTGTTCACACCATTTCAACTGAGAATTAATATTCATTCCTAGAAATTTTGCATTTGTTACACTGTATAAAGAGGTGCCATTTACATTTAACTTAACAGTCATCTACAGCAGTGATTTGAACAGCAGTTGGCACCACAGTGACACAGCGCATTGTCACAAATCAGTTACTTCAAGGACAGCTCTGAAAGAGACGCCCTGCATTCCATTGACCCCAAACCAACGCCATTTGAGACTGCAGTGGCGTCAATCAAGAGCTTATTGGAGGGCAGGTTGGAGGTCTGTTGTGTTTTCTGATGAAAGCTGGTTCTGCCATGGTACCAGTGGTAGCCGTGCGTTGGTTGGGAGGGCGGGTTGTTGGAGGCCTGCAACCAACCTCTCTGTGCACTAGACACACCGGAGCTACACCTGGAGCTACGAGAAGTTGAGATATGAGTATCTGAGAAGGTTGTAATACAGTTTGGTAACCTAGTCTCCTGTTAATCAATTCGTATGTTCGGCTGTCAAAGAAACCAAAGGAATCTGAAAGGAAATTAACCTTCGGGTATGAGAATAAGTCAGTCACATCGTAATTCTCTCAAAGCGGTAAAATATTTGGAAAGTAATTTGAACGGAATGGAGATTGTTTTGAAATGACGTCACAAGAACAGTATGGAGAAAAATGAAACAAGGGAATTAGTTTAGTCGAATCAGATCTACTGATGCTGGTAGAATTACATTACAAAATGACACATTAAAGGTAGTAAATGAGTTTTGTTCTTCCGGCACCAAAATAACTGATTATAGAGGACTTAGAGAATATTATCATGTAATAGCAATTTCAGTGACAGAAGACCTGTTCTGAAGATTTTTGATCCCAGTCGTGTCTTGCGTAGGAAACAAACGTTGATGATAAGTAGTGCAGGCAAAATCAGTGCAGAAGCTTTTACAGTGCGGTGATACGGAACAATGCTGATGATTGGGTAGGTAGATAGGATAGCTAAGGAAAACATAGTGAACTGAACTGGGGAGAAAAAGAAAACTGGCACAAGTGGATTACAAGAAGTGATCGATTGGCATGACATGTCTGCGGCACGGAGGAAATGCCAATTTTGTAACTGTGGGAAGTGTGGATTATAGAGTGATGACGCACATCTACAGTAAGAAGGTAGAAGTGGAACTAGGTTTTCGAATTTGGTTCACATATTATTTGGGCTTGCCGCTAATAGTTCACAGAAATACTGCAGCGACTTCTCTGCTGAGTAATTATCCATTTCATTAGTCTGTAATGGAAGATGCAACCTGCCTGTCTAGTTTTTTACAACGGATTGCCTACAAAATGCATCCTAAGTATGGTCTGAGTTGAAATGCTCTCTCATATACCCCGTTAGAGCACACACATTAAAAAAGTAATGTAGCCTAACAATGATATTTTGATAAAATGACCTAGACATGATCTAGAATACGATTAAATCCTTTGTTTATATGCTGATGATTAGATAATTATATAGGAAACAAGATAATCTACTAAGGGTAGCACATAAATTGAGGCAAAAAGAGATACATTACAACTCAACAATAAATGCAAATAACACAAATGTAATTGATTTCAAAGGTTAGAATCCCGTCAGATCGAAAATAAAAATAAATGATGAAATTTTAGAAAACTATCGATATTTTACTTTTGGCAGGAGCATAGCTACACCAGATTTTGACTATTGCTTTTTAGCAATGTAATTTTACGGTTTAGCGACTTTTATTCTGATGAAGATATCCCTAGTATGTGTCGAAACCAAGGTCAGTGTACCGGTTGGCTGTTTAATGCTATGAAATACAGGTATACAGTTGCTGAATTTCAGCCATGTTCTGAACTGTATACCTTTTCAGTTATGTAGGATGTGATGAAACACAACTGAAATTCTGTAATGTTGTGCTGTACCTACTCTTGATTCCAAATCATGGATAATGACAAAAAAGAAAAATCATGTTAAGACAACAGAGATGAAGTTCATACGTAAGAGGCTGTAATAGAATGTATAAAATAAGAAATGTAATAATAAAATTAGATTTAAAAATATTTTCAGCTCATAACATTATAGCGGATAATAGAATGGATAGGAAGGATTATGTCGACAGAACGCTAGAAAACAGATTCCCAAAAAAGGTAATGATTTATCGACCAACTGGAAAGAGAGAACTAGGTACACCTCGTAAGAGAAGGAGGGATGGCTACATGACAGAGACTGGAACAGGTGACTATAGCATCTGATCTGTGGAATGTAATGATGGCCTGATTTCCACAACATAAGACAACAGAGAAAACAGATAGTTAACTGATTTACTTGAACTTCATTAGTCGTAGCAAATATCTTAATTTACCTGGAAAACGTGTAAACAACGGCGCTTATAGCGCCTCTGTGTGCAATAATATAATGTACCCACGCTGATAGCATAGCTCACAAATATGTGAAATAAAACTGTTACAACTGAAAGAATAAAATCTTCAGTTCTCCCAGCTCCTCCTAACTGCATCACCTATCTTGTTCTGAAAAATGGCGCACAGGAAACGACGCATGGTGTTCACCGTTATTGGTGCAAGATTTGAGAGAGTTCTGAGGATGATTTTTAAAAGTATTCTCTTGCTAATGGAAAAAAAGTTCAACTGAGTGTGAAATCTTATTGGACTTAACTACTAAGGTCATGAGTCCCTAAGCTTACACACTACTTAACCTAAATTATCCTAAGGACAAACACACACACCCGTGCCCGAGGGAGGATTCGAACCTCCTCCGGGACCAGCCGCACAGTCCATGACTGCGGCGCCCCAGACCGCTCAGCTAATCCCACGCGGCGCTAATGAAAAGTAATACTCCCTGTATCTAGTGGCACTGTGCTAACTTCAAAGAGCAGTTTGGATTGAATTCATTGTCTAACATGTGTGTGACTGGTTCTGATCTATCTTCCTACCACAGTTGCACTAGGACGCTCTGTGAGTGTTTTAGGAACAAGGTGTTGAACCTACGACCTGCAAGGTAGGAAGACACCATCTCACAAATGCAGAATTCATAAGAGTGCAGTAGTACAGACAATGACCTCAATGGTTTAGACATGGCTGCTTGGTTCAGTGAACATTTCTAAAAATTGAAACAAATGTGCCGTCGGACACTATTATGTTTAGTCTTATTGACAACGTATCAACACTTCTAAGAGTGCCTTAATCATAATTAAAACAATTACATTGGCCTATACCATAGTTACAAATTTATAGGAAAGACATTTTTTGTATAAAAAGTGTTAAGTACTGACTAACAATAAGACACAGCGGCAGTAATTACATGTCACATATAAAGTAATTAACAGGCCAGAAGGGCTTTAGTCACAAAATACATAAAAATGAATGCGTGAAGGCGAGCCACTATGGGCTGCTCGTATCTATACAGCCACAGGTCGCAACGAACTAAGGAGCCCGCGTTAACAAGTACGGGCAAGTGAACATGACATTGCATCGAGAATGCCATCTAATAGCCGCAGGTACAACTTGGCTACTTAACATTCAAGTTTAGACACACGAAAATTATAATGAATATTGTTCAGTGCATAACGTAAAAAGCAATATCTCGTTTAACAGCGACAGATTAAGTAACATTGTGTCTGCATCAGAGCTTAGAAGTACATTTTGAAGCATAAAAACGTCATTATAGAAAATACAGGAAAGGCTGTATTTCTGGATAGGAATTAAAATCCATGGAGAAGAAATTAAAACTTTGATGTTCGCCGATGACATTGTAATTCTGTCAGAGACAGCAAAGGACCTGGAAGAGCAGCTTAACGGAATGGACAGTGTGTTGAAAGGAGGATACAAGATGAATATCAACAAAAGCAAAACGAGGATAATGGAATGTAGTCGAATTAAACCAGGTGATGCTAAGGGCATTAGATTAGGAATTGAGACACTTAATGTAGTAAATGAGTTTTGCTATTTAGGGAGAAAAATAACTGATTATGGTCGAAGTAGAGAGGATATGAAATGTAGACTGGCAATGGCAAGGAAAGCTTTTCTGAAGAAGAGAAATTTGCTAACGTCGAGTATAGATATAAATGTCAGGAAGTCCTTTCTGAAAGTATTTGTATGGAGTGTAGCCATGTACGGAAGTGAAACGTGGACGATAAATAGTTTAGACAAAAAGAGTATAGCAGCTTTCGAAAAAAAATTGTTCAGAGCACTGTGGGACAACTTCTGAGGTCATCAGTCCCCTAGAAGTTAGAACTACTTAAACCTAACTAACCTAAGGACATCACACACATCCATGCCTGAGGCAGGGTTCGAACCTGCGACCGTAGCAGTCGCGCAGTTCCAGACTGTAGCACCTAGAACCGCTCGGCCACTCCGGCCGGCGAAGCTTTCGAAATGTGGTGCTACAGAAGAATGCTCAAGATCAGATGGGTAGATCACATGACTAATGAGGAGGTATTGAATAGAATTGTAGAGAACGGAAATTTGTGGCACAACTTAACTAGAAGAAGAGATCGGTTGGTAGGACATATTCTGAGGCATCAAGGGATTGGAGAGCAGCGCGGAGGGTAAATATCGCAGAGGGAGACCAAGAAATGAATACACTAAACAGATTCAGAAGGATCTAGGTTGCAGTAGGTACTGGGAGATGAAGAAGCTTACACAGGATAGAGCAGCATGGAGAGCTGCATCAAACCAGTCTCTGGACTAAATACCACACCGCATCTCATGGTCGTGCGGTAGCGTTCTCGCTTCCCACGCCCGGGTTCCCGGGTTCGATTCCCGGCGGGGTCAGGGATTTTCTCTGCCTCGTGATGGCTGGGTGTTGTGTGCTGTCCTTTGGTTAGTTAGGTTTAAGTAGTTCTCAGTTCTAGGGGACTGATGACCATAGATGTTAAGTCCCATAGTGCTCAGAGCCATTTTTTTTTAAGACCACAACAACAACAACAACAGGAAGGGCTGAACGACACAGCAGCGAGAAACCCAGTGGGCAGAACCGTTTGAGTACCCCAACTGTTGGACGAGTGTACTACCAAGAGACACGTCCAGTTGTGCAGAGAGGTGTTTGTGATACCTCAATCATTTCAAATGAGAGTGTCAACGCGTTCCAACATCGCAGGAGTCATAGCAATGTGGGGCCGGCTGGTACGCGGGAGATCGGACAGGTCTGCACGACCTTGTTGCAATAATAACATACTCCTCGCCCAATGACTCATCGTGCTTCGTTTTTACTGCCAGGTCTCCCTAGACATACCGCAAGCGGCCTAGAATATCTGTGATGTTCTGGCTTTCCACCAAAATAACACCTCTCTACCTTGGAACCCTCCTCCGTCAGAGTCACCATTTTGACAGCTAAGGAACCCTCGTCTGTCACAGGCACCATTTTGACAGCTACATATAGCGCCACCACCTATCGGAACTTCATAAAACTATAGGGGCTAAAGCGCAAATATTCAGTGAAGTCCTATAACAAATTTCAAATTTTTCAACCAAAATTTCCCCGGAAAAAAATGTGGTGTATTACTTATTGAACGCTTCTTATAATTGGCGTAACAGGGTATCGTCTTCATCAGTTGGTACATTTTATTTTCCGTTGAATGATAACTCCAAATATTGCACGCTATTACGTAGTTTGTGGGTTATGGTATTTTAATTTGTGTTGCTTTTGATCCAGAGCGGATCCTAATTCCATAATTATATAGTTAAAAGCAAATAAGAACGAAATCGAGCTTCAACGTTACGAAGTCTTTTGTAAATACTGCAACAAATTTTTCTCTGGTCTTGAAACTATTGTAGTTTGTAATAATTCAGCAGTCGAAACAAATTTTTTGCTGCTTTTTTTTTTAAAGTTCTTGACACGCACACGGCACACGGCACACGACACATTTCACTTATAACTTCATCTCCAGATTGGCTGTTTTAGAGTTAAATGTTCACCGAAAGGGAGATTCGCAATCTTGAGCCTTGTCTCTTGACTAGGGGTGTCCAACTCGTGGCCCGAATATGGCACAAAGCAGGTATCAGTGTGGTCCAAAAAGTTAGCACTTGTCACACGAACTGTAGAAAAAAAATCTATAAAATTCCGTTTATGTAAATTTACGATAAATGGAATATTTTGAATTCGAAACTCCCTGATTCGAAACTTCTCTGATTGGTCCTGGAAGGTCCAATCCGGCAGACGTGCTGGTTTGTTACCTTAGGTCTACTTCTGTTGTAACTGCGAAACTAGAGATTTAGAGTTGTGGAATAAAATTAACTTACAGTATCACAAGGAAATTCTTTGTTGTTTCTGTGCAGTTGTCATAAAGAACTTTCTCACCGTAGTTCTGTTCACTAGAAGGTAGGAGTTTGAAATCTTCGTGTGAACTGCGCTTACAGCCAAGTCTGCTATCTAACAGTACCTTAATTCTGTTAGAACAGGTTTAATTTGATTTCATATCCATTGCTACGTGTATAAGAATCACATGTGGACATGAATGACTCTATACTGAGCTTTACCGCCGGCCGCGGTGGCCGTGCGGTTCTAGGCGCTCCAGTCCGGAGCCGCGCTGCTGCTGCGGTCGCAGGTTCGAATCCTGCCTCGGGCATGCGTGTGTGTGATGTCCTTAGGTTAGTTAGGTTTAAGTAGTTCTAAGTTCTAGGGGACTGATGACCACAGCAGTTGAGTCCTATAGTGCTCAGAGCAATTTTTTTTTTTTTTTTGAGCTTTACCGAAATCTTTTTACGTACGTATGCAGTTTCTACCATATCAGAAAATCGATACAAAGAGATGGTGTTCAATTCTGCATCTAAATCTACGTGATTACTCTGCTATTCACAATAAAGTGCCTGGCAGAGGGTTCAATGAACCACCTTCATGCTGTCTTTCTACCGCTCCACACTCGAACGGCACGCGGGAAATTACCTCATTCGACTGGTCACCGACTAGCTTCCTATGGGACTGGATCACCGTCAGTTCGAAGAATTCTTAGGAAATCTGCATGCTGAGTACTGTGATACCGTATATTTGACAGAAGGTGATTCAGCCGAGGCTTGATGTTAAAAAGATTTCATAGCATAATTAATGAAATCAAATCGTTTACGGTACCAACAGCAAAATCTGTGACAGAATGTAACGATAAAAACTGGGTGGCTCATTTAGTATTTCTGGTAGATCTGAGTACTCATTTAGTCGAGTTAAACAGGCGTCTCAAATAATAAAGGCGTTCCAAATGAAACTGAAATCATGGCTAGCAAACAATTTTTTTTTCGTTTCGACATGTTGGTCAAACATAAACTAGCACGATATACGCTGCCATACTTTTCAGTTTAATCCAAGTATTTGAAAACTGAATTCGAACTACTCGAAAAATTAATTAAATACATTTATGCCACACCTTTTACACACAATCTAGATACATTGCCACAAGATTTTCGAGGGAATGCATGGGGTTACAGTCTTAGGTCTGACATCAAATCAAAAGAAAAATTTGATCTCGTACCTTTGCTGCAATTTTACAAATCATACCTGCCCAGAGACAAATATCCCTTGCTGCAGGACCGAGTGAGGTGGCGCAGTGGTTAGCACACTGGACTCGTTTTCGGGAGGACGACGGTTAAATCCCACCCTGATCTAGGTTTTCCGTGATTTCCCTAAATCGCTCCAGGTAAATGCCGGGGTGGTTCCTTTCAAAGGGCACGGCCGACTTCCTTCCCTAACCCGATGAGACCGATGACCTCGCTGTCTGGTCACCTCCCCCAAACAATCCAATCCCTTGCTGCACAGTCATTCTTTGGAAGCATGTACGTTTGCGAACAGTCATTTTCAAGCGTAAACACAAAAAGAGTAAAAATAGAACAAAAATCTGAGAATGAACACCTTGAGAAGTCCCTCAAAATTGCAGCTATTTCCATCGGACCTGATACTGATAAGGTATTTTCATAAACTCAAAGTTAAATGTCACATTAATTCTATTATACCTAATAATTTATGTATAAAATTATTAGTGAAGTCTCATACATAAAATGCCAAATTTACCCAATTTTTAGAATAAACAATCATAAATTAATAAATTCTAAATTACTTAAATGTGTGAAGCATATACCTCCTACCATTTCCCTTTTCCCTGAGCTGTTCTTGCTAGTGTTAAGTATATTATTTGCGGTCCAAAAAATTATTATCGTGTTCAAATGCGGTCCATGTAAGCTGAAAGATTAGACACCACTACTCTAGAAGGTATCCCCGTCGAAAACGATCCTGTACCCAAGTTGTGAGACTTGCTCGAAACGGGCGGGAACTAGGTCCCTGTAGCGTGCCCCACATGGAACCTCAATTATTCACACGGAGACGCGCGTGTGCCTCGCGCGAATCCTTCCTCAAACTGCAGTCACGCCGAAGAATTCCGTACTGCCGAGGCGCTCTCATCGTCCAGGAACAATTACGTAATCCGCTCGGTGGGGAAAGCTCCTTACGCCGACAGAAATTCATTTGAAACATTAATTAAACGTCCGGGGGTGCAGACGGCATGGCGCCCTCCCTCGCTGGATCACGTACCAGTCCACCCCCGCCGGCTTAGAGCTTTCCGCCTTCCACCCCCGCTGTGTTCCAGTAACGCGGCTGTGGCAGTCGCATATGCGCGCCGTAATCTGACGGTCTCTGCCGATCCCAGCAGACTAGCCGGATAGCTGCGTCAGGGGACAGCAGATACGGATTCCTTGATCACAGCCACTTCCTCTCCCTTCGATTTTCGTTATCCCTCTAATTCAGGGTGGCTTCCCTTTCAAAATACAGCAAAAAGCGGAAGTGTCTCCGAAATAGTCTGACACGTTTTTGCTACAGTGAAAAATGGACGACTTCTATTTGGAAACACACGTGTTGGCTCAACCACCGTTCAGTATCGTCGTATATTTTCTCTGTCTCTTCATCTTATCCTTGTGACGTTGGCATCTATACCTATACGATCGTTGTTGGTCTTGGTTTGCTGTCCATTCTGATGAAAACAACCCTATCATTAAACTGTTCACAGTAAGTGAATCTCTGCCGTATCTTCCTATACACAACGAGTCCTACGGCTGTTATACCATTTTCTGCTGCTATTGATATTACCCTGTACTGATCTGACCAGAAATGTTTGTCGACTTTCCATTTCACTTCACTGACCTCAGCTATATCTAGATTGAACCGCAGGATATCCGTTTTCAGATTTTCTAGTTTCCCTACCATGATCGAAATTCTGACACTGCACGCTTCGCCTAGTAGAACGTTATCCTTTCGTTGGTTGTTCTATCTTTTTCTCACAGTCACCTCCCCGTGAGTCCTTTCCCGGATATCCGGATGAGGGACTACTCCTGAATCTTTTGCTAATGAAGATATCATGACGTTACTTTTCCAGATGTAGGCCACGTGTCCAGTGGATGCGCATAATGTTTCTTTAAATCACTTGTAACGGAACTGAAATGATGGTGGGCTGACAGTAATTTGGAGCCCGCGTGTCGGAAACGGGCGTGCGTGTGTGAGACTGCCAGGGAGTGCACCCTGATGCCATCTATTGGCGAAACTGGGAATTAGCGCTGCCTGTCAGACAATGCACTAAGCTCTCGGAGTCAAATGTATTCTTTTTCTTGGTAATTATAAGTTATTACTGTATAATTTAATGTTGTAAAGCGCTAGTAGTAAATTATTATGACTGGTATGGACTCCAGGGTAGTAAATATAAATATTCTTAAATACTAAATGATTTCGGTAAAAAGGTGGTAGGGGAACGCCCCCACTCTTGGTGATACGAGCGTAGCTAGGGGTAGCTAGAGACACAGGGACTGAACAATGGAATGGCCTGGGGAGTGTTGACGTGATCGGACGTGCATAACTGTGCTCATGCAAAAGTGATTGTGCAACAGCGAAGAGGCGAATATCGTCGCCGTTTTTGGAGTAAAACGCGACGAGTGGTTGTTGAAGCCGCCTTTATGCCACTGGGGCTGATTTTAAGAGTTCCTGTGCCCAGATTTTATGGCGGACGTGCAGTAGCTTATACGAGTGCTACAGCTCATAGTTCCAGCCGCCATTAAGGGCATGAGGTGTGAAGAGCTGCGTTAGCCACATGCATCTCACCACCAGCACCGACACGTCTACCCAAGGCAAGACTGCTTGCAATTGTTAAGTCGAACTTTGTATACATGTAAAAGGAGAATACCAGTTTTCTTTTATGCAAGTGCAGAGGACAGAATATAGTAATGAGTAAAATTACGACGCATGTTGTTCATTGTAAAGTGTAGTAACCTCAAACATAGTATAGTGAAATCAGACTGAGGCCACCATCGCCTCTTTCATTTACAATTCTTTTGGTTGTAGAATACTTTAGCGTATAAGAATGTTGAAAAGAGCAATGGTCACACCAGAATGAGTCGTCTATTTACAGTTACTTAAATTTTTCTGAGCAACCTTTCAAGTAAAGTCACTTAACTAATTCTGTATCAATGGTCCAAAGAGTAATATCCAAAATCATTAAATAAGTTGAAGGATAGAATTTTGTTAACCGAAGTTGCATAACCTGTCTTGGTAGTAATTACCAAGCCAACTCACAGAAATTGAGAGAGTATTTGCTTTGTAGAATCATCTAGAATGATCAGAAATAGTAATATTCAGAATTAAGTTTAAATTCAACTCAAGCCATTTCACTTTGAAACGAGCCCAAAAATTGATTTATTCTTTTGCTCCTTCAGAGCTGGCGACCGTAGTTATAAGTATTTTCAGGAGGATTCGACGGTAAGTCTGCTGCTCTCGTCGTGCTGATAGGATTATCCACTGCTGCTAGCAGTGGTGATTGGATACATAAGCTCACTACCAAGTTAAGTGGGTCAGGTAGGCAGTGTTACCGTGTGAACTGTAGGGCACTGTAGGCCATGGATCGAACCCGTTCAATCATCACAGCTCTTAGGGAAATAGTCCGGTTAAGAGTGTACTAATCATTAGGTAAATACTGGCGAGTAACGGTCAAAAATATATACGCAAGTGAATTTAGCAAGGTCCACGTAGCACCTAGTTAATGTGGTGCAATGGCGAGGGTAGGAGTGGAGTAAAAGTGAGCTGAGCTTGTGGCAGCTGTGCTGGATTCAAATATTAAATACGTGAATTCACTACTGCCTCTTACCATTGGGACTGAGCTATTTACAGTTAAAATACGTAGCAGTAAGCGCAAAGGCGTGACAGCTACAAGTCCGTATTGGTTTTATACATACGGAATTGGGAAGTGGGTCATTCCGTCAGTGGAGGGGGTTAAAACAACCGAGTCAGTGGAGAACATACCCCATTTACTGATGGAAAGATTCAGCGGTTCGGTCGCACACTGGTTTCCATTGTCTCTTGTATCCGCATTCCGTGGATCATTGCTGGTTCTTACACCTTTCAGGGTTAGTTTCCAACCCCAAGTGCCCTGAACCTTTGTCTGCTCCCCTTCCCTCTTTGACATGGCCGTTGGGAACAGGGGTGAAGGGGGGGTTATGATGATTTTTATTCAGAATATATGTAGTGGCGGGGACCGAATCCAGGACCTACGAAGTTTTGCGTAGCAATCAAAGACGCTACCTCTTTTTAAACTTTTTTATTTTTTTTTGCGATATAGTTCGTTGCGTATGGTCTGGGCGGACGTCACAAGACATCCGTTCAAGTTGATCGTTGATGCCTTGACTCAGTTTTTTATTACAGAGAGCACGCAGCCCTCTGACCTAACACGCTGAGCTACCGTGCCGGCACTCTAGACCATGGGTTACAATACAATGGTGAATATACTTTCGCGTCTTGTTCTTTCTCCGAAGGAACATTGCATCGAATTATACAGACGTGGTAAAATAAAGGCACTGCCCTACTGCGGTTAATGCCAAAGCAAAGCGTTCTGACTCCATTGGCAGGAATCATATAATCTGTATGCGAGCATTATAAGACGCAGACACTGGGACGTATGGAAGTTTGGGTCTCGCAGTAAGTCGTGCACGGATAGCCAAAGCGGGTAAAGCGACCTCTCGCATAAAGCGGGAAATATACGGACCCACAGACATTTTCATGTATTACTAATAAATCGTATATCCGTTGTACTATTGTCTTCGCAGTTTGCGAATGTATTTCACAATGAAGCAAAATTGTTTCCAAAGTAGCTTACAAGGCCCTTGGACCGATTGTTCAGTACTATACATCTATCAGGGACCCTTTCAGGTAAGACTGAGAAGAGACAGAGAAGATCCAATCAACTAAAAGCGCCGAGTTTCACCATGGGATCGTTTAGTCTGCGCGAGAGCGTTACAAAGGTACACAACGGTAGTCGCTCCAAGGGTGACGGAGAGGTTTACTTTTGAAATTTCGCGAGGGTACTTTCGGGGGGAAAACGCATTACTTCCTTCGGCATACAGCTCGCGAAATGATTACGACAAGGAAATGGGAGAAATAAGAGCTAATACAGAGATTTTTTTCTTCACACGCCTCATTCGCGAGTGGAACAGGGAAGGGGCATCAGTCATTGGTACCAGAAGTACGCTCTGCCACGCACCGCCAAGTGTTTTATGAACTATTGATGTGATATAAGAGCTTCAGGTGGAAGTAGTATAAGCATCTTACAATGTGGCGCAACGTGGAATGCTCTAAAATGTCTGACCGTGAGAAGTACAGTGATTAGTTTGAACAGACACGATTGCGCAATACTTTCCAGGAGTATCATTGTAGCCGGTCATGGTCATCACTTCGGCGCGTCCAGGCAACGTACAAGTTATTTAGACTTCTATCAGTGTATGAATCAATCGTTGTGTCAATAGATATGTAAAATTCTATTTTCGTGTGTATCGAGAACTTGACAGCCAGAAGTTAGGGTCCGGTTCATGATCGTGAAAGCTTCTGAGTATCCACATATATGGACTTAATTATTTGGATTTTTGCAGACATTAATAATTAAAGTGTTCGAAGATATGAGTCAAATTATTAAATACGTTTAAAAGGTACTGTAGTTGAAAAATTGCTCAGTGTGATCTAAACCCAATTTGCTGTCTGAAACAGTTTATTTATTGTTCTGAAATTATTTTCTCTTACCTTAGTGCAAGGTGTTACGCGTTTTTGTGTATTAACAGTACTACTGAAGGTGTTGTTGAATAATGTCAAAATCCTATGTGCCTCTTATGCTGGAAATTGTTTTGATCAGTGACTGAATAAACTTCATTAATGAAGTTTATTCAGTAACTCAGTTTCGTTTATTAAGCCGGTCAATTAATTAAAGCTATAGTGTGGATAGCCTTAATACTTCGTCCATGCATAACAGTACGAAACTTTGTGAAACTTGTGAGCGATTAGTGTTGCTAACATGATCGCGCGTAATTCTAATCTAAAGAGATTACATTTTAAGTGTGAATTCAGACCGAAAAAAATAAAGTTATTGACAACTACTCTCAAATAATAGAATTCATGCTTTCAAGGGTGGTATTTGCTAACTGCTGAGAGCCGTGGTACAAGTGATAATTCTGTGCCTAATATTTCGTCATCCAATGCTGGAGACATCGTCAGCAGCTTTAACGAGTCAGAAAGCAGTCACAGAACCGAAAAAGCTCAGCAAATGAACTTTTTGGCTTGCTGAGCTTGTTCGAGTCTCCTTTTTGAGTCGTTAAAGCCTCCAGCATTGGAAGACGAAACGTAAGGCAGATAATTATACACTGAACCACGGCATTAAACCAATAAAATAAGTACCGATTTTGACTGGTGACCGTCTTTTGTTTATCGGCTAAATACTATTACTATTGCTCAAAAAACGTAGATTCGAATCCCGTTTACTACTTTGTTCTCTTTTTTAAAAAACAATATGCTATGTATCATTTCTTTAATCTTTTAGATGCACAGCCACGTTCACTTAATCCTGGTAAAGAGGTAATATTAATGTGCGTTTAGTTTAAGGGGTGTTATATGTTCTTTTATTTCATATTTCGCCTTACAGATATTTAAATGTTCTATAATGAAAATAAAAACAATGATTTAATGGTTGCACTAGGTGAGCCTATAAAGTAACTGGGCTGATGTTGTCACAGAGTAAGTACGCTTGCACCAAAGACAAACGCCCAGCAGCTATGAAATGCGAAACCTTCTCACATTTATAGTGTCTGTAGACGAATAAATGTGGCCGTGGTCTTCTGTTGTGTAAGAGTTGTTATATTGTTTCTCCGAAAAACCGATAAGTATAATAGTAGAGCAGGCAACGGCCTTGCCGCAGTGGATACACCGGTTCCCGTCAGATCACCGAAGATAAGCGCTGTCGGGCGTGGCCGGCACTTGGATGGGTGACCATCCAGCCGCCATGCGTTGTTGCCATTTTTCGGGGTGCACTCAGCCTCCTGATGCCTATTGAGGAGCTACTCGACCGAATAGTAGCGGCTCCGGTCATAGAAAACCATCGTAACGACCGGGAGAGCGGTGTGCTGACCACACGCCCCTCCTATCCGCATCCTCAACTGGGGATGACACGGCGGTCGGATGGTCCCGGTGGGCCACTTGTGGCCTGAAGACGGAGTGCTTTTTTTATAATAGTAGAGCGAAGAATTGACTCCAAGTTTCAAATGAAACTTAGAAAACTGCAACTGAAACTTAGCTGTAACTAGAAGTATATGGCGAAGACTGTTTATCACGGACGCGAATTTCTGGGTGTCTCATGCCTTCACAATACGGGCAAGAAGACGCTGAAGGTGACTCACACGGGTGACGTCATTCAACATTAAGAACGGACGAAAACATAGAATACATAGGTTATCAGATTCGAGATGACCGTCGATTGAGTATTCGATCGATTGCTGAAAAAGTAGTAATTGACAAAGAATGCATTTAATATAAGAAAAGTGTGTGCTAAACTGGTGCTTAAAATTTTCACGATCGAACAAAAATAAGCAAGTAAAATTGTTTGTACTGACATTCTGAATATCAATGAAAATGATCCTACGTTCTAGGAAAGAGTGGTAACGTGTGAAGAATCTTAGTTTTTCGCTTATAATCCAGAAACTAAGCCAAGATGCATGCACTGAATGGACCCAACTTCACAGAGAGCAAATAAGCTCGAGGTGAAAAAATCAAGAAGCAAAGCGATGATGATATACGTAGAATTGTGTGTCTTCCCTGCGTTGTTGAGGGTCAAACTATTAATTAACGTTACTACCTTTAGGTTCTTGCTCAACCCCGTGAGAAAATAAGAAAAACACCCGAATTGTGGAAGAACAAGTCAAAGGATCATACTGCATTGCCTGTTAAGTATTTTCGAGTGAAGCATATAATCCCAGAATTAGACCACCTACCTTATTCGCTGACGTAGTATCTTGTGACATGTACCTATTCCCCAAGGTGAAATCTACTTTAAAAGGAACACGATTTCAGTGTTTCGAAGCATTGAAAGGAAATTTTGGAAATCTGTGGTACGATCCTATGAGACCAAACTGCTGAGGTCATCGGTCGCTAGCCTTACATACTATTTAATTTAGCTTAAACTGACTTACGCTAAGGACAACACACACCCATGCCTGGGGAAGGACTCAAACCTCTGACGGGGGAAATCGAGTAGTCAAAGGAAAAAAGGCGCACGTCAGCAATGAGATCACACAGAAAGACTTCCAGTATTGCTTTTCATCAGTGAAGAATTACCGTGCTGCGTTGTGGGGCTAGAGGTGGGAAGTATGTTGAGGATGACAATAACCAAAGACACTGAAAGCAAAATATTACGACCACTGCCCACCACGACGTTGGATGCAGCCTGGTGGCTTTGCGGGCACGTGACGTGGTAACAAAGGTACGTTAAGTCCAGCAGCCACGGACGGGGCATCACCATAGTGGGATATGGCTGCAGGCAAGGAAGTCCCTGGAGATAAGCAACTTCGACTGAGCGCAGATTGTTATTACGCAGAGCCTGTGAACGAATATCTCGAAAACGGTGAAGTTGGTCGAATGTTCACGTGATACTGTCTTGAGCAGCTACAGAAAGAGGTAAAAGGACAGTGTAACTACTGAAACGTCCCCTTAAAACAATTATACACGACTGTGCTTAAACTGACACACAATATTTTTAGCGCAACGCAATCTGACTTTCAGAAATCGCTACAAAAGAATGGCCCTGACTAACATTAACCTATACCTTTCACAAATCACTTACCTCACAAAAATCTTATTTACACGAACTACTGCAATACAGCGAGCGCCACTACTGCCAGCTAAATAAAAGATTCAAACTACGGAAGGCACTAACTACTGATAGGCATAGTTAGCAAATGAAAGATTTTGATAGGCAACAAACAATGTATTTACCTTAATAGTGTTGAAAAATCATAATATACATAGCAGTTCATAATATCCAGTATTACAAATTTCAAAACTCCGCCATCTCTCTCCCCACATCCACCACTGCTGGCGGCTCACCTCCAACTGCGCAACGCTACGCGCTGTTAACATCCAGCTGCCGCAGCCCAACACTACAGTGGCAGACAACAATGCAAACTAGCCACAGACTGCACACAGCACAGCCAGTGATTTTCATAGGCGGCGGCGTTACCAATATAAGAACCTAAACAGCCTACTTACATAGCCTACTTACACTACCACTAGGCACTAAATGATTGGAGGTCAACTACTTCACAAGACATGGTTTAGGAGGCTTGTCTGCTTTGTAAACTACACTAGATAATGATCTGCGGCATCTCTGCCGACAGAGCACAACGCTGGTTCGCGTACAAGTGTTTCAGAGTACACTGTCCACCGTCCACATAACCGACGACATCATCAGTGTCGGTTACAGTGGGCTCGAGTCCATCGGGATGGCTCTGAGCACTATGGGACTTAACATCTGAGGTCGTCAGTCCCCTAGAACTTAGAACTACTTAAATCTAACCAACCTAAGGGCACCACACACACGCATGCCCGAGGCAGGATTCGAACCTGCGACCGTAGCGGTCGCGTGGTTCCAGAATGTAGCGCCTATAACCGATCGGCCACAAGGGCCGGCCCATCGAGATGCGACCTTCATCAATGGATACGTGTCGTATCTTTGGCTGAATCACATTTTTGCTACACTACCTCACTGGGGTCGTCTCCGCAAACGCCGTCATCGAGGTGAACAGCCGCTCGAAACATGCAGCGCGCCAGAGACGCAGGGTGGTGGGAAAGGTATTATGCTATAGGAGACATTCTCCTGTGCTTGCATGGGACTTGTGGTAGTAAACGAAGACACTGTCACGGCTGCGACCCACGTGGATCCCATCATGCTTGATGTCTTCCGCGACAGCGATGTAATCTTTCAGCAGTATAAATGTCCGTGTCTCGGAGCCAGAACCGTGCTAGAATATTTCGAGGAGCGTTATAATGAAATCACGTAGACATCTCGTTGACCAGATTCGCCTGATATAAATGCTATGGAACCCATTTGGGTCGCTACC